>NC_056433.1:3721634-3846634 GCF_018296145.1 Oncorhynchus tshawytscha | reverse complement strand
GCAAGTCATGTACCAGGTGAGCACAAGAGTCATGTACCAAGGGTTATACCAGGTGGGCACAAGAGTCATGTACCAAGGGTTATACCAGGTGAGCACAAGAGTCATGTACCAAGGGTTATACCAGGTGAGCACGAGAGTCATGTGCCAAGGGTTATACCAGGTGAGCATAATAGTCATGTGCCAAGGGTTATACCAGGTGGGCACAAGAGTCATGTGCCAAGGGTTATACCAGGTGGGCACAAGAGTCATGTGCCAAGGGTTATACCAGGTGGGCACAATAGTCATGTGCCAAGGGTTATACCAGGTGGGCACAAGAGTCATGTGCCAAGGGTTATACCAGGTGAGCACAATGGTCATGTACCAAGGGTTATACCAGGTGAGCACAAAAGGATGAGAGGAGAAGAGAGGAGATGAGGGTTGTGGATGGGCTTCATATGGTGGGTGAGGAAGAGGAAGGGTTTCATATGGTTCGTGAGGAAGAGGAAGAGGAAGGGTTTCAGGTGGTGTGTCAGTAGGCACCCAGACAGACAGACAGAGAGACAGACAGACAGACAGACCATCATCCTTCAGTTTATCTTACCTCCATACTTGTCCCATCTGGAAGATGTGTATGAGGGTCTGCCACAGCCACACAGAGAGCAGGCAGCACCTGTCCCTTCCCTGTGCACTCAGCCCTGCCGTAGCTCTCCGGTTGCTCAGCCCTTCCACAGAGCCCAGACCGCCCCCGGTGTAATCCTGCACGAACCACCTGAAGCTCAGGATCTGGACCAGCACCGAGGGCACCAGCACCAAGAAGAGGGTGAGTCCGGACCAGAGGTAGTCATGCTTGTGGTAGTAGTCGATGGCCAGCGCCAAATCCGTCCCCACGTCCCAGAAGAACACGAACAGGGCCAGGATGATCCACAGACAGTCCAGCCAGAGGCGCTCCACCTGCTGAGGCCGCCCCGTCCGCGCGTCCTCTTGTCCTCCCCCGCCTCTCCTCTTGTCGTGGAGGTAATGCAGACAGGCGCTCCGGCAGCCCCAGTAACAGGACGAGGTGTTGCAGCAGTGGCAGATGTGGAAGGAGCTGCCTTCCCTCGGGTCGCCCTCGCCGGTCCCCACCACCTCGTCCAGGTTGTGCAGCTGGGCGAATCCCCGGATGACCCCCCGACCATCGGATTTCGCTGCCATCTTGCTCTCCGCTGAAGCGTCTCACACCTCCGGCTTCCGGGGTTCGTGACGACACTTCCCTGACACCTGTTTTCCGAGTGCCAGATGTGTGAGCCATCTAAAAAAAGCTGTGAGGCAGTGCGGCAGCGTCTCCAGGTCTGTTCCCGGATTGTGTCCAGGCAGCGTCACAGACATAACCCATCTTCTCTCTCGGTATGTAATGTGGTACCGTTGAAGAGGAGAGGAGGTAGCCTGGTTACAGCTAGTATGCTACTACTACTCTGGTGTATTCAATACCCATAACTAATAATCTATCTATCTACTGGAGCCTTTCATAGCCTCACCATCCAGTGTTTTCTGTTATTCTGCAGCAGCTCACCCTCTCCCTCTCCTTCCTTCCCCCAGCTGCAGGGCTGAATGCCACGAGCCGACCGTCCACGGCTACCTAATTCATCCCCCCCACCCTCTGTCTCGTTCTCTGTCCCTCTCTCTCTCTCGTTCGCTGTCTCTCTCTCACTCTCTCTCCCCACCGCTCTCTCTCTCTCTCATTCTCTCTCTCCCCACTCTCTCTCTCTCTCTCTCTCTCTCTTCTCTCTCTCTCTCTCTCGTTCGCTGTCTCTCTCTCACTCTCTCTCCCCACCGCTCTCTCTCTCTCTCTCTCTCTCATTCGCTCTCTCTCTCTCTCTCTCTCTCTCTCTCTCTCTCTCTCTCGTTCGCTGTCTCTCTCTCTGTCTCTCTCACTCTCTCTCCCCACCGCTCTCTCACTCTCTCTCTCTGTCTCTCTCTCTCTCTCTAATTCGCTGTCTCTCTCTCTGTCTCTCTCTCTCTCTCTCTCTCTCTCTCTCTCTCTCTCTCTCTCTCTCTCTCTCTCTCTCTCTCTCCCTCTGTCTCTCTTCTGCTAAACGTGGTTGCCACCTAGTGTTTTGTTTAAAGCCCCAAATATGGAAGAAGAGGGCTGCATGATGTAATGCTGCGTTGGGCGTACAGGGTGTGTGTATTTATTAACCCCTTGAGCTCTCTGTCTGCTCCCCCCACCCACCCTCCATCTCTACCTGTGTGTGTGTGTGTGTGTGTGTGTGTGTGTGTGTGTGTGTGTGTGTGTGTGTGTGTGTGTGTGTGTGTGTGTGTGTGTGTGTGTGTGTGTGTGTGTGTGTGTGTGTGTGTGTGTGTGTGTGTGTGTGTGTGTGTGTGTCTGTGTGTGTGTGTCTGTGTGTGTGTGTGTGTGTGTGTGTGTGTGTGTGTGTGTGTGTGTGTGTGTGTGTGTGTGTGTGTGTGTGTGTGTGTGTGTGAGATATGTGATGGGAGTTTCTAGATAACCCCCAAGGCAGATACATGATATTGATATGAGGAACTAATTATAGTCCAGTTGCTTGGAACACATGGCTAGAGAGCAGGACATATACAGGCTTACAAGTTCATGTTAATTTGGCAGGATATTTATGGCATATATATAGATATTTATGGCATAAGCTGAAATGAGAGAAGAGCCACAAGGTGTAGACTAAGATCAATGAAATCAAATGTAATTATTTCAGAAAATATATATATTGGTCAATAATTTGGTGAATAAATAAATCAAATCAAATCAAATCAAATTTTATTTGTCACATACACATGGTTAGCAGATGTTAATGCGAGTGTAGCGAAATGCTTGTGCTTCTAGTTCCGACAATGCAGTAATAACCAACAAGTAATCTAACTAACAATTCCAAAACTACTGTCTTATACACAGTGTAAGGGGATAAAGAATATGTACATAAGGATATATGAATGAGTGATGGTACAGAGCAGCATAGGCAAGATACAGTAGATGGTATCGAGTACAGTATATACATATGAGATGAGTATGTAAACAAAGTGGCATAGTTAAAGTGGCTAGTGATACATGTATTACATAAGGATGCAGTCGATGATATAGAGTACAGTATATACGTATGCATATGAGATGAATAATGTAGGGTAAGTAACATTATATAAGGTAGCATTGTTTAAAGTGGCTAGTGATATATTTACATTTCCCATCAATTCCCATTATTAAAGTGGCTGGAGTTGAGTCAGTGTCAGTGTCAGTGTGTTGGCAGCAGCCACTCAATGTTAGTGGTGGCTGTTTAACAGTCTGATGGCCTTGAGATAGAAGCTGTTTTTCAGTCTCTCGGTCCCAGCTTTGATGCACCTGTACTGACCTCGCCTTCTGGATGATAGCGGGGTGAACAGGCAGTGGCTCGGGTGGTTGATGTCCTTGATGATCTTTATGGCCTTCCTGTAACATCGGGTGGTGTAGGTGTCCTGGAGGGCAGGTAGTTTGCCCCCGGTGATGCGTTGTGCAGACCTCACTACCCTCTGGAGAGCCTTACGGTTGTGGGTGGAGCAGTTGCCATACCAGGCGGTGATACAGCCCGCCAGGATGCTCTCGATTGTGCATCTGTAGAAGTTTGTGAGTGCTTTTGGTGACAAGCCGAATTTCTTCAGCCTCCTGAGGTTGAAGAGGCGCTGCTGCGCCTTCTTCACGATGCTGTCTGTGTGAGTGGACCAATTCAGTTTGTCTGTGATGTGTATGCCGAGGAACTTAAAACTTGCTACCCTCTCCACTACTGTTCCATTGATGTGGATAGGGGGTGTTCCCTCTGCTGTTTCCTGAAGTCCACAATCATCTCCTTAGTTTTGTTGACGTTGAGTGTGAGGTTATTTTCCTGACACCACACTCCGAGGGCCCTCACCTCCTCCCTGTAGGCCGTCTCGTCGTTGTTGGTAATCAAGCCTACCACTGTTGTGTCGTCCGCAAACTTGATGATTGAGTTGGAGGCGTGCGTGGCCACGCAGTCGTGGGTGAACAGGGAGTACAGGAGAGTGCTCAGAACGCACCCTTGTGGGGCCCCAGTGTTGAGGATCAGCGGGGTGGAGATGTTGTTGCCTACCCTCACCACCTGGGGGCGGCCCGTCAGGAAGTCCAGTACCCAGTTGCACAGGGCTGGGTCGAGACCCAGGGTCTCGAGCTTGATGACGAGCTTGGAGGGTACTATGGTGTTGAATGCCGAGCTGTAGTCGATGAACAGCATACTCACATAGGTATTCCTCTTGTCCATAACATATTAGAACAAATTCTCTAGTTGATAAAAACTGTTTTAGACATTTCTTTTAGACATTTCTGAAGTTAGGCTTTATTAAACATCACATATTATCATTATTAAATCACATTGTATCTGTCTGCCAATGGGTCTAAAGAGTTGTTGAAAGTCCCTGTGGAGGGGGAAGCTGAAAGGTTCATCCCTGGGGGCGGGGGGGAAGCTGAAATGACTGTCTATAAATTCATCATGTCTGTCTGTCCATAGATGCATCATGTCTGACTGTCTATAGATGCATAATGTCTGAATGTCTATAGATGATATCATGTCTGACTGTCTATACAGTAGATTCATCATGTCTGACTGTCTATACAGTAGATTCATCATGTCTGACTGTCCATGGATGCATCATGTCTGACTGTCTATAGATGCATCATGTCTGTCTGTCCATAGATGCATCATGTCTGTCTGTCTATAGATGCATCATGTCTGTCTTTCTATAGATGCATAATGTCTGAATGTCTATAGATGATATCATGTCTGTCTGTCTATAGATGCATCATGTCTGTCTGTCCATAGATGCATCATGTCTGACTGTCCATAGATGCATCATGTCTGTCTGTCTATAGATGCATCATGTCTGTCTTTCTATAGATGCATAATGTCTGAATGTCTATACAGTAGATTCATCATGTCTGACTGTCTATAGATGCATCATGTCTGTCTGTCTATAGATGCATCATGTCTGACTGTCTATAGATGCATCATGTCTGTCTGTCTATAGATGCATCATGTCTGTCTGTCTATAGATGCATCATGTCTGTCTGTCCATAGATGCATCATGTCTGACTGTCTATAGATGCATCATGTCTGTCTGTCTATAGATGCATCATGTCTGTCTGTCTATAGATGCATCATGTCTGTCTGTCCATAGATGCATCATGTCTGACTGTCTATAGATGCATCATGTCTGACTGTCCATAGATGCATCATGTCTGTCTGTCCATAGATGCATCATGTCTGTCTGTCTATAGATGCATCATGTCTGTCTGTCTATAGATGCATCATGTCTGTCTGTCTATAGATGCATCATGTCTGTCTGTCTATAGATGCATCATGTCTGTCTGTCTATAGATGCATCATGTCTGTCTGTCCATAGATGCATCATGTCTGACTGTCTATAGATGCATCATGTCTGTCTGTCCATAGATGCATCATGTCTGTCTGTCTATAGATGCATCATGTCTGTCTTTCTATAGATGCATAATGTCTGAATGTCTATACAGTAGATTCATCATGTCTGACTGTCCATGGATGCATCATGTCTGTCTGTCCATAGATGCATCATGTCTGACTGTCCATGGATGCATCATGTCTGTCTGTCCATAGATGCATCATGTCTGTCTGTCTATAGATGCATCATGTCTGTCTGTCTATAGATGCATCATGTCTGTCTGTCTATAGATGCATCATGTCTGTCTGTCTATAGATGCATCATGTCTGTCTGTCCATAGATGCATCATGTCTGTCTGTCTATAGATGCATCATGTCTGTCTGTCTATAGATGCATCATGTCTGTCTGTCTATAGATGCATCATGTCTGTCTGTCTATAGATGCATCATGTCTGTCTGTCCATAGATGCATCATGTCTGTCTGTCTATAGATGCATCATGTCTGTCTGTCTATAGATGCATCATGTCTGTCTGTCCATAGATGCATCATGTCTGTCTGTCTATAGATGCATCATGTCTGTCTGTCTATAGATGCATCATGTCTGTCTGTCCATAGATGCATCATGTCTGTCTGTCTATAGATGCATCATGTCTGTCTTTCTATAGATGCATAATGTCTGAATGTCTATACAGTAGATTCATCATGTCTGACTGTCCATGGATGCATCATGTCTGTCTGTCCATAGATGCATCATGTCTGACTGTCCATGGATGCATCATGTCTGTCTGTCTATAGATGCATCATGTCTGACTGTCTATAGATGCATCATGTCTGTCTGTCTGTCTATAGATGCATCATGTCTGTCTGTCTATAGATGCATAATGTCTGAATGTCTATAGATGATATCATGTCTGACTGTCTATACAGTAGATTCATCATGTCTGACTGTCTATACAGTAGATTCATCATGTCTGACTGTCCATAGATGCATCATGTCTGACTGTCCATAGATGCATCATGTCTGTCTGTCCATAGATGCATCATGTCTGACTGTCTATAGATGCATCATGTCTGTCTGTCTATAGATGCATAATGTCTGAATGTCTATAGATGATATCATGTCTGTCTATTAATGATATCATGCCTGTCGATAGAAGGGAGAGATGTGAGTTGTTGGAGATGATCTCAAGGTTATATGCTGGAAATGGTGAATTGAGAAGATATTTCCCAAATTGCACCCTATTCCCGATGTAGTGCACTACTTGTGTTGAGGATCAGCGGGGTGGAGATGTTGTTGCCTACCCTCACCACCTGGGGCGGCCCGTCAGGAAGTCCAGTACCCAGTTGCACAGGGCTGGGTCGAGACCCAGGGTCTCGAGCTTGATGACGAGCTTGGAGGGTACTATGGTGTTGAATGCCGAGCTGTAGTCGATGAACAGCATACTCACATAGGTATTCCTCTTGTCCATAACATATTAGAACAAATTCTCTAGTTGATAAAAACTGTTTTAGACATTTCTTTTAGACATTTCTGAAGTTAGGCTTTATTAAACATCACATATTATCATTATTAAATCACATTGTATCTGTCTGCCAATGGGTCTAAAGAGTTGTTGAAAGTCCCTGTGGAGGGGGGGGGAAGCTGAAAGGTTCATCCCTGGGGGCGGGGGGAAGCTGAAATGACTGTCTATAAATTCATCATGTCTGTCTGTCCATAGATGCATCATGTCTGACTGTCTATAGATGCATAATGTCTGAATGTCTATAGATGATATCATGTCTGACTGTCTATACAGTAGATTCATCATGTCTGACTGTCTATACAGTAGATTCATCATGTCTGACTGTCCATGGATGCATCATGTCTGACTGTCTATAGATGCATCATGTCTGTCTGTCCATAGATGCATCATGTCTGTCTGTCTATAGATGCATCATGTCTGTCTTTCTATAGATGCATAATGTCTGAATGTCTATACAGTAGATTCATCATGTCTGACTGTCCATGGATGCATCATGTCTGTCTGTCTATAGATGCATCATGTCTGACTGTCTATAGATGCATCATGTCTGTCTGTCTGTCTATAGATGCATCATGTCTGTCTGTCTATAGATGCATAATGTCTGAATGTCTATAGATGATATCATGTCTGACTGTCTATACAGTAGATTCATCATGTCTGACTGTCTATACAGTAGATTCATCATGTCTGACTGTCCATAGATGCATCATGTCTGACTGTCCATAGATGCATCATGTCTGTCTGTCCATAGATGCATCATGTCTGACTGTCTATAGATGCATCATGTCTGTCTGTCTATAGATGCATAATGTCTGAATGTCTATAGATGATATCATGTCTGTCTATTAATGATATCATGCCTGTCGATAGAAGGGAGAGATGTGAGTTGTTGGAGATGATCTCAAGGTTATATGCTGGAAATGGTGAATTGAGAAGATATTTCCCAAATTGCACCCTATTCCCGATGTAGTGCACTACTTTTGACCAGGGTCCATAGGGATTAGGGTGCCATTTGGGATTCAATCAGCGATATAGTTATCAGGAGGGCTGTAGGCTTCCATAGGGATCTAGAAGGCCTCCTCTATCTTCAAATACAGTGAAGTGACATCAAGCCTTACGATAGGCTACCATCTGTGTTGTCATAGTTGTCATAGTATTTCTTTCTATTTAAGAAATAAGTGGTAGGCCTGTTTGACAGACAGAAGGAAGCTATTGGCTGATATATCCATAGATTTTGTCGGTCAACTCCTCCACCCACCATGCACTCTTTAAATAGCCTACCTCAGTGTCACTGAAGGGCTGTGAAGTTAAAACCAAGACTCAAATTGATGGGATATGAGAGGGTATGACATAGGCCTACCTTTTCTTAGAGAAGGGTAGCCTAGTGGTTAGAGCGTTGGACTAGTAACCGAAAGGTTGCAAGTTCAAACCCCGAGCTGACAAGGTACAAATCTGTCGTTCTGCCCCTGAACAGGCAGTTAACCCACTGTTCCTAGGCCGTCATTGAAAATAAGAATTTGTTCTTAACTGACTTGCCTAGTAAAATAAAGGTAAAATAAAAAAAATATTTAAAAAATGGCACAAAGCACAGGCCTAACCCTTGTTAGCTTAAGATTTTGAAGAAAATAGCACGGATCCGATTATATAAAGTTATCTACAATAAATGTACAAAACATTATGAACAGCTGCTCTTTCCATGATACAGACTGACCAGGTGAATCCAGGTGAAAGCTGTGATCACTTACTGGTGTAATTGGTGACATCCACTTCAATCAGTGTAGATGACGGGGAAGAGGCAGGTCAAAGAAGGATTTTTAAGCATTGAGACAATTGAGACATGGATTGTGTATGTGTGTGCCATTCAGAGGGTGAACGGGCAAGACAACATATTGAAGTGTCGTTGAACGGGGTATGGTAGTAGGTGCCCAGGTGCACCGGTTTGTGTCAAGAACACCAACAGTTTTCCCATGTTTATCAAGAATGGCCCACCACCCAAAGGATGCACTGTTATGTGCCTCCTATTGGAGGGAGGTGCAGGAGCCAGGAGCAGGAGAGCAAGGAAGTCCCAACTCAACTACAAACATGGGACTGAAAACCCAAACGAGGTCGCCACACACACAGGGAAATGAAGTGCGACACACGGAGGAGAAACTTCTACTCCTAAACACAAGACCAAACGGCACAACTGCCTTGAGGAAAAGAAACCCTGTGGTGCAGACACGCACCCCTCAATAACGTAACACCAGAAAACAATCCCGTACAAAAGATTAGCCGGCAGCGGAGGTAAATATACCCACCGAAATCAACTAAGAAGACACAGGTGTAAACAATACAGACAGACACAAACGAAAAGGAAAAATGGATTGGTGGCAGCTAGTAGACCAGGCGACGACGACCGCCGAGCACCGCCCCGAACAGGGAGAGGAGCCACCTTCGGTGGGAGCTAGTAGACCAGGCGACGACGACCGCCGAGCACCGCCCCGAACAGGGAGAGGAGCCACCTTCGGTGGGAGCTAGTAGACCAGGCGACGACGACCGCCGAGCACCGCCCGAACAGGGAGAGGAGCCACCTTCGGTGGGAGCTAGTAGACCAGGCGAAGACGACCACCGAGCACCGCCCGAACAGGGAGAGGAGCCACCTTCGGTGGGAGCTAGTAGACCAGGCGACGACGACTGCCGAGCACCGCCCGAACAGGGAGAGGAGCCACCTTCGGTGGGAGCTAGTAGACCAGGCGAAGACGACCGCCGAGCACCGCCCGAACAGGGAGAGGAGCCACCTTCGGTGGGAGCTAATAGACCAGGCGACGACGACCGCCGAGCACCGCCAGAACAGGAAGAGGAGCCACCTTCGGTGGGAGCTAGTAGACCAGGCGACGACGACCGCCGAGCACCGCCCGAACAGGGAGAGGAGCCACCTTCGGTGGGAGCTAGTAGACCAGGCGAAGACGACCGCCGAGCACCGCCCCGAACAGGGAGGGAGCCACCTTGGTGGGAGCTAGTAGACCAGGCGAAGACGACCGCCGAGCACCGCCCCGAACAGGGAGAGGAGCCACCTTCGGTGGGAGCTAATAGACCAGGCGACGACGACCGCCGAGCACCGCCAGAACAGGAAGAGGAGCCACCTTCGGTGGGAGCTAGTAGACCAGGCGACGACGACCGCCGAGCACCGCCAGAACAGGAAGAGGAGCCACCTTCGGTGGGAGCTAGTAGACCAGGCGACGACGACTGCCGAGCACCGCCCGAACAGGGAGAGGAGCCACCTTCGGTGGGAGCTAGTAGACGAGGCGACGACGACCGCCGAGCACCGCCCGAACAGGGAGAGGAGCCACCTTCGGTGGGAGCTAATAGACCAGGCGACGACGACCGCCGAGCACCGCCAGAACAGGAAGAGGGCCACCTTCGGTGGGAGCTAGTAGACCAGGCGACGACGACTGCCGAGCACCGCCCGAACAGGGAGAGGAGCCACCTTCGGTGGGAGCTAGTAGACGAGGCGACGACGACCGCCGAGCACCGCCCCGAACAGGGAGAGGAGCCACCTTCGGTGGGAGCTAATAGACCAGGCGACGACGACCGCCGAGCACCGCCAGAACAGGAAGAGGAGCCACCTTCGGTGGGAGCTAGTAGACCAGGCGACGACAACTACCGAGCACCGCCCGAACAGGGAGAGGAGCCACCTTCGGTGGGAGCTAGTAGACGAGCCGACGACGACCGCCGAGCACCGCCAGAACAGGGAGAGGAGCCACCTTCGGTGGGAGCTAATAGACCAGGCGACGACGACCGCCGAGCACCGCCAGAACAGGAAGAGGAGCCACCTTCGTTGGGAGCTAGTAGACCAGGCGACGACGACCGCCGAGCACCGCCCCGAACAGGGAGAGGAGCCACCTTCGGTGGGAGCTAGTAGACCAGGCGAAGACGACCGCGAGCACCGCCCCGAACAGGGAGGGAGCCACCTTTGGTGGGAGCTAGTAGACCAGGCGAAGACGACCGCCGAGCACCGCCCCGAACAGGGAGAGGAGCCACCTTCGGTGGGAGCTAATAGACCAGGCGACGACGACCGCCGAGCACCGCCAGAACAGGAAGAGGAGCCACCTTCGGTGGGAGCTAGTAGACCAGGCGACGACGACCGCCGAGCACCGCCAGAACAGGAAGAGGAGCCACCTTCGGTGGGAGCTAGTAGACCAGGCGACGACAACTGCCGAGCACCGCCCGAACAGGGAGAGGAGCCACCTTCGGTGGGAGCTAGTAGACGAGGCGACGACGACCGCCGAGCACCGCCCGAACAGGGAGAGGCCACCTTCGGTGGGAGCTAATAGACCAGGCGACGACGACCGCCGAGCACCGCCAGAACAGGAAGAGGAGCACCTTCGGTGGGAGCAGTAGACCAGGCGACGACGACTGCCGAGCACCGCCCGAACAGGGAGAGGAGCCACCTTCGGTGGGAGCTAGTAGACGAGGCGACAACGACCGCCGAGCACCGCCCGAACAGGGAGAGGAGCCACCTTCGGTGGGAGCTAATAGACCAGGCGACGACGACCGCCGAGCACCGCCAGAACAGGAAGAGGAGCCACCTTCGGTGGGAGCTAGTAGACCAGGCGACGACGACTACCGAGCACCGCCCGAACAGGGAGAGGAGCCACCTTCGGTGGGAGCTAGTAGACGAGCCGACGACGACCGCCGAGCACCGCCAGAACAGGGAGAGCCACCTTCGGTGGGAGCTAATAGACCAGGCGACGACGACCGCCGAGCACCGCCAGAACAGGAAGAGGAGCCACCTTCGGTGGGTATCTAGTAGACCAGGCGAAGACAACCGCCGAGCACCGCCCGAGCAGGGAGAGGAGCCACCTTCGGTGGGAGCTAGTAGACCAGGCGAAGACGACCGCCGAGCACCGCCCGAAGAGGGAGAGGAGCCACCTTCGGTGGGAGCTAATAGACCAGGCGACGACAACCGCCGAGCACCGCCAGAACAGGAAGAGGAGCCACCTTCGGTGGGAGCTAGTAGACCAGGCACGACGACTGCCGAGCACCGCCCGAACAGGAAGAGGAGCCACCTTCGGTGGGAGCTAGTAGACCAGGCGACGACGACCGCCGAGCACCGCCCGAACAGGGAGAGGAGCCACCTTCGGTGGGAGCTAGTAGACCAGGCGAAGACGACCGCGAGCACCGCCCCGAACAGGGAGGGAGCCACCTTTGGTGGGAGCTAGTAGACCAGGCGAAGACGACCGCCGAGCACCGCCCGAACAGGGAGAGGAGCCACCTTCGGTGGGAGCTAATAGACCAGGCGACGACGACCGCCGAGCACCGCCAGAACAGGAAGAGGGCCACCTTCGGTGGGAGCTAGTAGACCAGGCGACGACGACCGCCGAGCACCGCCAGAACAGGAAGAGGAGCCACCTTCGGTGGGAGCTAGTAGACCAGGCGACGACAACTGCCGAGCACCGCCCGAACAGGGAGAGGAGCCACCTTCGGTGGGAGCTAGTAGACGAGGCGACGACGACCGCCGAGCACCGCCCGAACAGGGAGAGGAGCCACCTTCGGTGGGAGCTAATAGACCAGGCGACGACGACCGCCGAGCACCGCCAGAACAGGAAGAGGAGCCACCTTCGGTGGGAGCTAGTAGACCAGGCGACGACGACTGCCGAGCACCGCCCGTACAGGAGAGGAGCCACCTTCGGTGGGAGCTAGTAGACGAGGCGACGACGACCGCCGAGCACCGCCCGAACAGGGAGAGGAGCCACCTTCGGTGGGAGCTAATAGACCAGGCGACGACGACCGCCGAGCACCGCCAGAACAGGAAGAGGAGCCACCTTCGGTGGGAGCTAGTAGACCAGGCGCGACGACTACCGAGCACCGCCCGAACAGGGAGAGGAGCCACCTTCGGTGGGAGCTAGTAGACGAGCCGACGACGACCGCCGAGCACCGCCAGAACAGGGAGAGGAGCCACCTTCGGTGGGAGCTAATAGACCAGGCGACGACGACCGCCGAGCACCGCCAGAACAGGAAGAGGAGCCACCTTCGGTGGGTATCTAGTAGACCAGGCGAAGACAACCGCCGAGCACCGCCCCGAGCAGGGAGAGGAGCCACCTTCGGTGGGAGCTAGTAGACCAGGCGAAGACGACCGCCGAGCACCGCCCGAAGAGGGAGAGGAGCCACCTTCGGTGGGAGCTAATAGACCAGGCGACGACAACCGCCGAGCACCGCCAGAACAGGAAGAGGAGCCACCTTCGGTGGGAGCTAGTAGACCAGGCGACGACGACTGCCGAGCACCGCCCGAACAGGGAGAGGAGCCACCTTCGGTGGGAGCTAGTAGACCAGGCGAAGACGACCGCCGAGCACCGCCCGAACAGGGAGAGGAGCCACCTTCGGTGGGAGCTAGTAGACGAGGCGACGACGACCGCCGAGCACCGCCAGAACAGGGAGAGGAGCCACCTTCGGTGGGAGCTAGTAGACCAGGCGAA
Source organism: Oncorhynchus tshawytscha (assembly GCF_018296145.1). Lineage (NCBI taxonomy): Eukaryota > Metazoa > Chordata > Actinopteri > Salmoniformes > Salmonidae > Oncorhynchus > Oncorhynchus tshawytscha. Next base: position 3,833,271 of record NC_056433.1, on the reverse strand, counting down.
GACGACCGCCGAGCACCGCCAGAACAGGGAGAGGAGCCACCTTCGGTGGGAGCTAATAGACGAGGCGACGACGACCGCCGAGCACCACCCCGAACAGGGAGAGGAGCCACCTTCGGTGGAAGTCGTGACAAACACAGCCAACTTGAAACAACTGTGAGAAGTCTTGGACCAGCATCCCTGTGCTTTCAACACATTGTAGAGTTCATGTCCCAAATGAATTGAGGCTGTTCTGAGAGCAAGAAAAATAGGGGTGCAGCTCAATATTAGGAAGGTGTTCACAATTTTTTGGACACTCAGTGTGATTTAGTCCACAGTGTTTTATGGGAGAAATAACCTGTGAAATACCCAGGAAAGACTCCGATGTTATGTCTATATCACTGTTTTGTTACATTGACATTCAGAGGTCGACTTTGAATGGGAAGTAATCTAAGATGTTTAAACTCAGACAGCTTTTAGGGAAAGACCTTCTCTCGTTGCGTTAAACCACAGAAGAAGAGTAACCAGCGGTTAAACCACAGAAGAAGAGTAACCAGCGGTTAAACCACAGAAGAAGAAGAACCAGTGGTTAAAGCTGCATCATGAGGACTACTCTGTCTGGGGTGGAAAGGTTGGTCTAACTTTTGAAAGGACCATACTCAGATTCCTTAAAATATCTTAGATTTAATTATTTGCAAACAGGGACAGTTTCGTTGCAAACAAGACACAGTGATTTAGCATTGGATAAATATGATAAAATGAATGAATCCCGTCCTCCCAGTCCGTGGGCCTTGTCAGTAGTAGTTTTCTATTTTCCCTCTTGGTTTTAATTTTTGTATCACAAAATGTAAGGTGACTGATCACTTCCGCACAGTAGGTGGCAGCATGCACAAACAAAATGTGCTGAACACCATGACACCGAAGAAGAACACTCAAAATGGCGACACGGTAGAAAAGTTCATGCTGTTTTGTCTGTTTTGTATACCCCTTATCTTTTCCATGTAGGTGTTTTAATAATAATACCAAGTCACTGCTATCTGACATAAGGAAATAAGTGTTGTTGTTGTTTTTTGACAACGCGAGAATTGAATGTTATCGAAGTTACAAACTGTTATTATTCCACACATTTTATGATCACAGAAGGCCCACTAGCTATGCTATTTGTTTTTATTTTTTACTTTGGGTGGAAATGTCAAAGATTATCAGTGTGTCTCTAAGAGAGTTGTTGGAAGAAATCATCTGTTGAAAGTGAAGCATGAAGAGGATCAACACATAGAAATGGAAGAGGATGTGAAGAAAGTGAAAAAGGTACGTGACTAACTTTATTTAGGTAGTTAAGTGCGGTAGAAACAGGCTTGGTTTCAGGGCGTCGTTTTCTCTCTCTCTTGTTTCGTGATTGTCATCATTATACTTTCGTAACTGACTAAAAAACATCACGTTATGTTGCTACAATTCTGGCCGATATTTCTCTAAATGCGCCTTGTGTCATTTCTACAAAATAGTAAATAAACGTCCTTTGCGCAGTTTATATACCGTCAGGGTGGAAACATTTAATGTCTTTCAGCTCACTAACTAAGATCTCACACTTGGCCACAAAGTTAAGAAAATATCAAGGATGTTGGTAACTTGCATTTTGAAAACATCATTCATGCTCAACCAAGCTGGACTCGGGGGGTAGATGTAAATATACATGTCTTCCTCCATTTAGTGTGTTGTTACATTTAGTATGTGTTATGTGTTGTTACATTTAGTATGTGTTATGTGTTGTTACATTTAGTATGTGTTACATTTAGTATGTGTTATGTGTTGTTCCATTTAGTATGTGTTGTTCCATTTAGTATGTGTTATATGTTGTTACATTTAGTATGTGTTATGTGTTGTTACATTTAGTATGTGTTATATGTTGTTACATTTAGTATGTGTTATATGTTGTTACATTTAGTATGTGTTATGTGTTGTTCCATTTAGTATGTGTTGTTACATTTAGTATGTGTTGTTACATTTAGTATGTGTTATGTGTTGTTACATTTAGTATGTGTTATGTGTTGTTCCATTTAGTATGTGTTGTTACATTTAGTATGTGTTGTTCCATTTAGTATGTGTTGTTCCATTTAGTATGTGTTGTTACATTTAGTATGTGTTGTTACATTTAGTATGTGTTGTTACATTTAGTATGTGTTATGTGTTGTTACATTTAGTATGTGTTATGTGTTGTTACATTTAGTATGTGTTATGTGTTGTTACATTTAGTATGTGTTATGTGTTGTTACATTTAGTATGTGTTGTGTGTTGTTACATTTAGTATGTGTTATATGTTGTTACATTTAGTATGTGTTATGTGTTGTTACATTTAGTATGTGTTATATGTTGTTACATTTAGTATGTGTTATGTGTTGTTACATTTAGTATGTGTTATGTGTTGTTCCATTTAGTATATGTTGTTACATTTAGTATGTGTTATGTGTTGTTACATTTAGTATATGTTGTTACATTTAGTATGTGTTATGTTTTGTTACATTTAGTATGTGTCATGTGTTGTTCCATTTAGTATATGTTGTTACATTTAGTATGTGTCATGTGTTGTTCCATTTAGTATATGTTGTTACATTTAGTATATGTTGTTACATTTAGTATATGTTGTTACATTTAGTATGTCTTATGTGTTGTTACATTTAGTATGTGTTATGTGTTGTTACATTTAGTATGTGTTGTTCCATTTAGTATGTGTTGTTACATTTAGTATGTGTTATGTGTTGTTCCATTTAGTATATGTTGTTACATTTAGTATGTGTCATGTGTTGTTCCATTTAGTATATGTTGTTACATTTAGTATGTCTTATGTGTTGTTACATTTAGTATATGTTGTTACATTTAGTATGTGTTATGTGTTGTTCCATTTAGTATGTGTTATGTGTTGTTACATTTAGTATGTGTTATGTGTTGTTACATTTAGTATGTGTTGTTCCATTTAGTATGTGTTGTTACATTTAGTATCTGTTCCATTTAGTATGTGTTATGTGTTGTTACATTTAGTATGTGTTATGTGTTGTTACATTTAGTATGTGTTGTTCCATTTAGTATGTGTTATGTGTTGTTCCATTTAGTTTGTGTTGTTACATTTAGTATCTGTTCCATTCAGTATGTGTTATGTGTTGTTCCATTTAGTATTTGTTCCATTTAGTATGTGTTGTTACATTTAGTATCTGTTCCATTTAGTATGTTATGTGTTGTTACATTTAGTATGTGTTGTTACATTTAGTATGTTATGTGTTGTTACATTTAGTATGTGTTCCATTTAGTATGTGTTGTTACATTTAGTATGTGTTGTTACATTTAGTATGTGTTGTTACATTTAGTATGTGTTGTTACATTTAGTATGTGTTGTTACATTTAGTATGTGTTGTTACATTTAGTATGTGTTGTTACATTTAGTATGTGTTGTTACATTTAGTATGTGTTGTTACATTTAGTATGTGTTATGTGTTGTTACATTTAGTATGTGTTGTTACATTTAGTATGTGTTATGTGTTGTTACATTTAGTATGTGTTGTTACATTTAGTATGTGTTGTTACATTTAGTATGTGTTGTTACATTTAGTATGTGTTGTTACATTTAGTATGTGTTGTTACATTTAGTATGTGTTATGTGTTGTTCCATTTAGTATGTGTTGTTCCATTTAGTATGTGTTGTTACATTTAGTATGTGTTATGTGTTGTTACATTTAGTATGTGTTGTTCCATTTAGTATGTGTTATGTGTTGTTACATTTAGTATGTGTTGTTACATTTAGTTTGTCTTTGTTTTGTTACATTTAGTATGTGTTGTTACATTTAGTTTGTGTTACATTTAGTATGTGTTATGTGTTGTTCCATTTAGTATGTGTTGTTCCATTTAGTATGTGTTATGTGTTGTTCCATTTAGTATGTGTTGTTACATTTAGTATGTGTTATGTGTTGTTCCATTTAGTATGTGTTGTTCCATTTAGTATGTGTTGTTCCATTTAGTATGTGTTGTTACATTTAGTATGTGTTGTTCCATTTAGTATGTGTTGTTACATTTAGTATGTGTTGTTATATTTAGTATGTGTTGTTACATTTAGTATGTGTTGTTACATTTAGTATGTGTTATGTGTTGTTACATTTAGTATGTGTTGTTACATTTAGTATGTGTTATGTGTTGTTCCATTTAGTATATGTTGTTACATTTAGTATGTGTTATGTGTTGTTACATTTAGTATGTGTTGTTACATTTAGTATGTGTTATGTGTTGTTACATTTAGTATATGTTGTTACATGTAGTATGTGTCATGTGTTGTTCCATTTAGTATATGTTGTTACATTTAGTATGTGTCATGTGTTGTTCCATTTAGTATATGTTGTTACATTTAGTATATGTTGTTACATTTAGTATGTGTCATGTGTTCCATTTAGTATGTGTTGTTACATTTAGTATGTCTTATGTGTTGTTACATTTAGTATGTGTTGTTACATTTAGTATCTGTTCCATTTAGTATGTGTTGTTACATTTAGTATCTGTTCCATTCAGTATGTGTTATGTGTTGTTCCATTTAGTATCTGTTCAATTTAGTATGTGTTATGTGTTGTTACATTTAGTATGTGTTATGTGTTGTTATATTTAGTATGTGTTATGTGTTGTTACATTTAGTATGTGTTGTTACATTTAGTATGTGTTGTTCCATTTAGTATGTGCTGTTCCATTTAGTTTGTGTTGTTACATTTAGTATGTGTTATGTGTTGTTATATCTAGTATGTGTTGTTACATTTAGTATGTGTTATGTGTTGTTATATTTAGTATGTGTTATGTGTTGTTCCATTTAGTATGTGTTGTTACATTTAGTATGTGTTATGTGTTGTTCCATTTAGTATGTGTTGTTCCATTTAGTATGTGTTGTTCCATTTAGTATGTGTTATGTGTTGTTCCATTTAGTATGTGTTGTTACATTTAGTATGTGTTATGTGTTGTTACATTTAGTATGTGTTATGTGTTGTTACATTTAGTATGTGTTATGTGTTGTTACATTTAGTATGTTATGTGTTGTTACATTTAGTATGTGTTATGTGTTGTTACATTTAGTATGTGTTGTTACATTTAGTATGTGTTGTTACATTTAGTATGTGTTACATTTAGTTTGTGTTGTTACATTTAGTATGTGTTATGTGTTGTTACATTTAGTATGTGTTGTTACATTTAGTTTGTGTTGTTCCATTTAGTATGTCTTATGTGTTGTTCCATTTAGTATGTCTTATGTGTTGTTACATTTAGTATGTGTTGTTCCATTTAGTATGTCTTATGTGGTGTTCCATTTAGTATGTGTTGTTCCATTTAGTATGTGTTGTTCCATTTAGTATGTCTTATGTGTTGTTCCATTTAGTATGTCTTATGTGTTGTTACATTTAGTATGTGTTGTTCCATTTAGTATGTCTTATGTGGTGTTCCATTTAGTATGTGTTGTTCCATTTAGTATGGTATTTATCAGTTTGTGGATGTTCCTCATCCATTCCTCTTCGTCAGAGGAGGAGATAGAAGAGAGCCGTTACAGTTTGTGGATGTTCCTCATCCATTTAGTATGGTATTTATCAGTTTGTGGATGTTCCTCATCCATTTAGTATGGTATTTATCAGTTTGTGGATGTTCCTCATCCATTTAGTATGGTATTTATCAGTTTGTGGATGTTCCTCATCCATTTAGTATGTGTTTTCCATTTGTGGATGTTCCTCATTCATTTAGTATGGTATTTATCAGTTTGTGGATGTTCCTCATCCATTTAGTATGGTATTTATCAGTTTGTGGATGTTCCTCATCCATTTAGTATGGTATTTATCAGTTTGTGGATGTTCCTCATCCATTTAGTATGGTATTTATCAGTTTGTGGATGTTCCTCATTCATTTAGTATGGTATTTATCAGTTTGTGGGTGTTCCTCATCCATTTAGTATGGTATTTATCAGTTTGTGGATGTTCCTCGTCCATTTCATGTTTTATGAATTAGAGTTTTGTATGATGTGTTAGGAATTTAAATTGGTTGTTCTCAGGGCTAGAGGCGTCACTACAGACACCCAGGTTGTGGTTGTGGCCTCAACTTCAGTACTACAGGATAGATCCCGAATGGGACGCAGAGGTCTGAGGCACTGCATCTCAGGGCTAGAGGCGTCACTACAGACACCCTGGTTCGAATCCAGGCTGTATCACAACTGGCCGTGATAGGGAGTTCCCGTAGGGCAGCGCACAATCGGCCCAGCGTCGTCCGGGTTTGGCCGGTGTTGGCTGTCATTGTAAATAAGAATTTGTTCTTAAGTGAGTTGCCTAGTTAAATAAAGGTTAAATAAAATAAAAAATATCATAATAATAATAAACACATTAATATTACTGAATATCCTGGTATGGCACAAGGTCATTATAAAGTTATGCCAATCTGGATATTGCCCAAGTCTACTGTAAAAAATATATATATATAAACTTTGACTCTGGGTGTATGTTTCCTGTGATCGCAGTCAGATTTTTAACGGGGAAAGGGTTCTTGGTGTCAACTGTCATTGAGCTCTTTCTCTCTCTCATCTGAAAGGAAGGGGTGTCAAGGAGAGGATTGACAGTAGGGGTGTGTTTATAGTGTCAGCTGTCGAGGAGAAGGATTGACAGTAGGGGTGTGTTTATAGGATTGACAGTAGGGGTGTGTTTATAGGATTGACAGTAGGGGTGTGTTTATAGGATTGACAGTAGGGGTGTGTTTATAGGATTGACAGTAGGGGTGTGTTTATAGTGTCAGCTGTCGAGGAGAAGGATTGACAGTAGGGGTGTGTTTATAGGATGGACAGTAGGGGTGTGTTTATAGGATGGACAGTAGGGGTGTGTTTATAGGATGGACAGTAGGGGTGTGTTTATAGGATGGACAGTAGGGGTGTGTTTATTGACAGTAGGGGTGTGTTTATAGGATTGACAGTAGGGGTGTGTTTATAGGTTTGACAGTAGGGGTGTGTTTATAGGTTTGACATTAGGGGTGTGTTTATAGGATGGACAGTAGGGGTGTGTTTATTGACAGTAGGGGTGTGTTTATAGGATTGACAGTAGGGGTGTGTTTATAGGTTTGACAGTAGGGGTGTGTTTATAGGATGGACAGTAGGGGTGTGTTTATAGGATGGACAGTAGGGGTGTGTTTATAGGATGGACAGTAGGGGTGTGTTTATAGGATGGACAGTAGGGGTGTGTTTATAGGATGGACAGTAGGGGTGTGTTTATTGACAGTAGGGGTGTGTTTATAGGATGGACAGTAGGGGTGTGTTTATTGACAGTAGGGGTGTGTTCATAGGATGGACAGTAGGGGTGTGTTTATAGGTTTGACATTAGGGGTGTGTTTATAGGATGGACAGTAGGGGTGTGTTTATTGACAGTAGGGGTGTGTTTATAGGATTGACAGTAGGGGTGTGTTTATAGGTTTGACAGTAGGGGTGTGTTTATAGGATGGACAGTATGGGTGTGTTTATAGGATGGACAGTAGGGGTGTGTTTATTGACAGTAGGGGTGTGTTTATAGGATTGACAGTAGGGGTGTGTTTATAGGTTTGACAGTAGGGGTGTGTTTATAGGATGGACAGTATGGGTGTGTTTATAGGATGGACAGTAGGGGTGTGTTTATAGGATGGACAGTAGGGGTGTGTTTATAGGATGGACAGTAGGGGTGTGTTTATAGGATGGACAGTAGGGGTGTGTTTTTTGACAGTAGGGGTGTGTTTTTGACAGTAGGGGTGTGTTTATTGACAGTAGGGGTGTGTTATAGGTTTGACAGTAGGGGTGTGTTTATAGGTTTTGACAGTAGGGGTGTGTTTATAGGTTTGACAGTAGGGGTGTGTTTATAGGATTGACAGTAGGGGTGTGTTTATAGGATTGACAGTAGGGGTGTGTTTATAGGTTTGACAGTAGGGGTGTGTTTATAGGATGGACAGTAGGGGTGTGTTTATAGGATGGACAGTAGGGGTGTGTTTATTGACAGTAGGGGTGTGTTTATAGGATGGACAGTAGGGGTGTGTTTATTGACAGTAGGGGTGTGTAGGATTGACATAGGTTTGACAGTAGGGGTGTGTTTATAGGATGGGTGTGTGTTTATAGGATTGACAGTAGGGGTGTGTTTATAGGATTGACAGTAGGGGTGTGTTTATAGGATTGACAGTAGGGGTGTGTTTATAGGATGGACAGTAGGGGTGTGTTTATAGGATGGACAGTAGGGGTGTGTTTATAGGATGGACAGTAGGGGTGTGTTTATTGACAGTAGGGGTGTGTTTATAGGATGGACAGTAGGGGTGTGTTTACAGGTTTGACATTAGGGGTGTGTTTATAGGATGGACAGTAGGGGTGTGTTTATTGACAGTAGGGGTGTGTTCATAGGATTGACAGTAGGGGTGTGTTTATAGGTTTGACAGTAGGGGTGTGTTTATAGGTTTGACAGTATGGGTGTGTTTATAGGATTGACAGTAGGGGTGTGTTTTTGACAGTAGGGGTGTGTTTATAGGATTGACAGTAGGGGTGTGTTTATAGGTTTGACAGTAGGGGTGTGTTTATAGGATGGACAGTATGGGTGTGTTTATAGGATGGACAGTAGGGTGTGTTTTAGGATGACAGTAGGGGTGTGTTTATAGGATGGACAGTAGGGGTGTGTTTATAGGATGGACAGTAGGGGTGTGTTTTTTGACAGTAGGGGTGTGTTTATAGGATGGAGAGTAGGGGTGTGTTTATTGACAGTAGGGGTGTGTTCATAGGATTGACAGTAGGGGTGTGTTTATAGGTTTGACAGTAGGGGTGTGTTTATAGGTTTGACAGTAGGGGTGTGTTTATAGGATTGACAGTAAGGGTGTGTTTATAGGATTGACAGTAGGGGTGTGTTTATAGGTTTGACAGTAGGGGTGTGTTTATAGGATGGACAGTAGGGGTGTGTTTATAGGATGGACAGTAGGGGTGTGTTTATTGACAGTAGGGGTGTGTTTATAGGATGGACAGTAGGGGTGTGTTTATTGACAGTAGGGGTGTGTTCATAGGATGGACAGTAGGGGTGTGTTTATAGGTTTGACAGTAGGGGTGTGTTTATTGACAGTAGGGGTGTGTTTATTGACAGTAGGGGTGTGTTTATTGACAGTAGGGGTGTGTTTATAGGTTTGACAGTAGGGGTGTGTTTATAGGATGGACAGTAGGGGTGTGTTTATAGGTTTGACAGTAGGGGTGTGTTTATTGACAGTAGGGGTGTGTTTATAGGATGGACAGTAGGGGTGTGTTTATAGGTTTGACAGTAGGGGTGTGTTTATAGGATGGACAGTAGGGGTGTGTTTATAGGATGGACAGTAGGGGTGTGTTTATTGACAGTAGGGGTGTGTTTATAGGATTGACAGTAGGGGTGTGTTTATAGGTTTGACAGTAGGGGTGTGTTTATAGGATGGACAGTAGGGGTGTGTTTATTGACAGTAGGGGTGTGTTTATAGGATTGACAGTAGGGGTGTGTTTATAGTGTGGGCAGTAGGGGTGTGTTTATAGGATGGACAGTAGGGGTGTGTTTATAGGATTGACAGTAGGGGTGTGTTTATAGGATGGACAGTAGGGGTGTGTTTATAGGATGGACAGTAGGGGTGTGTTTATAGGATGGGCAGTAGGGGTGTGTTTATAGGATGGACAGTAGGGGTGTGTTTATAGGATTGACAGTAGGGGTGTGTTTATAGGATGGACAGTAGGGGTGTGTTTATAGGATGGACAGTAGGGGTGTGTTTATAGGATTGACAGTAGGGGTGTGTTTATAGGTTTGACAGTAGGGGTGTGTTTATAGGATGGACAGTAGGGGTGTGTTTATAGGATTGACAGTAGGGGTGTGTTTATAGGATGGACAGTAGGGGTGTGTTTATAGGATGGACAGTAGGGGTGTGTTTATAGGATTGACAGTAGGGGTGTGTTTATAGGTTTGACAGTAGGGGTGTGTTTATAGGATGGACAGTAGGGGTGTGTTTATAGGATTGACAGTAGGGGTGTGTTTATAGTGTCAGCTGTCGTTGAGAAGGATTGACAGTAGGGGTGTGTTTATTGACAGTAGGGGTGTGTTTATTGACAGTAGGGGTGTGTTTATAGTGTCAGCTGTCGAGGAGGGATTGACAGTAGGGGTGTGTTTTATTAGTGGGGGTGTGTTTATTGACAGTAGGGGTGTGTTTATTGACAGTAGGGTGTGTTTATTGACAGTAGGGGTGTGTTTATTGACAGTAGGGGTGTGTTTATTGACAGTAGGGGTGTGTTTATTGACAGTAGGGGTGTGCATCTTTCACTTTCAAGATGATTCGATACGTATCTACATGGGCTCCGATATGAAACTGGAACCATATACGTTTTAGTTTGAATTGATTCGGTTTGATTGGAGAATCGATATGATTCGATGCGGTAACGTTTGTTTGCATAATCACATTAATTTTCCATTCTACATTAAAATATGCTGCGGATGGGGCTCATGAGCCTCTCTGAGTGGACTTCTGTGTGTGTCTATGGTGGATCCTATGTAGGCACCTGATCTGAGCCATACAGGAGACTAGGGATCTACCACCCACTATCAAATTAAGGGGGGGAATATAAACGTCTTTTGTCCCCCCCCCCACTTTGGTTCTGCTGAAATCTCATCGCCCACTAGTTAACTTGTAAGTTTGGCAGATGAAGTGTTTGAGCTAGTTAGTGTATCAATATTTATGGTTTACAAATTACCTTTGACATAGCCGGTGAATATATATATATAGCACAACTTTGGATTCCCCCCCAAATCTCAAAATCAAATTGTTATTACTATTTTGGAAGTTGTACGGGGCGAATTTCTCCTCTCTTCAGCCATGCAGTGTACCACGTAAAAGTGATTGCTGTTCTCGTTATACAGGGTAAAGGTGATTAATTTAATTGCTAAAAAATGATAATATACTCGTAGTGTTGAAAGGGCAACTCTGCCAATTCTTCAAGTGTTGTATTGATATCCGGCACCAACAACATACTGTATGTGAAAACGCTGCGTTTCTACGTTTTGAAGAAGAGAAACATATCAAGTGTAAACATTCTGCCTGATGACATTTTAATTTTTTTATTTTAATTTGACCTTTATTTAACTAGGCAAGTCAGTTAAGAACAGATTCTTATTTTCAATGACGGCCTAGGAACAGTGGGTTAACTGCCTTGTTCAGTTGCAGAACGACAGATTTGTACCTTGTCAGCTCGGGGATATGAACTTGCAACCTTTCGGTTACTAGTCCAATGCTCTAACCACTAGGATACCCTGCAGCCTCTACACTCTAACCACTAGGCTACCCTGCCTCCCCCCCACTCTAACCACTAGGCTACCCTGCCGCCTCCACACTCTAACCACTAGGCTACCCTGCCACCTCTACACTCTAACCACTAGGCTACCTACCTCCTCCACACTCTAACCACTAGGCTACCTGCTGCCTCTACACTCTAACCACTAGGCTACCTGCCTCCTCTACACTCTAACCACTAGGCTACCTGCCTCCTCTAACCACTAGGCTACCCTGCCGCCTCCACACTCTAAACACTAGGCTACCTACCTCCTCCACACTCTAACCACTAGGCTACTTGCTGCCTCTACACTCTAACCACTAGGCTACCCTGCCGCCCCTCCACTCTAACCACTTGGCTACCCTGCCGCCTCTCCACTCTAACCACTAGACTACCCTGCCTCCTCTACACTGTAACCACTATGCTACCCTGCCACCTCTACACATTAACCTCTAGACTACCCTGCCGCCCCTCCACTCTAACCACTAGGCTACCCTGCCCCCCCCACTAGGCTACCCTCTAACCACTAGGCTTCCCTGCAGCCTCTACACTCTAACCACTAGGCTACCCTGCCGCCTCCACACTCTAACCACTAGGCTACCCTGCCACCTCTACACTCTAACCACTAGGCTACCCTGCCGCCCCTCCACTCTAACCACTAGGCTACCATGCCGCCCCTCCGACTCTAACCACTAGACTACTCTGCCACCCCTCAACTCTAACCACTAGGCTACCCTGCCGCCCATACACTCTAACCACTAGGCTACCCTGCCGCCCCTCCACTCTAACCACTAGACTACCCTGCCGCCCCTCCACTCTAACCACTAGGCTACCCTGCCGCCCCTCCACTCTAACCACTAGGCTACCCTGCCGCCCCTCCACTCTAACCACTAGGCTACCCTGCCACCCCTCCACTCTAACCACTAGGCTACCCTGCCGCCCCTCCACTCTAACCACTAGGCTACCCTGCCGCCCCTCCACTCTAACCACTAGACTACTCTGCCACCCCTCAAATCAAATCAAATCAAATTTTATTTGTCACATACACATGGTTAGCAGATGTTAATGCGAGTGTAGTGAAATGCTTGTGCTTCTAGTTCCGACAATGCAGTAATAACGAGCAAGTAATCTAACTAACAATTCCAAAAAAACTACTGTCTTATACACAGTGTAAGGGGATAAAGAATATGTACATAAGGATATATGAATGAGTGATGGTACAGAGCAGCATAGGCAAGATACAGTAGATGATATCGAGTACAGTATATAGATATGAGATAAGTATGTAAACCAAGTGGCATAGTTAAAGTGGCTAGTGATACATGTATTACATAAGGATGCAGTCGATGATATAGAGTACAGTATCAACGTATGCATATGAGAAGAACAATGTAGGGTAAGTAACATTATATAAGGTAGCATTGTTTAAAGTGGCTAGTGATATATTTACATCATTTCCCATCAATTCCCATGATTAAAGTGGCTGGAGTAGAGTCAGTGTCATTGACAGTGTGTTGGCAGTAGCCACTCAATGTTAGTGGTGGCTGTTTAACAGTCTGATGGCCTTGAGATAGAAGCTGTTTTTCAGTCTCTCGGTCCCAGCTTTGATGCACCTGTACTGACCTCGCCTTCTGGATGACAGCGGGGTGAACAGGCAGTGGCTCGGGTGGTTGATGTCCTTGATGATCTTTATGGCCTTCCTGTAGCATCGGGTGGTGTAGGTGTCCTGGAGGGCAGGTAGTTTGCCCCCGGTGATGCGTTGTGCAGACCTCACTACCCTCTGGAGAGCCTTACGGTTGAGGGCGGTGCAGTTGCCATACCAGGCGGTGATACAGCCCGCCAGGATGCTCTCGATTGTGCATCTGTAGAAGTTTGTGAGTGCTTTTGGTGACAAGCCGAATTTCTTCAGCCTCCTGAGGTTGAAGAGGCGCTGCTGCGCCTTCCTCACGATGCTGTCTGTGTGAGTGGACCAATTCAGTTTGTCTGTGATGTGTATGCCGAGGAACTTAAAACTTGCTACCCTCTCCACTACTGTTCCATCGATGTGGATGGGGGGTGTTCCCTCTGCTGTTTCCTGAAGTCCACAATCATCTCCTTAGTTTTGTTGACGTTGAGTGTGAGGTTATTTTCCTGACACCACACTCCGAGGGCCCTCACCTCCTCCCTGTAGGCCGTCTCGTCGTTGTTGGTAATCAAGCCTACCACTGTTGTGTCGTCCGCAAACTTGATGATTGAGTTGGAGGCGTGCATGGCCACGCAGTCGTGGGTGAACAGGGAGTACAGGAGAGGGCTCAGAACGCACCCTTGTGGGGCCCCAGTGTTGAGGATCAGCGGGGAGGAGATGTTGTTGCCTACCCTCACCACCTGGGGGCGGCCCGTCAGGAAGTCCAGTACCCAGTTGCACAGGGCGGGGTTGAGACCCAGGGTCTCGAGCTTGATGACGAGCTTGGAGGGTACTATGGTGTTGAATGCCGAGCTGTAGTCGATGAACAGCATTCTCACATAGGTATTCCTCTTGTCCAGATGGGTTAGGGCAGTCTGCAGTGTGGTTGAGATTGCATCGTCTGTGGACCTATTTGGGCGGTAAGCAAATTGGAGTGGGTCAAGGGTGTCAGGTAGGGTGGAGGTGATATGGTCCTTGACTAGTCTCTCAAAGCACTTCATGATGACGGATGTGAGTGCTACGGGCGGTAGTCATTTAGCTCAGTTACCTTAGCTTTCTTGGGAACAGGAACAATGGTGGCCCTCTTGAAGCATGTGGGAACAGCAGACTGGTATAGGGATTGATTGAATATGTCCGTAAACACACCGGCCAGCTGGTCTGCGCATGCTCTGAGGGCGCGGCTGGGGATGCCATCTGGGCCTGCAGCCTTGCGAGGGTTAACACGTTTAAATGTCTTACTCACTTCGGCTGCAGTGAAGGAGAGACCGCATGTTTCCGTTGCAGGCCGTGTCTGTGGCACTGTATTGTCCTCAAAGCGGGCAAAAAGTTATTTAGTCTGCCTGGGAGCAAGACATCCTGGTCCGTGACTGGGCTGGGTTTCTTCCTGTAGTCCGTGATTGACTGTAGACCCTGCCACATGCCTCTTGTGTCTGAGCCGTTGAATTGAGATTCTACTTTGTCTCTGTACTGGCGCTTAGCTTGTTTGATAGCCTTGCGGAGGGAATAGCTGCACTGTTTGTATTCAGTCATGTTACCAGACACCTTGCCCTGATTAAAAGCAGTGGTTCGTGCCTTCAGTTTCACACGAATGCTGCCATCAATCCACGGTTTCTGGTTAGGGAATGTTTTAATCGTTGCTATGGGAACGACATCTTCAACGCACGTTCTAATGAACTCGCACACCGAATCAGCGTATTCGTCAATGTTGTTGTCTGACGCAATACGAAACATCTCCCAGTCCACGTGATGGAAGCAGTCTTGGAGTGTGGAGTCAGCTTGGTCGGACCAGCGTTGGACAGACCTCAGCGTGGGAGCTTCTTGTTTTAGTTTCTGTCTGTAAATCAAATCAAATCAAATTTATTTATATAGCCCTTCGTACATCAGCTGATATCTCAAAGTGCTGTACAGAAACCCAGCCTAAAACCCCAAACAGCAAGCAATGCAGGTGTAGAAGCACGGTGGCTAGGAAAAACTCCCTAGAAAGGCCAAAACCTAGGAGGAAACCTAGAGAGGAACCAGGCTATGTGGGGTGGCCAGTCCTCTTCTGGCTGTGCCGGGTGGAGATTATAACAGAACATGGCCAAGATGTTCAAATGTTCATAAATGACCAGCATGGTCGAATAATAATAAGGCAGAACAGTTGAACTGGAGCAGCAGCACAGTCAGGTGGAAGTTGAAACTGGAGCAGCAGCATGGCCAGGTGGACTGGGGACAGCAAGGAGTCATCATGTCAGGTAGTCCTGGGGCATGGTCCTAGGGCTCAGGTCAGTTGAAACTGGAACAGCAGCATGGCCAGGTGGACTGGGGACAGCAAGGAGTCATCATGTCAGGTAGTCCTGGAGCTCAGGTCCTAGGGCTCAGGTCCTCCGAGAGAGAGAAAGAAAGAGAGAAGGAGAGAATTAGAGAACGCACACTTAGATTCACACAGGACACCGAATAGGACAGGAGAAGTACTCCAGATATAACAAACTGACCCCAGCCCCCGACACATAAACTACTGCAGCATAAATACTGGAGGCTGAGACAGGAGGGGTCAGGAGACACTGTGGCCCCATCCGAGGTCACCCCCGGACAGGGCCAAACAGGAAGGATATAACCCCACCCACTTTGCCAAAGCACAGCCCCCACACCACTAGAGGGATATCTTCAACCACCAACTTACCATCCTGAGACAAGGCTGAGTATAGCCCACAAAGATCTCCGCCACGGCACAACCCAAGGGGGGGACGCCAACCCAGACAGGATGACCACAACAGTGAATCAACCCACTCAGGTGACGCACCCCCTCCAGGGACGGCATGAGAGAGCCCCAGTAAGCCAGTGACCCAGCCCCTGTAATAGGGTTAGAGGCAGAGAATCCCAGTGGAAAGAGGGGAACCGGCCAGGCAGAGACAGCAAGGGCGGTTCGTTGCTCCAGAGCCTTTCCGTTCACCTTCCCACTCCTGGGCCAGACTGTAGGCAGGGATCAACAAAATGGAGTCGTGGTCAGCTTTTCCGAAAGGGGGGCGGGGCAGGGCCTTATATGCGTCGCGGAAGTTAGAGTAACAATGATCCAGGGTCTTTCCACCCCTGGTTGCGCAATCGATATGCTGATAAAATTTAGGGAGTCTTGTTTTCAGATTAGCCTTGTTAAAATCCCCAGCTACAATGAATGCAGCCTCCGGATAAATCGTTTCCAGTTTGCAGAGAGTTAAATAAAGTTCGTTCAGAGCCATCGATGTGTCTGCTTGGGGGGGATATATACGGCTGTGATTATAATCGAAGAGAATTCTCTTGGTAGATAATGCGGTCTACATTTGATTGTGAGGAATTCTAAATCAGGTGAACAGAAGGATTTGAGTTCCTGTATGTTTCTTTCATCACACCATGTCACGTTAGTCATAAGGCATACACCCCGCCCGTCTTTTTACCAGAAAGATGTTTGTTTCTGTCGGCGCGATGCGTGGAGAAACCCGCTGGCTGCACCGCTTCAGATAGCGTCTCTCCAGTTAGCCATGTTTCCGTGAAGCAGAGAACGTTACAGTCTCTGATGTCCCTCTGGAATGCTACCCTTGCTCGGATTTCATCAACCTTGTTGTCAAGAGACTGGACATTGGCAAGAAGAATGCTAGGGAGTGGTGCACGATGTGCCCGTCTCCGGAGTCTGACCAGAAGACCGCTTCGTTTCCCTCTTTTTCTGAGTCGTTTTTTTTTTGGTCGCTGCATGTGATCCACTCGGTTACACTGGTTGTAAGGCAGAACACAGGATCCGCATCGCGAAAAACATATTCTTGGTCGTACTGATGGTGAGTTGACGCTGGTCTTATATTCAGTAGTTCTTCTCGGCTGTATGTAATGAAACCTAAGATGACCTGGGGTACTAGTGTAAGAAATAACACGTAAAAAAACAAAAAACTGCATAGTTTCCTAGGAACGCGAAGCGAGGCGGCCATCTCTGTCGGCGCCGGAAGTTAACTCTAACCACTAGGCTACCCTGCCGCCCATACACTCTAACCACTAGACTACCCTGCCACCCCTCCACTCTAACCACTAGACTACCCTGCCGCCCTCCACTCTAACCACTAGGCTACCCTGCCGCCCCTCCACTCTAACCACTAGGCTACCCTGCTGCCCCTCCACTCTAACCACTATGCTACCCTGCCGCCCCTCCACTCTAACCACTAGACTACCCTGCTGCCTCTCCACTCTAACCACTAGGCTACCCTGCCGCCTCTCCACTCTAACCACTAGGCTACCCTGCCTACTCTACACTCTAACCACAAGGCTACCCTGCCTCCTCTACACTCTAACCACTAGGCTACCCTGCAGCCTCTACACTCTAACCACTAGGCTACCCTGCCCCCCACTCTAACCACTAGGCTACCCTGCTGCCTCTCCACTCTAACCACTAGGCTACCCTGCCTCCTCTACACTCTAACCACTAGGCTACCTGCCTCCTCTACACTCTAACCACTAGGCTACCCTGCCACCTCTACACTATAACCACTAGGCTACCTGCCTCCTCTACACTCTAACCACTAGGCTACCTGCCTCCTCTAACCACTAGGCTACCCTGCCGCCTCCACACTCTAACCCCTAGGCTACTTGCTGCCTCTACACTCTAACCACTAGGCTACCTGCCTCCTCTACACTCTAACCACTAGGCTACCCTGCCGCCTCTACACTATAACCACTAGGCTACCCTGCCGCCTCTACACTCTAACCACTAGGCTACCTGCCTCCTCTACACTCTAACCACTAGACTACCCTGCCGC
Source organism: Oncorhynchus tshawytscha (assembly GCF_018296145.1). Taxonomy (NCBI): domain Eukaryota; kingdom Metazoa; phylum Chordata; class Actinopteri; order Salmoniformes; family Salmonidae; genus Oncorhynchus; species Oncorhynchus tshawytscha. The sequence goes on along the minus strand of NC_056433.1, from coordinate 3,815,570 downwards.
CCCTCAACTCTAACCACTAGACTACCCTGCCGCCTCTCCACTCTAACCACTTGGCTACCCTGCCGCCCTCCACTCTAACCACTAGACTACCCTGCCGCCCCTCAACTCTAACCACTAGACTACCCTGCCGCCCCTCAACTCTAACCACTAGACTACCCTGCCACCCCTCAACTCTAACCACTAGGCTACCCTGCCGCCTCTCCACTCTAACCACTAGGCTACCCTGCCTACTCTACACTCTAACCACAAGGCTACCCTGCCTCCTCTACACTCTAACCACTAGGCTACCCTGCAGCCTCTACACTCTAACCACTAGGCTACCCTGCCCCCCCCACTCTAACCACTAGGCTACCCTGCAGCCTCTACACTCTAACCACTAGGCTACCCTGCCGCCTCTACACTATAACCACTTGGCTACCCTGCCGCCTCTACACTCTAACCACTAGGCTACCTACCTCCTCCACCCTCTAACCACTAGGCTACCCTGCCACCTCTACACTATAACCACTAGGCTACCTGCCTCCTCTACACTCTAACCACTAGGCTACCTACCTCCTCCACACTCTAACCACTAGGCTACCTGCTGCCTCTACACTCTAACCACTAGGCTACCTGCCTCCTCTAACCACTAGGCTACCCTGCCGCCTCCACACTCTAACCACTAGGCTACCCTGCCTCCTCTACACTCTAACCACTAGGCTACCTGCCTCCTCTACACTCTAACCACTAGGCTACCCTGCCCCCTCTACACTCTAACCACTAGGCTACCTGCCTCCTCTACACTCTAACCACTAGGCTACCCTGCCGCCTCTACACTCTAACCACTAGGCTACCCTGCCGCCTCTACACTCTAACCACTAGGCTACCCTGCCCCCTCCACACTCTAACCACTAGGCTACCCCTGCCCCTCTACACTCTAACCACTAGGCTACCCTGCCGCCTCTACACTCTAACCACTAGGCTACCCTGCCGCCGCTACACTCTAACCACTAGGCTACCCTGCCGCCTCTACACTCTAACCACTAGGCTACCCTGCAGCCTCTACACTCTAACCACTAGGCTACCCTGCCGCCTCTACACTCTAACCACTAGGCTACCTGCCTCCTCTACACTCTAACCACTAGGCTACCTGCCTCCTCTACACTCTAACCACTAGGCTACCTGCCTCCTCTACACTCTAACCACTAGGCTACCTGCCTCCTCTACACTCTAACCACTAGGCTACCTGCCTCCTCTACACTCTAACCACTAGGCTACCTGCCTCCTCTACACTCTAACCACTAGGCTACCTGCCTCCTCTACACTCTAACCACTAGGCTACCCTGCCACATCTACACTCTAACCACTAGGCTACCCTGCCGCCTCTACACTCTAACCACTAGACTACCCTGCCGCCCCTCAACTCTAACCACTAGACTACCCTGCCGCCCCTCAACTCTAACCACTAGACTACCCTGCCGCCTCTACACTCTAACCACTAGGCTACCCTGCCCCCCCCACTCTAACCACTAGGCTACCCTGCCGCCTCTCCACTCTAACCACTAGACTACCCTGCCGCCCCTCAACTCTAACCACTAGACTACCCTGCCGCCTCTCTACTCTAACCACTAGGCTACCCTGCCGCCTCTCCACTCTAACCACTAGACTACCCTGCCGCCCCTCAACTCTAACCACTAGACTACCCTGCCACCTCTACACTCTAACCACTAGACTACCCTGCCGCCCCTCCACTCTAACCACTAGACTACCCTGCCGCCCCTCCACTCTAACCACTAGACTACCCTGCTGCCTCTCCACTCTAACCACTAGGCTACCCTGCCTCCTCTACACTCTAACCACCAGGCTACCTGCCTCCTCTACACTCTAACCACTAGGCTACCTGCCTCCTCTACACTCTAACCACTAGGCTACCTGCCTCCTCTAACCACTAGGCTACCCTGCCTCCTCTACACTCTAACCACTAGGCTACCTGCCTCCTCTACACTCTAACCACTAGGCTACCTGCCTCCTCTACACTCTAACCACTAGGCTACCTGCCTCCTCGAACCACTAGGCTACCTGCCTCCTCTACACTCTAACCACTAGGCTACCCTGCCGCCTCTACACTATAACCACGAGGCTACCCTGCCGCCCCTCAACTCTAACCACTAGACTACCCTGCCGCCCCTCAACTCTAACCACTAGGCTACCCTGCCTCCTCTACACTCTAACCACTAGGCTACCTGCCTCCTCTACACTCTAACCATTAGGCTACCCTGCCGCCTCTACACTCTAACCACTAGGCTACCTGCCTCCTCTACACTCTAACCATTAGGCTACCCTGCCGCCTCTACACTATAACCACTAGGCTACCCTGCCGCCTCTACACTCTAACCACTAGGCTACCTACCTCCTCCACACTCTAACCACTAGGCTACCCTGCCACCTCTACACTATAACCACTAGGCTACCTACCTCCTCCACACTCTAACCACTAGGCTACCTGCCTCCTCTACACTCTAACCACTAGGCTACCCTGCCTCCTCTACACTCTAACCACTAGGCTACCTGCCTCCTCTACACTCTAACCACTAGGCTACCCTGCCGCCTCTACACTATAACCACTAGGCTACCCTGCCGCCTCTACACTCTAACCACTAGACTACCCTGCCGCCCCTCAACTCTAACCACTAGACTACCCTGCCGCCCCTCAACTCTAACCACTAGACTACCCTGCCACCTCTACACTCTAACCACTAGACTACCCTGCCGCCCCTCCACTCTAACCACTAGGCTACCCTGCCGCCTCTCCACTCTAACCACTAGACTACCCTGCCGCCCCTCAACTCTAACCACTAGGCTACCCTGCTGCCTCTCCACTCTAACCACTAGGCTACCCTGCCTCCTCTACACTCTAACCACTAGGCTACCTGCCTCCTCTACACTCTAACCACTAGGCTACCCTGCCGCCTCTACACTATAACCACTTGGCTACCCTGCCGCCTCTACACTCTAACCACTAGGCTACCTACCTCCTCCACACTCTAACCACTAGGCTACCCTGCCACCTCTACACTATAACCACTAGGCTACCTGCCTCCTCTAACCACTAGGCTACCCTGCCGCCTCCACACTCTAACCACTAGGCTACCCTGCCTCCTCTACACTCTAACCACTAGGCTACCTGCCTCCTCTACACTCTAACCACTAGGCTACCCTGCCTCCTCTACACTCTAACCACTAGGCTACCTGCCTCCTCTACACTCTAACCACTAGGCTACCTGCCTCCTCTACACTCTAACCACTAGGCTACCCTGCCGCCTCTACACTATAACCACTTGGCTACCCTGCCGCCTCTACACTCTAACCACTAGGCTACCTACCTCCTCCACACTCTAACCACTAGGCTACCCTGCCTCCTCTACACTCTAACCACTAGGCTACCTGCCTCCTCTAACCACTAGGCTACCCTGCCGCCTCCACACTCTAACCACTAGGCTACCCTGCCTCCTCTACACTCTAACCACTAGGCTACCTGCCTCCTCTACACTCTAACCACTAGGCTACCCTGCCGCCTCTACACTCTAACCACTAGGCTACCTGCCTCCTCTACACTCTAACCACTAGGCTACCCTGCCTCCTCTACACTCTAACCACTAGGCTACCTGCCTCCTCTACACTCTAACCACTAGGCTACCTGCCTCCTCTACACTCTAACCACTAGGCTACCTGCCTCCTCTACACTCTAACCACTAGGCTACCTGCCTCCTCTACACTCTAACCACTAGGCTACCTGCCTCCTCTACACTCTAACCACTAGGCTACCTGCCTCCTCTACACTCTAACCACTAGGCTACCTGCCTCCTCTACACTCTAACCACTAGGCTACCCTGCCACATCTACACTCTAACCACTAGGCTACCCTGCCGCCTCTACACTCTAACCACTAGGACTACCCTGCCGCCCTCAACTCTAACCACTAGACTACCCTGCCGCCCCTCAACTCTAACCACTAGACTACCCTGCCACCTCTACACTCTAACCACTAGACTACCCTGCCGCCCCTCCACTCTAACCACTAGGCTACCCTGCCGCCTCTCCACTCTAACCACTAGACTACCCTGCCGCCCCTCAACTCTAACCACTAGACTACCCTGCTGCCTCTCCACTCTAACCACTAGGCTACCCTGCCTCCTCTACACTCTAACCACTAGGCTACCTGCCTCCTCTACACTCTAACCACTAGGCAACCCTGCCGCCTCTACACTATAACCACTTGGCTACCCTGCCGCCTCTACACTCTAACCACTAGGCTACCTACCTCCTCCACACTCTAACCACTAGGCTACCCTGCCACCTCTACACTATAACCACTAGGCTACCTGCCTCCTCTACACTCTAACCACTAGGCTACCTACCTCCTCCACACTCTAACCACTAGGCTACCTGCTGCCTCTACACTCTAACCACTAGGCTACCTGCCTCCTCTAACCACTAGGCTACCCTGCCGCCTCCACACTCTAACCACTAGGCTACCCTGCCTCCTCACACTCTAACCACTAGGCTACCTGCCTCCTCTACACTCTAACCACTAGGCTACCCTGCCTCCTCTACACTCTAACCACTAGGCCACCTGCCTCCTCTACACTCTAACCACTAGGCTACCCTGCCGCCTCTACACTATAACCACTAGGCTACCCTGCCGCCTCTACACTCTAACCACTAGGCTACCTGCCTCCTCTACACTCTAACCACTAGGCTACCCTGCCGCCTCTACACTATAACCACTTGGCTACCCTGCCGCCTCTACACTCTAACCACTAGGCTACCTGCCTCCTCTACACTCTAACCACTAGGCTACCTGCCTCCTCTACACTCTAACCATTAGGCTACCCTGCCGCCTCTACACTATAACCACTAGGCTACCCTGCCGCCTCTACACTCTAACCACTAGGCTACCTACCTCCTCCACACTCTAACCACTAGGCTACCCTGCCACCTCTACACTATAACCACTAGGCTACCTACCTCCTCCACACTCTAACCACTAGGCTACCTGCCTCCTCTACACTCTAACCACTAGGCTACCCTGCCTCCTCTACACTCTAACCACTAGGCTACCTGCCTCCTCTACACTCTAACCACTAGGCTACCCTGCCGCTCTACACTATAACCACTAGGCTACCCTGCCGCCTCTACACTCTAACCACTAGACTACCCTGCCGCCCCTCAACTCTAACCACTAGACTACCCTGCCGCCCCTCAACTCTAACCACTAGACTACCCTGCCACCTCTACACTCTAACCACTAGACTACCCTGCCGCCCTCCACTCTAACCACTAGGCTACCCTGCCGCCTCTCCACTCTAACCACTAGACTACCCTGCCGCCCCTCAACTCTAACCACTAGGCTACCCTGCTGCCTCTCCACTCTAACCACTAGGCTACCCTGCCTCCTCTACACTCTAACCACTAGGCTACCTGCCTCCTCTACACTCTAACCACTAGGCTACCCTGCCGCCTCTACACTATAACCACTTGGCTACCCTGCCGCCTCTACACTCTAACCACTAGGCTACCTACCTCCTCCACACTCTAACCACTAGGCTACCCTGCCACCTCTACACTATAACCACTAGGCTACCTGCCTCCTCTAACCACTAGGCTACCCTGCCGCCTCCACACTCTAACCACTAGGCTACCCTGCCTCCTCTACACTCTAACCACTAGGCTACCTGCCTCCTCTACACTCTAACCACTAGGCTACCCTGCCTCCTCTACACTCTAACCACTAGGCTACCTGCCTCCTCTACACTCTAACCACTAGGCTACCCTGCCTCCTCTACACTCTAACCACTAGGCTACCTGCCTCCTCTACACTCTAACCACTAGGCTACCTGCCTCCTCTACACTCTAACCACTAGGCTACCCTGCCGCCTCTACACTATAACCACTTGGCTACCCTGCCGCCTCTACACTCTAACCACTAGGCTACCTACCTCCTCCACACTCTAACCACTAGGCTACCCTGCCTCCTCTACACTCTAACCACTAGGCACTCTAACCACTAGGCTACCCTGCCGCCTCCACACTCTAACCACTAGGCTACCCTGCCTCCTCTACACTCTAACCACTAGGCTACCCTGCCTCCCTCTACACTCTAACCACTAGGCTACCCCTGCCTCCTCTACACTCTAACCACTAGGCTACCTGCCTCCTCTACACTCTAACCACTAGGCTACCCTGCCTCCTCTACACTCTAACCACTAACCTGCCTCCCACACTCTAACCACTAGGCTACCTGCCTCCTCTACACTCTAACCACTAGGCTACCTGCCTCCTCTACACTCTAACCACTAGGCTACCTGCCTCCTCTACACTCTAACCACTAGGCTACCTGCCTCCTCTACACTCTAACCACTAGGCTACCTGCCTCCTCTACACTCTAACCACTAGGCTACCCTGCCGCCTCTACACTCTAACCACTAGGCTACCCTGCCACCTCTACACTCTAACCACTAGGCTACCCTGCCACCTCTACACTCTAACCACTAGGCTACCCTGCCGCCCCTACACTCTAACCACTAGCCCCTCAACTCTAACCCCTAGACCTGCCACCTCACACTACACTCTAACCACTAGACTACCCTGCCGCCCCTCCACTCTAACCACTAGGCTACCCTGCCGCCCTCTACACTCTAACCACTAGGCTACCCTGCCCCTCACACTCTAACCACTAGACTACCCTGCCGCCTCTCTACACTATAACCACTAGGCTACCCTGCCGCCTCTACACTCTAACCACTAGGCTACCTGCCTCCTCCACACTCTAACCACTAGGCTACCCTGCCACCTCTACACTATAACCACTAGGCTACCCTGGTGCCTCTACACTCTGAGGCTACCTACCTCCTCCACACTCTAACCACTAGGCTACCCTGCCGCCTCTACACTCCTAACCACTAGGCTACCTGCCTCCTCTAACCACTAGGCTACCCTGCCTCCACACTCTAACCCTAGGCTACCCTGCCTCCTCCACACTCTAACCACTAGGCTACCCTGCCGCCTCTACACTCTAACCACTAGGCTACCTGCCTCCTCTACACTCTAACCACTAGGCTACCCTGCCTCCTCTACACTCTAACCACTAGGCTACCCTGCGCTCCTCTCTAACCACTAGGCTACCCTGCCGCCTCTACACTCTAACCACTAGGCTACCCTGCCTCCTCTACACTCTAACCACTAGGCTACCCTGCCGCTACCCTGCCTACACTATAACCACTAGGCTACCCTGCCGCCTCTACACTCTAACCACTAGGCTACCTGCCTCCTCTACACTCTAACCACTAGGCTACCCTGCCGCCTCTACACTCTAACCACTAGGCTACCCTGCCTCCTCTACACTCTAACCACTAGGCTACCTGCCTCCCTGCACTCCCACTAGGCCACACTCTAACCACTAGGCTACCCTGCCACCTCTACACTCTAACCACTAGGCTACCCTGCCGCCTCTACACTCTAACCACTAGGCTACCCTGCCTGCCTCTACACTCTAACCACTAGGCTACCTGCCTCCTCTACACTCTAACCACTAGGCTACCCTGCCACATCTACACTCTAACCACTAGGCTACCTGCCTCCTCTACACTCTAACCACTAGGCTACCCTGCCACCTCTACACTCTAACCACTAGGCTACCTGCCTCCTCTACACTCTAACCACTAGGCTACCTGCCTCCTCTACACTCTAACCACTAGGCTACCCTGCCGCCTCTACACTCTAACCACTAGGCTACCCTGCCGCCTCTACACTCTAACCACTAGGCTACCCTGCCGCCCCATTACCAAAAGTTTTAACTTTTTTATTTTTAAATGCAAACCTGGGGGGCAAGAAAATACCCTCCCTTATTAAACTAGAAACTCTGTAGGTTTTTGAAAAATCACAGTTTTGAACTTTTAATCCTACGCTGTGATGTCACAGAATATTTGTATTTTATTTTTTTAGGACATGGTAACTAGCGAAGCTGGGCACGGTGCCCAGTTTGACTCGGCTACTGATATTCCCTCTGAGGTTGTTCGGCATGCAACATGACTTGATGATCACTGGCTGTCATTACTGTTCCGTGGAGTTCAACTCTGAATGAGAGAACGCATCAATTGTCATATTTTCAGAAGATAGAAAGAATGCAAAATGAGCAACAACAAAAATAGTGAATCGGCAATCCGTAATATATCTATTTTTTAATCGATTTTCTGACCTATGGATGCTACGTTTGGATCGGTCTGTGGACCGATGAACTCCTCATATCTTAAACATTTGAATCGGGACTAATGAATCGGGACTGATGAATCGGGACTGATGAATCGGGACCGATGAATCGGGGCTGATGAGTCGGGACCGATGAATCGGGGCTGATGAATCGGGCTGATGAATCGGGGCTGATGAATCGGGACTGATGAATCGGGGCTGATGAATCGGGGCTGATGAATCGGGACTGATGAATCGGGACCGATGAATCGGGCTGATGAGTCGGGACCGATGAATCGGGGCTGATGAGTCGGGGCTGATGAGTCGGGGCTGATGAATCGGGGCTGATGAATCGGGGCTGATGAATCGGGGCTGATGAATTGGGACTGATGCGAATCAGTGAATCATTCCATCTGTGGTCTGCAGTGTCATTCACAGTAGACACTTGGCAGGCAGAGTTTCTTCTCTCTGAATCGTTCTCTCTCTGTCACTACACTGACTGTAACTGTTAAGCTGGAAAACAACTCTGGACTAAGGAAGCCGCCGAGGAGAGGCAAGGAGTCTAATTATTTATATTTAGTCAGTTGGATGATCCTCACGTGGAACAAGAAAGTGTTTTCGTTTCACTTGAAGGAGTGGTGCACATGTTTCCCTCTCTGGTTGACACACAGACATGGATGTTTCCCTCTCTGGTTGACACACAGACGTGGATGTTTCCCTCTCTGGTTGACACACAGACGTGGATGTTTCCCTCTCTGGTTGACACACAGACGTGGATGTTTCCCTCTCTGGTTGACACACAGACGTGGATGTTTCCCTCTCTGGTTGACACACAGACGTGGATGTTTCCCTCTCTGGTTGACACACAGACATGGATGTTTCCCTCTCTGGTTGACACACAGACATGGATGTTTCCCTCTCTGGTTGACACACAGACATGGATGTTTCCCTCTCTGTGGTTCAGGCTGCTGGAGGGTGAAGGGAGGAGGGTGAAGGGAGGAGGGTGAAGGGAGGAGGGTGAAGGGAGGAGGGAGGAGGGTGGAGGGAGGAGGGTGAAGGGAGGAGGGAGGAGTGCTTACATAAACCAGACAGGAAGTTACACTGCTTTCTGTCGTCTGCCCACACTACACTTCAACCGGGACCAGAACTCCAACCGGGAACTTGCCTACCATCTTTTTATCCAGTCTTGTTTCCTCGTTAGAAAAACTATAGCCATAACTCTCTCGTCCTTTGTGTATTGAGATTAGCAAGGTGGGGGAAATGTTTAAGCCCTAGTTTTTGAAGTCTGGGAAAGGCGTTGTTAGGTGGTGGTCATCATCTGAGTCCACGAGGGATATTTTTCCTGTCATGTCCTTTTGATCCTGCCGAACCCAGAGTGTTCTCTATATATTTAGTGTATGCCAGGCTTTAAACTCAGTAGTCATCACCAGACCTCACCGACTCTGATCCTGGAGAAACTTCTAGATGGCCTGCAGGTCTTGATGAGGCCTAGTTATGAGCAGTTGGTTTGCTGAATAAAGTATTTTTTAAATGTATTTTTGTTATTTTTCTTTGCCGCGCAGGAACAAAAGTCTGTATACCCTGTCATGGTCACAAACCACTGTGCTTGGGGGAGTTGTTGAAAGTGCCTGTGAAGAAACAGACAGTGCTATGTATTCCACTAGACAGAAACAGTAGTGTCTGATGCTGTCCACTAGATGGTGCTGTTGTATATATTCAGACTACCTGTCTGGTAAACCGTTAGCCGCATGTTAATTAACGCCAGTTAGTGTTTATTCCCTATGTAAGGGCACTACTTTTGACCAGGACACATAGGGCTTCCCATAGGGCTTCCCATAGAGCTCTGGTCAAAAGTAGTGCCCTTTATAGGGAATAGGGCTGTAGTGTAAAATAGTGCACTATACAGGGAATAGGGTGCCATTTGGGAATCAAGCAGTGTAGCATTCACAGGCCGGTAGCAGGGTGTTGATACGGGCCAGTAGCGGGGTGTTTATACGGGCCAGTAGCAGGATGTTTATACGGGCCAGTAGCAGGGTGTTTATACGGACCAGTAGCAGGGTGTTTATACGGGCCAGTAGCAGGGTGTTTATACGGGCCAGTAGAAGGATGTTTACACGGGCCAGTAGCAGGGTGTTTATACGGGCCAGTAGCAGTGTGTTTATACGGGCCAGTAGAGGGATGTTTATACGGGCCAGTAGCAGGGTGTTTATACGGGCCAGTAGAAGGATGTTTATACGGGCCAGTAGCAGGGTGTTTATACGGGCCAGTAGCAGGGTGTTTATACGGGCCAGTAGCAGGGTGTTTATACGGGCCAGTAGCAGGATGTTTATACGGGCTGGGCCAGTAGCAGGGTGTTTACACGGGCCAGTAGCAGGGTGTTTATACGGGCTGGGCCAGTAGCAGGGTGTTTACATGGGCCAGTAGCAGGGTGTTTATACGGGCCAGTAGCAGGGTGTTTATACGGGCCAGTAGCAGGATGTTTATACGGGCTGGGCCAGTAGCAGGGTGTTTACACGGGCCAGTAGCAGGGTGTTTATACGGGCCAGTAGCAGGATGTTTATACGGGCCAGTAGCAGGGTGTTGATACGGGCCAGTAGAAGGATGTTTATACGGGCCAGTAGCAGGGTGTTTATACGGGCCAGTAGCAGGATGTTTATACGGACCAGTGGCAGGGTGTTTATACGGGCCAGTGGCAGGGTGTTGATACGGGCCGGTAGAAGGGTGTTTATACGGGCCAGTAGCAGGGTGTTTATACGTGCCAGTAGAAGGGTGTTTATACGGGCTTGGCCAGTAGCAGGGTGTTTATACGGGCCAGTAGAAGGATGTTTATACGGGCCAGTAGCAGGGTGTTTATACGGGCCAGTAGCAGGGTGTTTATACGGGCCAGTAGCAGGGTGTTTATACGGGCCAGTAGCAGGGTGTTTATACGGGCCAGTAGCAGGGTGTTTATACGGGCCAGTAGAAGGGTGTTTATACGGGCCAGTAGCAGGGTGTTTATACGGGCCAGTGGCAGGGTGTTTATACGGGCCAGTGGCAGGGTGTTTATACGGGCCAGTGGCAGGGTGTTTATACGGGCCAGTGGCAGGGTGTTTATACGGGCCAGTGGCAGGGTGTTTATACGGGCCAGTGGCAGGGTGTTTATACGGGCCAGTGGCAGTGTGTTTATACGGGCCAGTGGCAGTGTGTTTATACGGGCCAGTGGCAGTGTGTTTATACGGACCAGTGGCAGGGTGTTTATACGGACCAGTAGCAGGGTGTTTATACGGGCCAGTAGCAGGGTGTTTATACGGGCCAGTAGCAGGGTGTTTATACGGGCCAGTAGCAGGGTGTTTATACGGGCCAGTGGCAGGGTGTTTATACGGGCTGGGCCAGTAGCAGGATGTTTATACGGACCAGTGGCAGGGTGTTTATACGGGCCGGTAGCAAGGTGTTTATACGGGCCGGTAGCAGGGTGTTTACGGGCCGGCAGCAGGGTGTTTATACGGGCCGGTAGAAGGGTGTTTATACGGGCCGGTAGCAGGGTGTTTATACGGGCCGGTAGAAGGGTGTTTATACGGGCTGGGCCAGTAGCAGGGTGTTTATACAGGCTGGGCCAGTAGCAGGGTGTTGATACGGGCCAGTGGCAGGGTGTTTACGGGCCAGTGGCAGGGTGTTTATACGGGCCAGTGGCAGGGTGTTTATACGGGCCAGTGGCAGGGTGTTTATACGGGCCAGTGGCAGGGTGTTTATACGGGCCAGTTGCAGGGTGTTTATACGGGCCAGTGGCAGGGTGTTTATACGGGCCAGTGGCAGGGTGTTTATACGGGCCAGTGGCAGGGTGTTTATACGGGCCAGTGGCAGGGTGTTTATACGGGCCAGTGGCAGGGTGTTTATACGGGCCAGTGGCAGGGTGTTTATACGGGCCAGTGGCAGTGTGTTTATACGGGCCAGTGGCAGTGTGTTTATACGGGCCAGTGGCAGTGTGTTTATACCGGACCAGTGGCAGGGTGTTTATACGGACCAGTAGCAGGGTGTTTATACGGGCCAGTAGCAGGGTGTTTATACGGGCCAGTAGCAGGGTGTTTATACGGGCCAGTAGCAGGGTGTTTATACGGGCCAGTAGCAGGGTGTTTATACGGGCCAGTAGCAGGGTGTTTATACGGGCCAGTGGCAGGGTGTTTATACGGGCCAGTAGCAAGGTGTTTATACGGGCCGGTAGCAGGGTGTTGATACGGGCCGGCAGCAGGGTGTTTATACGGGCCGGTAGAAGGGTGTTTATACGGGCCGGTAGCAGGGTGTTTATACGGGCCGGTAGAAGGGTGTTTATACGGGCTGGGCCAGTAGCAGGGTGTTTATACAGGCTGGGCCAGTAGCAGGGTGTTTATACGGGCTGGGCCAGTAGCAGGGTGTTTATACGGGCTGGGCCAGTAGCAGGGTGTTTATACGGGCCAGTAGAAGGGTGTTTATATGGGCCAGTAGCAGGGTGTTTATACGGGCCAGTAGCAGGGTGTTTATACGGGCCAGTAGCAGGGTGTTTATACGGACCAGTAGCAGGGTGTTTATACGGGCCAGTAGCAGGGTGTTTATACGGGCCAGTAGCAGGGTGTTTATACGGGCCAGTAGCAGGGTGTTTATACGGGCCAGTAGAAGGGTGTTTATACGGGCTGGGCCAGTAGAAGGGGTTTATACGGGCCAGTAGCAGGGTGTTTATACGGGCTGGGCCAGTAGCAGGGTGTTTATACGGGCCAGTAGCAGGGTGTTTATACGGGCCAGTAGCAGGGTGTTTATACGGGCCAGTAGCAGGATGTTTATACGGGCTGGGCAAGTGGCAGAGTGTGTGTGTGCGTGTTACGGCCCGGCCAGTAGCATGGAGGGGTGTATTACGGGCCAGCAGGGGGGTGTTTATACGGACCAGTGGCAGGGTGTTTATACGGGCCAGTGGCAGGGTGTTTATACGGGCTGGGCCAGTAGCAGGGTGTTTATACGGGCGGTGCCAGTAGCAGGGTGTTTATACGGGCCAGTAGAATGGTGTTTATACGGGCCAGTAGCAGGGTGTTTATACAGGCCAGTAGCAGGGTGTTTATACGTGCCAGTAGCAGGGTGTTTATACGTGCCAGTAGCAGGGTGTTTATACGGGCCAGTAGCAGGGTGTTTATACGGGCCAGTAGTAGGGTGTTTATACGGGCCAGTAGCAGGGTGTTTATACGGGCTGGGCCAGTATAAGGGTGTTTATACGGGCCAGTGGCAGGGTGTTTATATGGGCCAGTAGAAGGGTGTTTATACGTTCCAGTAGCAGGGTATTTATACAGGCCAGTAGCAGGGTGTTTATACGGGCCAGTAGCAGGGTGTTTATACGGGCCAGTAGCAGGGTGTTTATACGGGCCAGTAGCAGGGTGTTTATACGGGCCAGTAGCAGGGTGTTTATACGGGCCAGTAGCAGGGTGTTTATACGGACCAGTAGCAGGGTGTTTATACGGGCCAGTAGCAGGGTGTTTATACGGGCCAGTAGAAGGGTGTTTATACGGGCCAGTAGCAGGGTGTTTATACGGGCTGGGCCAGTAGCAGGGTGTTTATACAGGCCAGTGGCAGGGTGTTTATACGTGCCAGTAGCAGGGTGTTTATACGGGCCAGTAGCAGGGTGTTTATACGGGCCAGTAGTAGGGTGTTTATACGGGCCAGTAGCAGGGTGTTTATACGGGCTGGGCCAGTAGCAGGGTGTTTATACGGGCCAGTGGCAGGGTGTTTATACGGGCCAGTAGAAGGGTGTTTATACGGGCCAGTAGCAGGGTGTTTATACAGGCCAGTAGCAGGGTGTTTATACGGGCCAGTAGCAGGGTGTTTATACGGGCCAGTAGCAGGGTGTTTATACGGGCTGGGCCAGTAGCAGGGTGTTTATACGGGCTGGGCCAGTAGAAGGGTGTTTATACGGGCTGGGCCAGTGGCAGGGTGTTTATACGGGCCAGTGGCAGAGTGTTTATATGGGCCAGTAGCAGGGTGTTTATACGGGCTGGGCCAGTAGAAGGTGTTTATACGGGCTGGGCCAGTAGCAGGGTGTTTATACGGGCCAGTAGAAGGGTGTTTATACGGGCCAGTAGAATGGTGTTTATACGGGCCAGTAGCAGGGTGTTTATACAGGCCAGTAGCAGGGTGTTTATACGTGCCAGTAGCAGGGTGTTTATACGTGCCAGTAGCAGGGTGTTTATACGGGCCAGTAGCAGGGTGTTTATACGGGCCAGTAGTAGGGTGTTTATACGGGCCAGTAGCAGGGTGTTTATACGGGCTGGGCCAGTAGAAGGGTGTTTATACGGGCCAGTGGCAGGGTGTTTATACGGGCCAGTAGAAGGGTGTTTATACGGGCCAGTAGCAGGGTGTTTATACAGGCCAGTAGCAGGGTGTTTATACGGGCCAGTAGCAGGGTGTTTATACGGGCCAGTAGCGGGGTGTTTATACGGGCTGGGCCAGTAGCAGGGTGTTTATACGGGCTGGGCCAGTAGAAGGGTGTTTATACGGGCTGGGCCAGTGGCAGGGTGTTTATACGGGCCAGTGGCAGGGTGTTTATATGGGCCAGTAGCAGGGTGTTTATACGGGCTGGGCCAGTAGAAGGTGTTTATACGGGCTGGGCCAGTAGCAGGGTGTTTATACGGGCCAGTAGCAGGGTGTTTATACAGGCCAGTAGCAGGGTGTTTATACGGGCCAGTAGCAGGGTGTTTATACGGGCCAGTAGCAGGGTGTTTATACGGACCAGTAGCAGGGTGTTTATACGGACCAGTAGCAGGGTGTTGATACGGGCCAGTTGCAGGATGTTTATACCGGCCAGTAGCAGGGTGTTGATACGGGCCAGTAGCAGGGTGTTTATACAGGCCAGTAGCAGGGTGTTTATACGGGCCAGTAGCAGGGTGTTTATACGGGCCAGTGGCAGGGTGTTGATACGGGCCAGTAGCAGGGTGTTTATACGGGCCAGTAGCAGGGTGTTTATACGGGCCAGTAGCAGGGTGTTTATACGGGCTGGGCCAGTAGCAGGGTGTTTATACGGGCCAGTAGCAGGGTGTTTATCCGGGCTGGGCCAGTAGCAGGGTGTTTATACGGGCTGGGCCAGTAGTAGGGTGTTTTTACGGGCTGGGCCAGTGGCAGGGTGTTTATACGGGCCAGTGGCAGGGTGTTTATATGGGCCAGTAGCAGGGTGTTTATACAGGCTGGGCCAGTAGAAAGGTGTTTATACGGGCTGGGCCAGTAGCAGGGTGTTTATACGGGCCAGTAGAAGGGTGTTTATACGGGCCAGTAGCAGGGTGTTTATACAGGCCAGTAGCAGGGTGTTTATACGGGCCAGTAGCAGGGTGTTTATACGGGCCAGTAGCAGGGTGTTTATACGGGCCAGTAGAAGGGTGTTTATACGGACCAGTAGCAGGGTGTTTATACGGACCAGTAGCAGGGTGTTGATACGGGCCAGTTGCAGGGTGTTTATACCGGCCAGTAGCAGGGTGTTGATACGGGCCAGTAGCAGGGTGTTTATACAGGCCAGTAGCAGGGTGTTTATACGGGCCAGTAGCAGGGTGTTTATACGGGCCAGTAGCAGGGTGTTTATACGGGCTGGGCCAGTAGCAGGGTGTTTATACGGGCCAGTGGCAGGGTGTTTATACGGGCCAGTAGAAGGGTGTTTATACGGGCCAGTAGCAGGGTGTTTATACGGGCCAGTAGCAGTGTGTTTATACGGACCAGTAGCAGGGTGTTTATACGGGCCAGTAGCAGGGTGTTTATACGGGCTGGGCCAGTAGAAGGGTGTTTATACTGGCTGGGCCAGTAGCAGGGTGTTTATACGGGCCAGTAGCAGGATGTTTATACGGGCCAGTAGCAGGGTGTTTATACGGGCCAGTAGAAGGGTGTTTATACGGGCCAGTAGCAGGATGTTTATACGGGCCAGTAGCAGGGTGTTGATACGGGCCAGTGGCAGGGTGTTTATACGGGCCAGTGGCAGGGTGTTTATACGGGCCAGTGGCAGGGTGTTTATACGGGCCAGTTGCAGGGTGTTTATACGGGCCAGTGGCAGGGTGTTTATACGGGCCAGTGGCAGGGTGTTTATACGGGCCAGTGGCAGGGTGTTTATACGGGCCAGTGGCAGGGTGTTTATACGGGCCAGTGGCAGGGTGTTTATACGGGCCAGTGGCAGGGTGTTTATACGGGCCAGTGGCAGGGTGTTTATACGGGCCAGTGGCAGTGTGTTTATACGGGCCAGTGGCATTGTGTTTATACGGGCCAGTGGCAGTGTGTTTATACGGACCAGTGGCAGGGTGTTTATACGGACCAGTAGCAGGGTGTTTATACGGGCCAGTAGCAGGGTGTTTATACGGGCCAGTAGCAGGGTGTTTATACGGGCCAGTAGTAGGGTGTTTATACAGTCCAGTAGCAGGGTGTTTATACGGGCCAGTAGCAGGGTGTTTATACAGGCCAGTAGCAGGGTGTTTATACGGGCCAGTAGCAGGGTGTTTATACGGGCCAGTAGCAGGGTGTTTATACGGGCCAGTAGAAGGGTGTTTATACGGACCAGTAGCAGGGTGTTTATACGGACCAGTAGCAGGGTGTTGATACGGGCCAGTTGCAGGGTGTTTATACCGGCCAGTAGCAGGGTGTTGATACGGGCCAGTAGCAGGGTGTTTATACAGGCCAGTAGCAGGGTGTTTATACGGGCCAGTAGCAGGGTGTTTATACGGGCCAGTAGCAGGGTGTTTATACGGGCTGGGCCAGTAGCAGGGTGTTTATACGGGCCAGTGGCAGGGTGTTTATACGGGCCAGTAGAAGGGTGTTTATACGGGCCAGTAGCAGGGTGTTTATACGGGCCAGTAGCAGTGTGTTTATACGGACCAGTAGCAGGGTGTTTATACGGGCCAGTAGCAGGGTGTTTATACGGGCTGGGCCAGTAGAAGGGTGTTTATACTGGCTGGGCCAGTAGCAGGGTGTTTATACGGGCCAGTAGCAGGATGTTTATACGGGCCAGTAGCAGGGTGTTTATACGGGCCAGTAGAAGGGTGTTTATACGGGCCAGTAGCAGGATGTTTATACGGGCCAGTGGCAGGGTGTTTATACGGGCCAGTGGCAGGGTGTTTATACGGGCCAGTGGCAGGGTGTTTATACGGGCCAGTGGCAGGGTGTTTATACGGGCCAGTTGCAGGGTGTTTATACGGGCCAGTGGCAGGGTGTTTATACGGGCCAGTGGCAGGGTGTTTATACGGGCCAGTGGCAGGGTGTTTATACGGGCCAGTGGCAGGGTGTTTATACAGGCCAGTGGCAGGGTGTTTATACGGGCCAGTGGCAGGGTGTTTATACGGGCCAGTGGCAGGGTGTTTATACGGGCCAGTGGCAGTGTGTTTATACGGGCCAGTGGCATTGTGTTTATACGGGCCAGTGGCAGTGTGTTTATACGGACCAGTGGCAGGGTGTTTATACGGACCAGTAGCAGGGTGTTTATACGGGCCAGTAGCAGGGGTGTTTATACGGGCCAGTAGCAGGGTGTTTATACGGGCCAGTAGTAGGGTGTTTATACAGTCCAGTAGCAGGGTGTTTATACGGGCCAGTAGCAGGGTGTTTATACGGGCCAGTGGCAGGGTGTTTATACGGGCTGGGCCAGTAGCAGGATGTTTATACGGACCAGTGGCAGGGTGTTTATACGGGCCGGTAGCAAGGTGTTTATACGGGCCGGTAGCAGGGTGTTGATACGGGCCGGCAGCAGGGTGTTTATACGGGCCAGTAGAAGGGTGTTTATACGGGCCGGTAGCAGGGTGTTTATACGGGCCGGTAGAAGGGTGTTTATACGGGCTGGGCCAGTAGCAGGGTGTTTATACAGGCTGGGCCAGTAGCAGGGTGTTGATACGGGCCAGTGGCAGGGTGTTGATACGGGCCAGTGGCAGGGTGTTTATACGGGCCAGTGGCAGGGTGTTTATACGGGCCAGTGGCAGGGTGTTTATACGGGCCAGTGGCAGGGTGTTTATACGGGCCAGTTGCAGGGTGTTTATACGGGCCAGTGGCAGGGTGTTTATACGGGCCAGTGGCAGGGTGTTTATACGGGCCAGTGGCAGGGTGTTTATACGGGCCAGTGGCAGGGTGTTTATACGGGCCAGTGGCAGGGTGTTTATACGGGCCAGTGGCAGGGTGTTTATACGGGCCAGTGGCAGGGTGTTTATACGGGCCAGTGGCAGGGTGTTTATACGGGCCAGTGGCAGTGTGTTTATACGGGCCAGTGGCAGTGTGTTTATACGGGCCAGTGGCAGTGTGTTTATACGGACCAGTGGCAGGGTGTTTATACGGACCAGTAGCAGGGTGTTTATACGGGCCAGTAGCAGGGTGTTTATACGGGCCAGTAGCAGGGTGTTTATACGGGCCAGTAGCAGGGTGTTTATACGGGCCAGTAGCAGGGTGTTTATACGGGCCAGTAGCAGGGTGTTTATACGGGCCAGTGGCAGGGTGTTTATACGGGCTGGGCCAGTAGCAGGATGTTTATACGGACCAGTGGCAGGGTGTTTATACGGGCCGGTAGCAAGGTGTTTATACGGGCGGTAGCAGGGTGTTGATACGGGCCGGCAGCAGGGTGTTTATACGGGCCGGTAGAAGGGTGTTTATACGGGCCGGTAGCAGGGTGTTTATACGGGCCGGTAGAAGGGTGTTTATACGGGCTGGGCCAGTAGCAGGGTGTTTATACAGGCTGGGCCAGTAGCAGGGTGTTTATACGGGCCAGTAGAAGGGTGTTTATACGGGCCAGTAGAAGGGTGTTTATACGGGCCAGTAGCAGGGTGTTTATATGGGCCAGTAGCAGGGTGTTTATATGGGCCAGTAGCAGGGTGTTTATACGGGCCAGTAGCAGGGTGTTTATACGGACCAGTAGCAGGGTGTTTATACGGGCCAGTGGCAGGGTGTTTATACGGGCTGGGCCAGTAGCAGGGTGTTTATACGGGCGGTGCCAGTAGCAGGGTGTTTATACGGGCCAGTAGAATGGTGTTTATACGGGCCAGTAGCAGGGTGTTTATACAGGCCAGTAGCAGGGTGTTTATACGTGCCAGTAGCAGGGTGTTTATACGTGCCAGTAGCAGGGTGTTTATACGGGCCAGTAGCAGGGTGTTTATACGGGCCAGTAGTAGGGTGTTTATACGGGCCAGTAGCAGGGTGTTTATACGGGCTGGGCCAGTAGAAGGGTGTTTATACGGGCCAGTGGCAGGGTGTTTATACGGGCCAGTAGAAGGGTGTTTATACGGGCCAGTAGCAGGGTGTTTATACAGGCCAGTAGCAGGGTGTTTATACGGGCCAGTAGCAGGGTGTTTATACGGGCCAGTAGCAGGGTGTTTATACGGGCTGGGCCAGTAGCAGGGTGTTTATACGGGCTGGGCCAGTAGAAGGGTGTTTATACGGGCTGGGCCAGTGGCAGGGTGTTTATACGGGCCATTGGCAGGGTGTTTATATGGGCCAGTAGCAGGGTGTTTATACGGGCTGGGCCAGTAGAAAGGTGTTTATACGGGCTGGGCCAGTAGCAGGGTGTTTATACGGGCCAGTAGAAGGGTGTTTATACGGGCCAGTAGCAGGGTGTTTATACAGGCCAGTAGCAGGGTGTTTATATGGGCCAGTAGCAGGGTGTTTATACGGGCCAGTAGCAGGGTGTTTATACGGGCCAGTAGCAGGGTGTTTATACGGACCAGTAGCAGGGTGTTTATACGGACCAGTAGCAGGGTGTTGATACGGGCCAGTTGCAGGGGTGTTTATACCGGCCAGTAGCAGGGTGTTGATACGGGCCAGTAGCAGGGTGTTTATACGGACCAGTAGCAGGGTGTTTATACGGACCAGTAGCAGGGTGTTTATACGGACCAGTAGCAGGGTGTTGATACGGGCCAGTTGCAGGGTGTTTATACCGGCCAGTAGCAGGGTGTTGATACGGGCCAGTAGCAGGGTGTTTATACAGGCCAGTAGCAGGGTGTTTATACGGGCCAGTAGCAGGGTGTTTATACGGGCCAGTGGCAGGGTGTTGATACGGGCCAGTAGCAGGGTGTTTATACGGGCCAGTAGCAGGGTGTTTATACGGGCCAGTAGCAGGGTGTTTATACGGGCTGGGCCAGTAGCAGGGTGTTTATACGGGCCAGTAGCAGGGTGTTTATACGGGCTGGGCCAGTAGCAGGGTGTTTATACGGGCTGGGCCAGTAGAAGGGTGTTTATACGGGCTGGGCCAGTGGCAGGGTGTTTATACGGGCCAGTGGCAGGGTGTTTATATGGGCCAGTAGCAGGGTGTTTATACGGGCTGGGCCAGTAGAAAGGTGTTTATACGGGCTGGGCCAGTAGCAGGGTGTTTATACGGGCCAGTAGAAGGGTGTTTATACGGGCCAGTAGCAGGGTGTTTATACAGGCCAGTAGCAGGGTGTTTATACGGGCCAGTAGCAGGGTGTTTATACGGGCCAGTAGCAGGGTGTTTATACGGGCCAGTAGCAGGGTGTTTATACGGACCAGTAGCAGGGTGTTTATACGGACCAGTAGCAGGGTGTTGATACGGGCCAGTTGCAGGGTGTTTATACCGGCCAGTAGCAGGGTGTTTATACGGGCCAGTAGCAGGGTGTTTATACGGGCCAGTAGCAGGGTGTTTATACGGGCTGGGCCAGTAGCAGGGTGTTTATACGGGCCAGTGGCAGGGTGTTTATACGGGCCAGTAGAAGGGTGTTTATACGGGCCAGTAGCAGGGTGTTTATACGGGCCAGTAGCAGTGTGTTTATACGGACCAGTAGCAGGGTGTTTATACGGGCCAGTAGCAGGGTGTTTATACGGGCTGGGCCAGTAGAAGGGTGTTTATACGGGCTGGGCCAGTAGCAGGGTGTTTATACGGGCCAGTAGCAGGGTGTTTATACGGGCCAGTAGCAGGATGTTTATACGGGCTGGGCCAGTGGCAGAGTGTGTGTGTGCGTGTTACGGCCCGGCCAGTAGCATGGGGGGGGTGTATTACGGGCCAGCAAGGGGGGTGTATTACGGGCCAGCAGAGGGGGGTAATAAGGTAACCTCAGCTTATTGCTGCACACATACATTGACGTACAGTTGAAGTCTGAAGTTTACATACACCTTAGCCAAATACATTTAAACTCAGTTTTTCACAATTCCTGATATTTAATCCGAGTAAAAATTCCCTGTTTTAGGTCAGTTAGGATCACCACTTTATTTTAAGAATGTGAAATGTTAGAATAATAGTAGAGGTGTAACGGTTCTCTTGTGGTGAAGGAGAGTCGAACCAAAATGCGGCGTGTAGATTGCGATCCATGTTTAATAAACAAACGTAAAACACGAATCAATACAAACACTACAAAACAATAAACGTAACGAAAACCGAAACAGTCCTATCTGGTGCAAACACAGAGACAGGAACAATCACCCACAAACACATAGTGAAACCCAGGCTACCTAAATATGGTTCCCAATCAGAGACAATGACTAACACCTGCCTCTGATTGAGAACCATATCAGGCCAGACATAGAAATAGACAAACTAGACATGAAACATAGAATGCCCACCCAGCTCACGTCCTGACCAACACTAAAACAAGGAAAACACATACGAACGATGGTCAGAACGTGACAAGAGGGATTTATTTCAGCTTTTATTTCTTTCATCACATTCCCAGTGGGTCAGAGGTTTACATGCACTCAATTACTATTTGGAAGCATTGCCTTTCAATTGTTTAACTTGGGTCAAACGTTTTGGGTAGCCTTCCACAAGCTTCCCACAATAAGTTGGGTGAATTTTGGTCCATTCCTCCTGACAGAGCTGGTGTAACTAAGTCAGGTTTGTTGGCCTCCTTGTTGGCACACGCTTTTTCAGTTCTGCCCACAAATTTTTTATAGGATTGAGGTCAGGGCTTTGTGATGGCCACTCCAATACCTTGACTTTGTTGTCCTTATGCCATTTTGCCACAACTTTGGAAGTATGCTTGTCCATTTGAAAGACCCATTTGCGACCAAGCTTTAACTTCCTGACTGATGTCTTGAAATGTTGCTTCAATATGTCCACATCATATATCCTACATCATATATCCTCATGAAGCCATCTATTTTGTGATATGCACCAGTTCCCTCCTGCAGCAAAGCACCCCCACAACATGATTTTGCAACCCCTGTGCTTCACGATTGGGATGGTGTTCTTCGGCTTGCAAGCCTCCCCCTTTTTCCTCCAAACATAACGATGGTCATTATGGCCAAACAGTTCTATTTTTGTTTCATCAGACCAGAGGACATTTCTCCAAAAAAGTACAATATTTGTCCCCATGTGCAGTTGTAAACCGTAGTCTGGCTTTTTTATGGCGGTTTTGGAGCAGTGGCTTCTTCCTTACTGAGCGGCCTTTCAGGTTATGTCGATATAGGGCTCGTTTTACTGTGGATATAGATACTTCTGTACCTGTTTCCACCAGCATCTTCACAAAGTCCTTTGCTGTTGTTCTGGGATTGATCTGCAGTGCCTAGCTCCACTCCAATTCCCCAGGTGCTCTCTTTTGATGACTTCTGTAACCATAATAGCCATAATAAGTCTCTCACCGTTGCCGCCTGCTATAGACCACCTGAACTGATTGCCCCCCATCTATCTTCAGAGCTCGTGCTGCTAGACGACCTAAACTGGAACATGCTTAACACCTCAGCCATCCTACAATCTAAGCTTGATGCCCTCAATCTCACACAAATGATCAATGAACCTACCAGGTACCACCCCAAAGTCGTAAACATGGGCACCCTCATAGATATCATCCTGACCAACTTGCCCTCTAAATACACCTCTGCTGTCTTCAACCAAGATCTCAGCGATCATTGCCTGCATCCGTAATGGGTCAGCGGTCAAACGACCTCCACTCATCACTGTCAAACGCTCCCTGAAACACTTCAGCGAGCAGGCCTTTCTAATCGACCTGGCCGGGGTATCCTGGAAGGATATTGATCTCATCCCATCAGTAGAGGATGCATGATTATTATTATTTTTTTAAATGCCTTCCTAACCATCTTAAATAAGCATGCCCCATTCAAGAAATGTAGAACCAGGAACAGATATAGCCCTTGGTTCTCCCCAGACCTGACTGCTCTTAACCAACACAAAAACATCCTATGGCGTTCTGCATTAGCATCGAACAGCCCCCGTGATATGCAGCTGTTCAGGGAAGCTAGAAACCATTATACACAGGCAGTTAGAAAAGCCAAGGCTAGCTTTTTCAAGAGGAAATTTGCTTCCTGCAACACTAACTGGGACACTGTAAAGTCCATGGAGAATAAGAACACCTCCTCCCAGCTGCCCACTGCACTGAAGATAGGAAATACTGTCACCACTGTTAAATCCACTATAATTGACAATTTCAATAAGCATTTTTCTACGGCTGGCCATGCTTTCCACCTGGCTACCCCAACCCCGGTCAACTGCCCGGCACCCCCCACAGCAACTCGCTCAAGCCTTCCCATTTTCTCCTTCTCCCAAATCCAGTCAGCTGATGTTCTGAAAGAGCTGCAAAATCTGAAGCCCTACAAATCAGCCCGGCTAGACAATCTGGACCCCTTCTTTCTAAAATTATCTGCTGAAATTGTTGCCACCCCTATTACTAGCCTGTTCAACCTCTTTCGTGTCGTCTGAGATTCCCAAAGATTGGAAAGCAGCTGCGGTCATCCCCCTCTTCAAAGGGGGGGACACTCTTGACCCTAACCGCTACAGACCTACAGTGCCTTGCGAAAGTATTCGGCCCCCTTGAACTTTGCAACCTTTTGCCACATTTCAGGCTTCAAACATAAAGATATAAAACTGTATTTTTTTGTGAAGAATCAACAACAAGTGGGACACAATCATGAAGTGGAACGACATTTATTGGATATTTCAAACTTTTTTAACAAATCAAAAACTGAAAAATTGGGCGTGCAAAATTATTCAGCCCCCTTAAGTTAATACTTTGTAGCGCCACCTTTTGCTGCGATTACAGCTGTAAGTCGCTTGGGGTATGTCTCTATCAGTTTTGCACATCGAGAGACTGAAATTTTATAGCCTTACCAGGCTATCAGTCATCTATCCTACCCTGCCTTTCTAAGGACTTCAAAAGCCAAGTCAACAAACAGATTACCGACCATTTAGACTCTCACCATACCTTCTCTGCTATGCAATCTGGTTTCAGAGCTGGTCATGGGTGCACCTCAGCCATGCTCAAGGTCCTAAACGATATCTTAACCGCCATCGATAAGAAATATTACTGTGCAGCCGTATTCATTGATCTGGCCAAGGCTTTCGACTCTGTCAATCACCACATCCTCATCGGCAGACTCGACAGCCTTGGTTTCTCAAATGATTGCCTCGCCTGGTTCACCAACTACTTCTCTGATAGAGTTCAGTGTGTCAAATCGGAGGGTCTGCTCTCCGGACCTCTGGCAGTCTCTATGGGGGTGCCACAGGGTTCAATTCTTGGACCGACTCTCTTCTCTGTATACATCAATGATGTCGCTCTTGCTGCTGGTGAGTCTCTGATCCACCTCTACGCAGACGACACCATTCTGTATACTTCCGGCCCTTCTTTGGACACTGTGTTAACAACCCTCCAGGCAAGCTTCAATGCCATACAACTCTCCTTCCGTGGCCTCCAATTGCTCTTAAATACAAGTAAAACTAAATGCATGCTCTTCAACTAATAATCGATACCGATTATTGGAGGCCCAAATGTTTTATTTTATTTATTTGTAATAATGACAATTACAACAATACTGAATGAACACTTTTATTTTAACTTAATATAATACATCAATAAAATCAATTTAGCCTCAAATAAATATTGAAACATGTTCAATTTGGTTTAAATAATGCAAAAACAAAGTGTTGGAGAAGAAAGTAAAAGTGCCATGTAAATAGCCTTTAAAACGTCACTCGCTCTGAGACTTGGAGTAGTTGTTCCCCTCGCTCTGAGACTTGGAGTAGTTGTTCCCCTCGCTCTGAGACTTGGAGTAGTTGTTCCCCTTGCTCTGAGACTTGGAGTAGTTGTTCCCCTTGCTCTGCAAGGGCCGCGGCTTTTGTGGAGCGATGGGTAACGATGCTTTAAGGTGACAGTTGTCGATGTGTTCCTGGTTCGAGCCGAGGTAGTGGCGAGGAGAGGGACGGAAGCTATACTGTTACACTGGCAATACTAATGTGCCTGTAAGAACATCCAATAGTCAATGAAATACAAATGGTATAGAGAGAAATAGTACTATAATTCCTATAATAACTACAACCTAAAACTTCTTACCTGGGAATATTGAAGACTCATGTTAAAAGGAACCACCAGCTTTCATATGTTCTCATGTTCTGAGCAAGGAACTTAAACGTTAGCTTTCTTACATAGCACATATTGCACTTTTACTTTCTTCTCCAACACTTTGTTTTTGCATTATTTAAACCAAATTGAACATGTTTCATTATTTATTTGACACTAAATCAATTGAATGTATTATATTAAGTTGTAATTGTCATTTATTACAAATGTGTGGTGTGTGTGTGTGTGTGTGTGTGTGTGTGTGTGTGTGTGTGTGTGTGTGTGTGTGTAAAAATCGGCCGATTCAATCGGTATCGGCTTTTTTTGGTCCTCCAATAATCCGTATTGGCGTTGAAAAATCATAGTCGGTCAACCTCTACTCCTAATCCTATCGCACAACACTACTGTAGCCTACCCATACTGTCAAGGCGAGCAGTTTTGTCTTCTTCTTTTTTGTACGCACACACCTTCGATAAATGAGGCCCCTGGTCAGGGCAGGGTCACCCGTAGTAGCTGTGGACAATGTGGTGTTTCATTACCCATGTCTCATGCAGTGTTAATACGCCTGTCCTCTAGTCTACTAGGCTTACTGGTGAGATGAGAGGCGTGTTAAATAATGCACGGCCAGCTAGTCTTGAGGTGGAGTGGAGGATCATGTGTCAGATTGTTGCTGACAGAAAACGACTTGTGTGAAGGAGTTCAGGACTTGTGCATTCACAAAGATTTTAAAAGTTACTCAAACAGTCGACTTGTGCAGCACGTGCCATCACAGGAAGTTGGCGGTTGATACACTTCCTCTTCTTGTGTCTCAGCATAGAGAAGCAGAAACACTCCCTTTCCTCTGGAGAAAGACCACACAAACACGTACTGTGTGTGTCAGTCAATCTTCACGTACCAACTGTTACACGTAGGTGAATGAAGCAGCAGGCTTTACACGCAGGGACCAGACTATCAGTCAGACACCTCCCAGGGACCAGGCTATCAGTCAGACACCTCCCAGGGACCAGGCTATCAGTCAGACACCCCCCAGGGACCAGGCTATCAGTCAGACACCTCCCAGGGACCAGGCTATCAGTCAGACACCCCCAGGGACCAGGCTATCAGTCAGACACCCCCAGGGACCAGGCTATCAGTCAGACACCCCCAGGGACCAGGCTATCAGTTAGACACCTCCCAGGGACCAGGCTATCAGTCAGACACCTCCCAGGGACCAGGCTATCAGTCAGACACCCCCAGGGACCAGACTATCAGTCAGACACCTCCCAGGGACCAGACTATCAGTCAGACACCTCCCAGGGACCAGGCTATCAGTCAGACACCTCCCAGGGACCAGGCTATCAGTCAGACACCCCCCAGGGACCAGGCTATCAGTCAGACACCCCCAGGGACCAGGCTATCAGTCAGACACCCCCAGGGACCCCCAGGGACCAGGCTAGGCTCAGTCAGACACCCCCAGGGACCAGGCTATCAGTCAGACACCCCCAGGGACCAGGCTATCAGTCAGACACCCCCAGGGACCAGGCTATCAGTCAGACACCCCCAGGGACCAGGCTACCAGTCAGACACCTCCTAGGGACCAGGCTATCAGTCAGACACCTCCCAGGGAACAGGCTATCAGTCAGACACCCCCAGGGACCAGGCTATCAGTCAGACACCCCCAGGGACCAGGCTATCAGTCAGACACCCCCAGGGACCAGGCTATCAGTCAGACACTTACCAGGCTATCGGTCAGACACTTACCAGGCTATCGGTCAGACACCTCCCAGGCTATCGGTCAGACACCTCCCAGGCTATCAGTCAGACACTTACCAGGCTATCAGTCAGACACCTCCCAGGCTATCAGTCAGACACCTCCCAGGCTATCAGTCAGACACCTCCCAGGCTATCAGTCAGACACTTACCAGGCTATCAGTCAGACACCTCCCAGGCTATCAGTCAGACACCTCCCAGGCTATCAGTCAGACACTTACCAGGCTATCAGTCAGACACCACCCAGGGACCAGGCTATCAGTCAGACACCACCCAGTGACTAGACTATCTCTGTCAGACACCGCTCAATGACTAGACTATCTCTGTCAGACACCGCCCAGTAAGTGCCTCAAACAGACACAGACAACAGGCAGAGACACAAACAACAGCTCCTCTTTCATTGAGGCTAAATGGAGACTGAGGTAGGAATACATGTCTACGCTGGGAAAAGTTAGTTTCCTTTTTTTTTTTATTATTATTCGTTATCTGATCTGTCGTCATGGGTGACGTTGTCAACGCTCTAATGGAGCTCTTCATTTTGCTGCTTCTCTTGCTGTTGTATTTGGTGGTGTTTTAGCAGTGCTCTTCAGCAGCTAACCTGAACAGGATCTCCACACTTAGGTCTACATTGTAAGTGTAGAGTTAACATGTGTTCAACTTTTTTTTAACGTTTGGAGAAAGCAGAAGGAAGATGTGGATGTTTTTTAAATGTTATATACCTAATCAATATCTGTGGTTTGTAACTCAGAACCATGTTCCGGCTGTGTGTGTGTGTGTGTGCCACGCGCTGTGTGTGTGTGTGCCACGCGCTGTGTGTGTGTGTGTGTGCCACACGCTGTGTGTGTGTGTGTGTGCCACGCGCTGTGTGTGTGTGTGTGTGCCACGCGCTGTGTGTGTGTGTGTGTGTGTGTGTGTGCCACGCGCTGTGTGTGTGTGTGTGCCACGCGCTGTGTGTGTGTGTGTGTGCCACGCGCTGTGTGTGTATACAACAGTAGGCTGTTGTTTAATGTTCACAGCAGCGTCGTATAAAACCACATAGCTAATGTCATGCTTGGGGTAGTGTTTTATTTTAGCGCTGAAATGCTGATGGTTATATAATATAATATGCCGGGAACCTGCAATATTGCGTAACGTGGGCTGCTACCAGAGATAGTAAGGCTTTGTCCCGAATGGCATCCCCCAGGGCTCTGCTCTAAAGTAGTTCACTGTATAGGGTTCCATAGGGCTCTTCTCTAAAGTCGTTTTTTTATTTATTTTTTATTTCACCTTTATTTAACCAGGTAGGCTAGTTGAGAACAAGTTCTCATTTGCAACTGCGACCTGGCCAAGATAAAGCATAGCAGTGTGAGCAGACAACACAGAGTTACACATGGAGTAAACAATTAACAAGTCAATAACACAGTAGAAAAAAAAGTGCACTATATATATAGGGATTAGGGTTTAGGGTTCCATAGGGCTCTGATGTAAAGTAGTGCAATATATATATATATAGGGATTAGGATTCCAATGGGCTCTGCTCTAAAGTAGTGCACTATATAGGAAATAGGGTACCATAGAGCTCTGGTCTGAAGTATTTGACAAAATAGACCGGCATGCCTCTCCATAGGAAAACAATGGGGGGAGCTCAGTGTTCCAAGGGCAAAAAGTATTTGGGGGCTAGCGTTTGATGACAACCGAGCTCGTTGCCCAGAGTTAAATCATTAAAAAGAGGAGATTCTCCTGATTTTTAAAATGGTGTCCGACTTGAAAAACATCTAAATATGCACACGTTGGCCGAAATAGACAGACATGTTTCCCCTATAGGAAACAATGGGACGACCTCAGAGTTCCACGAGTCATTTTTTTGTTGTTTTAAATTTGAACTACCAACAACGTGGGCAGGTCTCATTTACCATCAATAGCAAAGCAGGCATTGTGACATAGAACAATAGGCTGGGATTAGAACGCTTGGAAGACAAGTTGGTGCCACGGTGCTCAATAGAACTAATAGGAGCTGGCAGGGTGAAAAATGCTCTAAAATAAGGCCTGTTTTTTTCGTGATTACTTCAAAACTACGGCAGGCAGCTGGGACATATGGTCATATTATGAAACTGGGCTCCATTGCGGATGCAATGAACTAGTTTTTATCAGAAAGTGTTGTTATCCTGTTTGGGATAGGGGGCAGCATTTTCTCGTTTGGATGAAAGGCGTGCCCAGAGTAAAGTGCCTGCTACTCAGTTCCAGTTGCTAATATATGCATATTATTAGTAGATTTGGATAGAAAACACTCTGCAGTTTCTAAAACTGTTTGATTGATGTCTGAGTATAACAGAACTCATATGGCAGGCGAAAACCTGAGAAGAATCCAACCAGGAAGTGGGAAATCTGAGGTTTGTAGTTTTTCAAAGCTTGGCCTATCGAAAACACAGTGTCTATGGGGTCAAATTGCACTTCCTAAGGCTTCCACTGGATGTCAACCGTCTTTAGAAACTTGTTTGAGGCTTCTCCTGTAAAGGAGGGGCTCATAAGGGCTCTTTGAGTCAGTGGTCTGGCAGAGTGCCACGAGCCCGTGATGGGTGGTCACGAGAGAGTTAGCTACCGTTCCATTGCTTTTCTACAGACAAAGGAATTCTCCGGTTGGAACATTATTGAAGATTTATGTTAAAAACATCCTAAGGATTGATTCTATACTTCGTTTGACATGTTTCTACGGACTGTAACTGAACTTTTGGACTTTGTCTGGACCTAGTGAAGATGGATTACTGGGCTGAACGCGCTAACAACAAGGAGGAATTTGGACATAAATTATGAACTTTATCGAACAAATCAAACATTTATTGTTCTGGGATTCCTGAGAGTGCATTCTGATGAAGCTCATCAAAGGTAAGTGAATATTTATAATGTTATTTCTGACTTCTGTTGACTCCAACATGTCGGATATCTCCTTGGCTTGATTTGTCGTCTGAGCGCCATACTCAGATTATTGCATGGTTTGCTTTTTCCGTAAAGTTTTTTTGAAATCTGACACAGCGGTTGCATTAAGGAGAAGTCTATCTTCAATTCTGTGAAAAACACTTGTATCTTTTATCAATGTTTATTTTGAGTATTTCTGGAAATTGATGTGACTCTGCAAAATCACCGGATGTTTTGGAAGCAAAACATGACTGAACGTAACGCACCAATGTAAACTGAGATTTTTGGATATAAATATTCACTTTATCGAACAAAACATACATGTATCTTTGGCTGGAAAAATGGCTGTGTGTGTTTTTGTAACTTGGCTATGACCTAACATAATCACATGTTGTTCTTTCGCTGTAAAGCCTTTTTGAAAACGGACACGATGGGTAGATTAACAAGATGTTTATTTCATTTTGTGTATTGCATTTGTTAACGTGTAAAAGTTAAATATTTCTAAAAAATATATTTTTTAAGTTAAATAGTTAGTGTCCAGTCTACTAGAGTGGATGGAGACCATCCTTTTACAAAAACACAGCTTTGGTAGAACAGAAATACAGTGGGGCAAAAAAGTATTTAGTCAGCCACCAATTGTGCAAGTGCTCCCACTTAAAAAGATGAGAGAGGCCTGTAATTTTCATCATAGGTACACTTCAACTATGACAGACAAAATTAGAAAAAAAAATCAGAAAATCACATTGTAGGAGTTTTAATTTATTTATTTGCAAATTATGGTGGAAAATAAGTATTTGGTCACCTACAAACAAGCAAGATTTCTGGCTCTCACAGACCTGTAACTTCTTCTTTAAGAGGCTCCTCTGTCCTCCACTCGTTACCTGTATTAATGGCACCTGTTTGAACTTGTTATCAGTATAAAAGACACCTGTCCACAACCTCAAACAGTCACACTCCAAACTCCACTATGGCCAAGACCAAACAAATCAGGTAAATACGTATTTTTTCTCACACAATGGTCAGCCATGGTAGTAAAGCGCCCCTGGAGCACATTAGGGTTAAGTGCTCAAGGGTACATTGACATATTTTTCACTTTGTCGGCTCAGGTATTCAAACCAGCAACATTTCAGTTACTGGCCCAATGCTTTAACAACTAGTAGCTTGCGCTGCTTCCAACAGAGGAAACACACAGGGGCAGCAGAACGGACAAGGCCAGAGTAAACACAATAAGGATGTGTTGGCTTAGCCTGATACGGATGTGTAGGCTTAGCCCGATATGGATGGGTTGGCTTAGCCTGATATGGATGGGTTGGCTTAGCCCGATACGGATGGGTTGGCTTAGCTTGATATGGATGTGTTGGTTTAGCCTGATATGGATGTGTTGGCTTAGCCTGATATGGATGTGTAGGCTTAGCTTGATATGGATGTGTAGGCTTAGCTTGATATGGATGTGTTGGCTTAGCTTGATATTGATGTGTTGGCTTAGCCCGATATGGATGTGTAGGCTTAGCCCGATATGGTTGGGTTGGCTTAGCTTGATATGGATGTGTAGGCTTAGCCTATAGATAAACATAAAGATACTCTGGCCTAGGTGAGTTTATATTATTGATACTTTGTTGTTACTGTGAATTAATATGATACCTCTCCCCTCCCTTCCCCTGTCACTATTTCTCTACCCTCCCTACCTCCTCTCTTTCCATCCCCTCTCACTCTCTCCCTCTCTTTCCATCCCCTCTCACTCTCTCCCTCCCTCTCCCTCTACCTCCCCCTCCCTCTACCTCCCCCTCCCTCTACTCCCTCTCCCTCCCTCTCCCTCCCTCTACCTCCCCTTCTACCTCCCTCTACCTCCCTCCCTCTACCTCCCCTTCTACCTCCCCCCCTACCTCCCCTCTACATCTCCCTCCCCCTCTACCTCCCCCTCCCTCTACCTCCCCCTGCAGCCGGGTATCGTGTCTCCCTTCAAGCGTGTGTTTCTGAAGGGAGAAAAGGGTAGAGATAAAAAGGCTCAGGAGAAGACTACAGAACGCCGTGCCCTCCACACCTTCTCCCTCTCCCTCCCCGACCACCGCATCGACCCTGACATCCTGCTCAATGACTACGTAGAGAAGGAAGTCAAGGTGAGAGGTCAAGGCTCTCAGGGCACGGAGGAGGACCTGACTAAGAGCTAAGAGTGTTGGTGATAGCTTCACATCCCAGGTTTCCCCACAGCTTCTGAAAAACCCTAATAATGAAGTGTCTATATCCTCTGTTCCACTGTGACCTGTGTGTTCTGTAGTACTTGGGCCAGCTGACGTCAGTACCAGGATACCTGAACCCCTCCAGTCGAACAGAGGTGCTACAGCTCATTGACAATGCCAGGGTAAGTTGCAACTCAAAAGGATCCTTTATATAGTTCACTAAAGAATTTAAACTAAAGAATTTAAAAGTCAAGATTTATTCACAGAAGGTTAAAAAAAAGGGTTATCTTTCTTTTTTTAATCGTTTTGAATAAAGCCTCTGATATTTCACTTTTCCACGACGTTACAAAGAAAAGTCATGGGATATATTGTGTTGCGATGGGAACAACATGAGTGAAACTGTGACGTCATTTCTGGGTTACCTAGAAGTCCCACCAGTTGGCGGGTCAGCTTACTTCGGAGCAGGATGCAGTGGTCAGTCTGTCGGCCTATAATGTGAAGCTGGTGTGGCGGGATGGAGAGGATATCATACTGCGTGTTCCCATCCACGACATCGCTGCCGTGGCATACATACGAGACGACTCACTGCACCTGGTGGTGCTCAAGACAGGTACCTAACTACTTTACCTACCTTATCCCACTGCACCTGGTGGTGCTCAAGACAGGTACCTAACCACTTTACCTACCTTATCCCGCTACACCTGGTGGTGCTCAACACACAGGTACCTAACCACTTTACCTACCTTATCCCGCTGCACCTGGTGGTGCGCAACACACAGGTACCTAACCACTTTACCTACCTCATCCCGCTGCACCTGGTGGTGCGCAACACACAGGTACCTAACCACTTTACCTACCTTATCCCACTACACCTGGTGGTGCTCAACACACAGGTACCTAACCACTTTACCTACCTTATCCCACTACACCTGGTGGTGCTCAACACACAGGTACCTAGCCACTTTACCTACCTTATCCCGCTACACCTGGTGGTGCTCAACACACAGGTACCTAACCACTTTACCTACCTTATCCCACTGCACCTGGTGGTGCTCAACACACAGGTACCTAGCCACTTGACCTACCTTATCCCTCTACACCTGGTGGTGCTCAAGACAGGTACCTAACCACTTTACCTACCTTATCCCACTACACCTGGTGGTGCTCAAGACAGGTACCTAACCACTTTACCTACCTTATCCCACTACACCTGGTGGTGCTCAAGACAGGTACCTAACCACTTTACCTACCTTATCCCACTACACCTGGTGGTGCTCAACACACAGGTACCTAGCCACTTGACCTACCTTATCCCTCTACACCTGGTGGTGCTCAAGACAGGTACCTAACCACTTTACCTACCGTATCCCACTACACCTGGTGGTGCTCAAGACAGGTACCTAACCACTTTACCTACCTTATCCCACTACACCTGGTGGTGCTCAAAACAGGTACCTAAAGCCACTTTACCTACCTTATCGCACTGCACCTGGTGGTGCTCAAGACAGGTCCCTAACCACTTTACCTTTCCCGCTACACCTGGTGGTGCTCAAGACAGTTACCTAGCCACTTTACGTACCTTATCCCACTGCACCTGGTGGTGCTCACCTGGTGGTGCTCAAGACAGGTACCTAACCACCTTACCTACCTTATCCCACTGCACCTGGTGGTGCTCAAGACAGGTACCTAACCACTTTACCTATCCCGCTACACCTGGTGGTGCTCAAGACAGGTACCTAGCCACTTTACCTACCTTATCCCTCTACACCTGGTGGTGCTCAAGACAGGTACCTAACCACTTTACCTACCTTATCCCACTACACCTGGTGGTGCTCAAGACAGGTACCTAACCACTTTACCTACCTTATCCCACTACACCTGGTGGTGCTCAAGACAGGTACCTAAAGCCACTTTACCTACCTTATCCCACTGCACCTGGTGGTGCTCAAGACAGGTACCTAACCACTTTACCTATCCCGCTACACCTGGTGGTGCTCAAGACAGGTACCTAGCCACTTTACGTACCTTATCCCACTGCACCTGGTGGTGCTCACCTGGTGGTGCTCAAGACAGGTACCTAACCACCTTACCTACCTTATCCCACTGCACCTGGTGGTGCTCAAGACAGGTACCTAACCACTTTACCTACCTTATCCTGCTACACCTGGTGGTGCTCAAGACAGGTACTTAACCACTTTACCTACCTTATCCCACTACACCTGGTGGTGCTCAACACACAGGTACCTAACCACTTTACCTACCTCATCCCACTGCACCTGGTGGTGCGCAACACACAGGTACCTAACCACTTTACCTACCTTATCCCGCTACACCTGGTGGTGCTCAACACACAGGTACCTAACCACTTTACCTACCTTATCCCACTGCACCTGGTGGTGCTCAACACACAGGTACCTAGCCACAGGTGAGCCCTACCTACCTTATCCCTCTACACCTGGTGGTGCTCAAGACAGGTACCTAACCACTTTACCTACCTTATCCCACTACACCTGGTGGTGCTCAAGACAGGTACCTAACCACTTTACCTACCTTATCCCACTACACCTGGTGGTGCTCAAGACAGGTACCTAACCACTTTACCTACCTTATCCCACTACACCTGGTGGTGCTCAACACACAGGTACCTAGCCACTTGACCTACCTTATCCCACTACACCTAGTGGTGCTCAAGACAGGTACCTAACCACTTTACCTACCTTATCCCACTACACCTGGTGGTGCTCAAGACAGGTACCTAACCACTTTACCTACCTTATCCCACTACACCTGGTGGTGCTCAAAACAGGTACCTAAAGCCACTTTACCTACCTTATCGCACTGCACCTGGTGGTGCTCAAGACAGGTCCCTAACCACTTTACCTTTCCCGCTACACCTGGTGGTGCTCAAGACAGTTACTTAGCCACTTTACGTACCTTATCCCACTGCACCTGGTGGTGCTCACCTGGTGGTGCTCAAGACAGGTACCTAACCACCTTACCTACCTTATCCCACTGCACCTGGTGGTGCTCAAGACAGGTACCTAACCACTTTACCTATCCCGCTACACCTGGTGGTGCTCAAGACAGGTACCTAGCCACTTTACCTACCTTATCCCTCTACACCTGGTGGTGCTCAAGACAGGTACCTAACCACTTTACCTACCTTATCCCACTACACCTGGTGGTGCTCAAGACAGGTACCTAACCACTTTACCTACCTTATCCCACTACACCTGGTGGTGCTCAAGACAGGTACCTAAAGCCACTTTACCTACCTTATCCCACTGCACCTGGTGGTGCTCAAGACAGGTACCTAACCACTTTACCTATCCCGCTACACCTGGTGGTGCTCAAGACAGGTACCTAGCCACTTTACGTACCTTATCCCACTGCACCTGGTGGTGCTCACCTGGTGGTGCTCAAGACAGGTACCTAACCACCTTACCTACCTTATCCCACTGCACCTGGTGGTGCTCAAGACAGGTACCTAACCACTTTACCTACCTTATCCTGCTACACCTGGTGGTGCTCAAGACAGGTACTTAACCACTTTACCTACCTTATCCCACTACACCTGGTGGTGCTCAACACACAGGTACCTAGCCACTTTACCTACCTTATCCCGCTACACCTGGTGGTGCTCAATACAGGTACCTAACCACTTTACCTACCTTATCCCGCTACACCTGGTGGTGCTCAACATACAGGTACCTAAGCCACTTTACCTACCTTATCCCGCTACACCTGGTGGTGCTCAGTACAGGTACCTAACCACTTTACCTACCTTATCCCACTACACCTGGTGGTGCTCAACACAGGTACCTAACCACCTATCTACCTACTAGAGCTGGGATGATAAACCAAAAACGATTGACAACTGACCATATTGATCACATCGCAGGCATTTTGCTAATATTGTTCATTATGATACTAGAGAAATGTGAAGTTTGAAATGAAATGTTTGCTAATATGGCTGATTGTTAACGACTTCAACCATGGAACCACTAATAGTGTAAAGGATCGTAAATACAGAACTGTGGTGCTGTATTAATGTTCTGAACTTATCGTTGATATGTAGAATAATGTCTCAACCCTACAAGCAGTATTATTCTGGTGTTTATAACGCAGTTTTAAATACCTCTATGGACCGTGATGCTAAAACCATAGCAAAATGCATAGCGCGTTGAATGAAAAAGGTATTGTCAGATATTATTCATCCTAAACAGACAGGTTGTTTTAATGGACGATACATTTGAGATAATATAAGGACTGGAAACAATAGAATACTATGAAAAATCTGGGAAACCAGGCCTGGTTTATAGCTGACTTTGAAAAGGCCTTTGATAAAGTAGGACTGGAGTTTATCAGTTTTGGAGGATCTCTTATAAAATGAGTTAAAGTCATGTATAGAAACCCTAGGTGTAAAATATTAAATAATGGATACTACTCAAAGCATTAAACTATCAAGAGGAGTAAAACAAGGTTGTCCATTATCAGCATATTTATTAAGGTAGCCTGGTTTTCATAGCTGACTTTGAAAAGGCCTTTGATAAAGTAGGACTAGAATTTATATATAAATGCCTTGACTATTAATTTAGGAGGATCTCTTATACAATGGGTTATGTATAGTAACCCTAGGTGTAAAAATGGTAAATAATGGATACTACTCAAAGCATTAAACTATCAAGAGGAGTAAAACAAGGTTGTCCATTATCAGCATATTTATTAAGGTAGCCTGGTTTTCATAGCTGACTTTGAAAAGGCCTTTGATAAAGTAGGACTAGAATTTATATATAAATGCCTTGACTATTAATTTAGGAGGATCTCTTATACAATGGGTTATGTATAGTAACCCTAGGTGTAAAATGGTAAATAATGGATACTACTCAAAGCATTAAACTATCAAGAGGAGTAAAACAAGGTTGTCCATTATCAGCATATTTATTAAGGTAGCCTGGTTTTCATAGCTGACTTTGAAAAGGGCTTTGATAAAGTAGGACTAGAATTTATATATAAATGCCTTGACTATTAATTTAGGAGGATCTCTTATACAATGGGTTATGTATAGTAACCCTAGGTGTAAAATGGTAAATAATGGATACTACTCAAAGCATTAAACTATCAAGAGGAGTAAAACAAGGTTGTCCATTATCAGCATATTTATTAAGGGCATTGAAAATGGTAGCTATTAAAATCAGATCTAACAAAAATCCAAGGTATTGTACACCGACGACTCATGTTGTCTTTTTGATCCCCAATCTGGTTCCCTGCACAGCCTCATAGAGATGCTTGATCATTTCTCTAACCTCTCTTGATTACAACCAAACTATGATAAGTAAATTTGTATATATTGAATCACTAAAAAAATTAAACGTTTACATTAGCATATAGTTTACCAATAAAATGGTCTGACAGTGAAGTGGACATACTTTGTATTCATATCCAGAAATAAATCATTGATCTCACCGCACTACCTTTTGATAGAAAGTTAGCAAAAATAGATCAGATCATGCTAACAAGGAAAGAACACCTATTTGTGGAGAAATAACCCGGATTAACTCTTTAGTCTCAGTTCACGTATTTACGTATGGCTCTGCCTACACCTAACGTAGCCTAACCTAACGTAGCCTAACCTAACGTAGCCTAACCTAACGTAACGTAACCTAACGTAGCCTAACCTAATGTAACCTAACGTAACCTAACGTAACCTAACCTAACATAGCCTAACGTAACGTAACCTAACGTAGCCTAACGTAACCTAACGTAACCTAACGTAGCCTAACCTAACGTAACCTAACCTAACGTAACCTAACGTAACCTAACGTAACCGAACCTAACGTAGCCTAACCTAACGTAGCCTAACCTAACGTAGCCTAACCTAACGTAACCTAACCTAACGTAACCTAACCTAATCTAACGTAACCTAACGTAACCTAACCTAACGTAACCTAACCTAACGTAGCCTAACCTAACGTAGCCTAACCTAATGTAGCCTAACCTAACGTAGCCTAACGTAACCTAACCTAACGTAGCCTAACCTAACCGTAACCTAACGTAACCTAACCTAACGTAGCCTAACCTAACGTAGCCTAACCTAACGTAGCCTAACGTAACCTAACCTAACGTAGCCTAGCCTAACGTAACCTAACGTAACCTAACGTAACCTAACCTAAACCTAACCTAACGGAACCTAACCTAACGTAGCCTAACCTAACGTAACCTAACGTAGCCTAACCTAACGTAGCCTAACCTAACCTAACGTGGCCTAACGTAACCTAACCTAACGTAGCCTAACGTAACCTAACCTAACCTAACGTAGCCTAACCTAACGTAGCCTAACCTAACGTAACCTAACCTAACGTAGCCTAACCTAACGTAGCCTAACCTAACGTAACCTAACGTAGCCTAACCTAACGTAACCTAACCTAACGTAACCTAACCTAACGTAGCCTAACGTAACCTAACGTAACCTAACCTAACGTAGCCTAACGTAACCTAACCTAACGTAACCTAACCTAACGTAGCCTAACCTAACGTAGCCTAACGTAACCTAACCTAACGTAGCCTAACCTAACGTAGCCTAACCTAACGTAACCTAACATAACCTAACGTAACCTAACGTAGCCTAACCTAACATAACCTAACGTAGCCTAACCTAACGTAACCTAACGTAACCTAACGTAACCTAACCTAACGTAACCTAACCTAACGTGGCCTAACCTAACGTAGCCTAACGTAGCCTAACCTAACGTAGCCTAACCTAACGTAACCTAACGTCTTTTTTTATTTTTTATTATGAGCAAAAAATATTCCACTTTATTTGGAACGGAAAGCCAGACAAAATTAAACGGACCTATTTATATAATAAATATGAATGATTAAATATTAAATCATTGGACCTCTCACTAAAGGCTTCAGTCATACAAAAGTGTTATATTTAAATTCGAGCTGGTTCTCCAGCAGATTAGTAAGAACACCTCACCCCGTGTTCCAAAATTGCCTTTTTCCCTTTAGCCAAATTACAACCTATCACTTCCGGTTATTTGAAAGTGAAATAATCTTGAATATATCGTTATCCTTTTAAACAAGCTGTTTGCAATTTCACTTTAATCCACCAGAAAAGACAGAATAAAGATTGTTAAACTCAAATATACTAATTGATCCCCCCCCAAAAAAAATGTTTTGGGAGGGAAAAGTGTTTCAATTTTTACATTTTTTGCTAATGATATCATAAATAGGAGTGGTGGAATTATGTCACACATGGAGCTATCTAAAATATATGGGAACATCTGCTCTATCCAAAATTACAACCTAGTCAATGCAGCATTACTGCGAAAATGGAGGAGGCAAGTCGAAGGGGATGAAGGTAAGGAACTTGGTCGTAGGTTCGGGAATGGTTGAAAAATCGCAACATTTACCGAAAACTAACTCTGCAAATAGCACTGCTGGGTGTTTTGAAAACCCGTAGTCAATCGATCGATAATATAATACTCTTAGTAAACATTAATTTTTATTTATAATCTATAGAAACTATGACAATAGAAGGGTGCAGAACTTTTGTGAAACATCACAGCACATTTGAAAAATATATGCCAAGTAAAAACTAGATGGGTTTTCAGAGATGGATTGGAGGGGTTGAGGGTAGCTGATGGACTAAAGGAAAATAGGGTACAATGTACAGTGCTTGTTATATGTCCTGTTGAAGTAGAAGTCTAAGTAGTCTTGTATAGTAGTTTACACCAATTAGGGGAGAGGTTAGGGGGAAATAGACTTTTTATTATGGAGGATTGGAAATTATGCAAATAATTATATTGATAGGACCCTTAATCTATCTGCAATATTACAGCTGATCTACCCCTTAAATATATATATATATACATATATATTGTTATTGTATCAATTCAGGCAATCTATTGCGATATGATTTTTGTGCATATCGCCCAGCTCTACTACATTTCTTACCTCACTGCACCTGGTGGTGCTCTGAATGGGTACCTAACCACCCTACCTACTTTACCTCACTGCACCTGGTGGTGCTCTAAATGGGTACCTAACCACTTTACCTACTTTACCTGACTGCACCTGGTGGTGCTCTAAATGGGTACCTAACCACTTTACCTGACTGCACCTG
This sequence comes from Oncorhynchus tshawytscha, assembly GCF_018296145.1. Classification (NCBI taxonomy): domain Eukaryota; kingdom Metazoa; phylum Chordata; class Actinopteri; order Salmoniformes; family Salmonidae; genus Oncorhynchus; species Oncorhynchus tshawytscha. Next base: position 3,775,170 of record NC_056433.1, on the reverse strand, counting down.
GTGGTGCTCTAAATGGGTACCTAACCACTTTACCTACTTTCCCTCACTGCACCTGGTGGTGCTCTAAATGGGTACCTAACCACTTTACCTACCTTACCTCACTGCACCTGGTGGTGCTCTAAATGGGTACCATTAACCACTGCACCTTTTACACAGAGGACTTTACTTTTTCACTGCACCTGGTGGTGCTCTAAATGGGTAGCCATTAAGCCCTTTTTACACAGAGGACTTTACTTTTTTAGTTCCTGTGTTGGAGGAGCCCATGTATCTAGATACGTATCGTTCCTGTATCAGAGGAGCCCATGTATCTAGATGCGTATCGTTCCTGTATCAGAGGAGCCCATGTATCTAGATACGTATCGTTCCTGTATCAGAGGAGCCCATGTATCTAGATGCGTACGGAATCATCTTCAAATGGAAGGCTGATTATTATGATTGTAATGTTGGTGTGCTTTCTCTCTCTGCTTCTCCAGCCCAGGAGGCAGGTGTGTCCCCGTGTCCCAGTACCTGTCCTGACCTGTCTAAGTCCCAGACCCTCAGCTCTCTGTCTGAGAGCGGGGCTGTACTGGTAGAGGTCTGCTGTCTGCTAGTACTGGCTGTAGACAACAAGGTATCTGACACACACACACATTGCCTCCTCCTGCTGGCTATCGACAAAACACACAACTACCTTTTCTCAGACTGTTGGCTATGTTCCCAAACCATTTCCCCTTTGTTGATCTTTACCTCTGTTTCCTGTCGTCTGCAGACAGCAGCAGAGGAGCTGTGTCTCCTACTCAGCCAGGTGTTTCAGATAGTTTATACTGAGTCCACTATAGACTTCCTGGACAGAGCCATCTTTGACGGAGCCACCACCCCCACCAGACACCTCTCTCTCTACAGTGGTGAAGACCTCAATCAATTAACATATTAATCAATCCCACACAGACACTGACACCTCTCTCTCCACAGTGATGAAGACCTCAATCAATTAACACATCAATCAATCCCGCACAGACACTGACACCTCTCTCTTACCAGTGGAGGCTGCTGAGAGGTTGGACAACTCATAATAACGGCTGGAACAGGAGCGAATGGAATGGCATCAAATACCTGGGAACCATGGAAACCATGTGTTGGATGTATTTGATACCATTCCACTGATTTCCACTCCAGCCATTACCTCGAGCTCGTCCTACCCAATTAAGTAGCCACCAACCTCGTGCTCTCTATAGGGATGAGGCTCTGCTCAAAATGTTTTCAATTTTACTAAGAGCAGCAATTAAAAACAGTTTTATTTTGTTGTTGTTTTGATAATTAATATGAATCCATTTATGTTTTCTAATTGTGAAGACGACTCTTCAAGCAAGGTGGACCTTAAGGAATCATTTGAAGCAGAGGCCAGCACCTTGTAAGTAGCTAGAATTATGCCCGTGTGTTATGCAGTTAGTTCCAAGGTTCTCAGGTGGCGGTTCTCAGCTGGCTGGTGGTTCTCGGTTCAGCTCCGCGGTTCTCAGCTCAGCCCGGCGGTTCTCAGGCTGCGGTTCTCAGGCTGCGGTTCTCAGGCGGTGGTTCTCAGGCGGTGGTTCTCAGCCGGTGGTTGGTATTGGAATTTTATTAGGATCCCCATTAGCCACTGCAAAAGCACCAGCTACTCTTCCTGGGGTCCACATGAAACATGACATGATGCACAGTACAGAACATTATTAGTCGAGGACTGAAATACATAAATGTAAAATGTCAAACATACTGTAGCCTACATATCAGTACATACACACAATATATAGGTTTAATACATAGTACAGTGAAAATTACAATACAATATATACAAAATGGCTGTGTCTCTTCAGTCCTTTTTGTACAGTAAGGTGGTCTTATCTGGTTTTATTGCTAGCTTGAGTTACCTGGGTTACCAGAGACTTAAGGCACCTGGGTTACCAGAGACTTGAGACTTGAGGCACCTGGGTTACCGGAGACTTGAGGCTTGAGTTACCTGGGTTACCAGAGACTTGAGGCTTGAGTTACCTGGGTTACCAGAGACTTGAGGCTTGAGTTACCTGGGTTACCAGAGACTTCCACGTAGTCATGGCTCTATTTAATACTGTGCATTTCCCAGCCTCTGTTCTGGACTTGGGGACTGTGAAGAGACCTCTGGGTGCATGTCTTGTGTTGTACAGATGAGTATCTGTACTGTGAAGAGACCTCTGGTTGAATGTCTGGTGTAGTGCATGTCTTGTGTTGTACAGATGATGAAGTGAAGAGACCTCTGTGTCTTGTGTTGTACTTGGACGAGTGTCTGAACTGTGAAGAGACCTCTGGTTGCATGTCTTGTGTTGTATGTCTTGTGTTGTACAGATGAGTGTCTGAACTGTGAAGAGACCTCTGGTTGCATGTCTTGTGTTGTACTGACGAGTGTCTGTACTGTGAAGAGACCTCTGGTTGCATGTCTTGTGTTGTACTGACGAGTGTCTGTACTGTGAAGAGACCTCTGGTTGAATGTCTTGTGTTGTACAGATGAGTGTCTGAACTGTGAAGAGACCTCTGGTTGAATGTCTTGTGTTGTACCGATGAGTGTCTGTACTGTGAAGAGACCTCTGGTTGCATGTCTTGTGTTGTACTGACGAGTGTCTGTACTGTGAAGAGACCTCTGGGTGCATGTCTTGTGTTGTACCGACGAGTGTCTGTACTGTGTTGCCAACTGCTTGAACAGACACATCAATATCTCTCGGCTCAACTTTGATCCAGGAGAGAATGACATCTTCCCTGCGTGTACATGTAAGTGCGATACGTGCTGCTTTGATCTGGACCAACTGAAATCCACCTATTTCCTTCTTTGCTGGAAAGTAGTCCAGGTGAAACTACACATGACCACACAGCTGGACAGTAGTCCAGGTGAAACTACACATGACCACACAGCTGGACAGTAGTCCAGGTGAAACTACACATGACCACACAGCTGCACAGTAGTCCAGGTGAAACTACACATGACCACACAGCTGGACAGTAGTCCAGGTGAAACTACACATCACAGCTGGACAGAACTCAGGTTGACCTAGGGCCTGTAGGACCAGTCTGGTCAAATGAGATGTCAAGACGGCAATGCCCTATCATGGACAGAACTCTTCCTATTTTAGCAACCATTAAGTATATGTTTTGCCCATGACAGCTTGCTATGGTTCTGTAGGGGTTTTAGTGATGAGGTTCTGTAGGGCTTTAGTGATGTGGTTCTGTAGGGTTTTAGTGATGTGGTTCTGTAGGGCTTTAGTGATGTGGTCCTGTAGGGTTTTAGTGATGTGGTTCTGTAGGGTTTGAATGATGTGGTTCTGTAGGGGTTTTAATGATGTGGTTCTGTAGGGTTTTAGTGATGTGGTTCTGTAGGGTTTTAATGATATAGTTCTGTAGGGTTCTGTTGATGTGGTGCTGTTTGTTCTATAGTTCTTTCCAGGGTTCTCTAGAGGCAGGGGGCGACTCTCCGTCCCCCACCTCCACCCCAGCCTCCCCTCAGACCAAGACAGCCAGCGAAGGAGAGCTGAGCACCACCGCCACAGAGCTGCTACAAGACTACATGACCACGGTAGGGTGGGTGTGTTGTGTGTCTGTGTATGGATGAATAATGGTGCCTGAAGGGATGTCTGCCGTTTAACCAACTGCTATTTTGTGTGGGGGTTTTTTCCACATTGTTTGTAACTTATTTTGTATATAAATGTTGATGCTACCGTCTCTTATGACCGAAAAGAGATTCTGGATATCAGAACAGTGATTACGCACCTCAAACTGGATGAAGATTTTTTTTTCTTTAATGAGTCCAACGAGAAGGATATACTGCTATCCGAAGAACAGGCCCAACTCCCCGTCATTTGCGTGAAGAAAAGACAGAAGTACATGGGGCAGAGATCAGGGTGCCTCGTCGGCGAGTGGGTAACCCGCCTCTACTAGTCGTTCTATCGGACAACATGCAATCACTGGAGAATAAACTGGATGATCTCCGTTCGAGACTATCCTACCAACGGGGTATTAAATTGTAATATCTTATGTTTCACCAAGTCGTGGCTGAATGACGACACAGATATACTATACAGTTGGCTGGGTGTTCCGTGCAACGGCAGGACTAACAGCTACGTCTGGTAAGACGAGGGGTGGTGGGGGTGTTTCTATTCGTCAATAACAGCTGGTGCACATTGTCTAATGTTAAAGAAGTCTTGAGGTATTGCACCTCATGATAAGCTGTTCACCACACTATCTACCAAGAGAGTTTTCATCTATATTTTTTGTAGCTGTCCATTTACCACCACAGACAGATGCTGGCACTAAGACTGCACTCAACAAGCTGTACAAGGCCATAAGCAAACAAGAAATTCTCATCGGGCCACCTGGAAAGTGTCTTCACTGAGATGTTCAACCTCTCCCTGTCTAAGTCTGTAATACCTACATGTTTCAAGCAGACCACCATAGTCCCTGTGCCCAAGAAAGCGAAGGTAACCTGCCTAAATGACTCACGTTGAGAGCCATGAAGTGCTTTGAAAGACTGGTCATGGCTCACATCAACACCATTTATCCCGGAAACCCTAGACCCACTTCAATTTGCATACCACCCCAACAGATCGGATGACGCAATCTCAATCGCACTCAACACTGCCCTTTCCCACCTGGACAAAATGAACTACTATGTGAGAATGCTGTTCATTGATTTATAGCTCAGTGTTCAACATCGTAGTGCCCACAAAGCTCATCATTAAGCTAAGGACCCTGGGACTAAACACCTCCCTCTGCAACTGTATCCTGGGCTTTCTTACAGGCCGCCCCCAGGTGGTAAAAGTAGGCAACAACACATCTGCCACACTGACCCTCAACACTGGGCCCCTCGGGGGTGCATGCTTAGTCCCCTCCTGTAGTCACTGTTCACCCACGACCCCAGCACCATCATCAAGTTAGCTGAAGCCACAACAGTGGTAGGCCTGATCACCGACAACGATGAGACTGCCTATAGGGAGGAGGTCAGAGACCTGGCTGTGTGGTTTCAGGATAACAACCTCTCCCTCAACATGAGCAAGACAAAGGAGCTGATTGTGGACTACAGGAAAAAGAGGGCAGAACACGCCCCCATTCGCATCAACGGGGCTGTTGTGGAGCGGGTCGAGAGTTTTAAGTTCTTTGGTGTCCACATCACCACCAAACTATCATGGTCCAAACACACCGACAGTCCTGAAGAGAGCACGACAACGCCTATTCCCCCTCAGGAGACTGAAAAGATTTGGCATGGGGTCCCCAGATCCTCAAAAAGTTCTACAGCTGCACCATCGAGAGCATCCTGACCGGTTGCATCACTGCCTGGTTTGGCAATGGCATCTGACCGTAAGACGCTACAGAGGGTAGTGCAAAAGGCCCGGTACATCACTGGGGCCAAGCTTCCTGCCATCCAGGACCTATATACTAGGCGGTGTCAGAGAAACGGCCAAAAAATTGTAAGACTCCAGTCACACAAGTCATAGACTTTTCTCTGTGCTACCACACGGCAAGCGGTACCGGAGCACCAAGTCTAGGTCCAAAAAAGCTTCTACCCCCAAGCAGTAAGACTGCTGAACAATGTATACCACCCAGCAATACAGTGCCAAGAAAAGTATGTGAACCCTTTGGAATTACCCAGATTTCTGCATAAATTGGTCATCAAATTTCATCTGATCTTCATCTAAGTCACAAAAATAGACAAACACTATGTGTTTAAACTAATAACTCACAAATTATAGTTTTTTTCTTGTCTATATTGAATACATTTAAACAGTTAGTGTAGGTTGGAAAAAGTATGTGAACCCCTAGGCTAATGATTTTTCCAAAAGCTAATTGGAGTCAGGAGTCGGCTAACCTGGACTACAATCAATGAGACGAGATTGGAGATGTTGGTTAGAGCTGCCCTGCAATATAAAAAACACTCAAAAAAATGTGAGTTTGCTATTCACAAGAAACATTTCCTGATGTGAACCATGCTTCAAACAAAAGAGATCTCAGAAGACCTACGTTTATTGTTGACTTGCATAAAGCTGGAAAGGGTTAAAGTATCTCTAAAAGCCTTGATGTTCATCAGTCCACAATAAGACAAATTGTCTATAAATGGAGAAAGTTCAGCACTGTTGCTACTCTCCCTAGGAGTGGCCGTCCTGCAAAGACGACTGCAAGAGCACAGTGCAGAATGCTCAATGAGGTTAAGAAGAATCTTATAGTGTCAGCTAAAGACTTACAGAAATCTCTGGAACATGCTAACATCTCTGTTGACGAGTCTACGATACGTAAAACACTAAACAAGAGTAGTGTTCATGAGAGGACACCACGGAAGAAGCCACTGCTGTCCCAAAAAAACATTGCTGCACGTCTGAAGTTTGCAATAGTGGATGTTCCACAGCGTTTCTGGAAAAATATTCAGTGGACAGATGAAACTACAGTTGAGTTGTTTGGAAGGGACACACAACACTATGTGTGGAGAAAAAAAATGTAAAGTATGGTGGAGGGAGCATCACTGTTTCCTGCCTCAGGGCCTGGACAGCTTGCTATCATCGACAGATTTCCCAAGTTTATCAAGACATTTTACAGGAGAATGTAAGGCTATCTGTCCGCCAATTGAAGCTCAACAGCCAACATCACCCAGAAGTTTGGTGACGCAACATTACAATGAGCCAAAACACACAGAAGTAAATCAACAACAGAATGACTTCAACAGAAGAAAATACGCCTCCAGAGTCCTGACCTTCTGGAGTCGCCCAGTCAGAGTCCTGACCTTCTGGAGTGGCCCAGTCAGAGTCCTGACCTTCTGGAGTGGCCCAGTCAGAGTCCTGACCTTCTGGAGTGGCCCAGTCAGAGTCCTGACCTCAACCCGATTTGAGATGCTGTGGCATGACCTCAAGAGCAGTTCACACCAGACATCCCAAGAGTATTGCTGAACTGGAACAGTTTTGCTCAGAAGAGTGGTCCAAAATTCCTCCCGACTGTTGTGCAGGTCTGATCCTCAACTACAGAAAACGTTTGGTTGAGGTTATTGCTGCCAAAGGAGGGTCAACCAGTTAAATCCAAGGGTTCACTGACTTTTCCCACCCTGCACTGTGAATGTTTACACAGTGTGTTCAATAAAGACATGAAAACATATAATTGTTTGTGTTATTAGTTCAAGCAGACTGTCTGTCTATTGCTGTGACATAGATGAAGATCAGATCAAATTGTTTGACTAATTTATGCAGAAATCCAGGTAATTCCAAAGGGTTCATACTTTTCTTGCCATTGCCATCGTTATTGTTATTTAATTGTTTTTACTTTAGTTTATTTAGTAAATATCTCAACACTATTTCTTGAACTACGCAGTTCTTGGTTAAGGGTTTGTAAGTAAACATTTCACGGTAAGGTTTACACCTGTTGTATTTGGCGCATGTGACAAATAAAGTTTGATTTGATGTATGAGGCTTTGGTGATCTATAAAATATGTACAGCTGTTTAGTTGCAGCTAACCTAACCCTCTTTTAGGCTCATCTCATTTTATTTTTCTTTAACCTTTTTCCCTCCCCTCTCCCCCTTTTCTCTCTCCCCATTTTCTCTCTCCTCCCTCCCCCTCTCTCTCTCTCTCTCTCTCTCTCTCTCCCCCTCTCTCTCTCTGCCCCTCCCTCCCTCTCTCTCTCTCTGCCCTTCCCTCCCTCCATCTCTCTCTCTGCCCCTCCCTCCCTCTCTCTCTCTGCCCCTCCCTCCCTCCATCTCTCTCTGCCCCTCCCTCCCTCTCTCTCCCTCTCTCTCTCTCCCTCCGCCCTCTTTTCCTCTAAGTTGCGTACCAAGTTGTCGTCTCAGGAGATCCAGCAGTTTGCTACTCTTCTTCATGAGTACCGTAACGGAGCGTCCGTCCATGAGTTCTGTATCAACCTTCGCCAGCTCTACGGGGACAGCAGGAAGTTCCTCCTACTGGGTGAGAACCACTTCCTGTATGGGGGTCACAGGGTAAAAGGTCAAACCTGGGATGTGTTTAGAGGTCAAGCCGAGCAGCAGGAAACAGTTGTGAAACGAACGGGAGATATTTACCTGAGCTTGACCATTGAGAATGCTTATTTTGTGTTTCCCAATCCCTGTTTTTGCTTTCGTTGTGCCTTTATTGAACAGGACCTTGCTCTTTCAGCTTGACTGTGAAATGAGTCTGCACTATTTCAGTTCACTTAAGGCTCTCGGGGTTCTACAGTGGGACCATTTTATGTGCCTACATATGTGTTGTGTGTCCTGGATTGTTAATTTAGGAGCACCTGTGAGTCTAGAGAAATGAGGGACTCTAGCTTTAATACCTAAAATAATTTTCATTGTGCTACTAAATTTATTTGGCTCCTTAGAGCCCCTGGTTCTGTGATTCAGACTGTCTGTGCATTGTCTTTTTTCCCCCTTTACGATCCCATGTCCATCCAGGTCTGAGGCCGTTCATCCCAGAGAAGGACAGCCAACACTTTGAGAACTTCCTGGAGACCATCGGTGTTAAGGACGGTCGTGGCATCATCACTGACAGCTTCGGACGCTACCGCCGCACCGCCAGCTCCGCCTCCGACTCAACCACCAATGGGAACGGGGCGGTGGGAGGGGACGGGGGTGGGTCTGACGAAGGGCTTGTGCCCTCCGAAGGAGACGAATGGGACCGCATGATCTCTGATATCAGTAATGATATAGAGGCTCTGGGTGTCAGTATGGACCAAGAAGGGGTCACACCCTAGCCTCTAACCCCTTGCCTCGAGTCTGGGTTGCAGTATGGACCAAGAGGGGATGACGCCCTACCCCCCTAGACCCTACTCCCTACCATCGAAACTGTGCTGCAGTATGTACCAAGAGGGGTCACACCCTAGACCGTAAACCCTTCTCCCTATGCCCTAACTCATACCCCCTAGTCCCTACTCTTCCTAAACCAAGAGAGAGGACGATCCAGCCAGCCCAGATCCAACCCCCTGATGATGACATGCTGTGCATTGTGGCCAATCAGCTTTCAGTGTGAGACACCGTGGGGCCAATCCGCTCGGCCTTTTAAAGAAAACTTTATTGATCCATTCGTAGTGGTTTTTACTTTTAAGTCTCTGGAGTTTTGATCGTTATTGGCAGCATCTGCCATCAGTGACCAGTATGAAGCTGAGTCGCCCTCCTGAGGGCAGCCATCATGAATACCCACAATGCTATGTCTGGTGTCTCGCTTCACAATGGGTGCGTTTGACATTGCAGCCGACTTTAAAAGGCGAGTCGAGACCGACTGATCTACAAATCACCTTAGATCATTAAAAAACGACCTACTCGAGTATTATATGTGGGTCAAGTCAGTCACAGTTTTCCCTTCATACAGCTGCTCTGGAACACGGCCAATCGGAGTCTGTGGGTGCGCTGTACAGGAAGTAAGGGTACCATTTGACACGCAGACCAGAAGATGTGCCTGGACACAGAATAGTGAATATTTTATAATGACTTAGGTTCGTGTATGTAGTAGTTAGCCTGTATTTCTGTTCTTTAAGGTCAATCATTAACCTTCTACAGTCTCAGCCCTGTCTAAGACTGGGGGAGAGGAGAGGTTCTACTCTGCTAACATATGGAATTGTTTTAAGAAGGTCATACCAAGAACATTTAGCTTTTTGATTTTAAGATCCCTTGAAATATAAAGAAAATATATAAAACTGATTTGATGAAACAGTGAATTTGGCCTTACTGCCTTTAGCCCATACAAACACATTGAATAACAGATTCACTACATGGAACGACAGATCTAAAGGAAGTTTGTTCTGATGTGTGTGTTCAATATCTGCGAGATATAAGAAAGATGGGGAAATCTTTTACATTTTATTACATGTATTTGACCCCTTATATTTGGCGCCAAATATATCTCCATATATACTTCCATTCATTTTTTTTTTTCAACTGGTACCAGGGGACCTTCAAACGAGTCTTGTGAAACAACCGACATGTATGTGTTCAGACAAGGCTTGTAGGGGGCGGGGGGGTCGTAGAGCAAAACGGATTTGGACGTCGACGGATTAAGGAAAGGATGTAAGGAAACTGAAATCTCTTTAAGAAAAACGTATTTAGTCAGCCACTTTTTTCAGTTTAAGCTGAAGGATGTTGATGAGGATTTTTGTATTGTGCTCATGTGATTTCGGCGGGCTGCGGAAATCCACTCTGGGAGGGGTTATCCACTCTGGGAGGGGTTATCCACTCTGGGAGGGGTTATCCACTCTGGGAGGGGTTATCCACTCTGGGAGGGGTTATCCACTCTGGGAGGGGTTATCCACTCTGGGAGGGGTTATCCACTCTGGGAGGGGTTATCCACTCTGGGAGGGGTTATCCACTCTGGGAGGGGTTATCCACTCTGGGAGGGGTTAACTTAATCCACAGAGTATTTCCTCCTGCTCTGTATATTATTTACTGCTTTCCTTTTTATGATGCGTTTCAAATGCACCCTATTCCCTATTTAGTGCACTACTTTTGACCAGAGCTTTATGGGCACTCATCAAAAGCGCACTAAATAGGGAATAGCGTGCTCACGGACTTTGTAGTTAGCCTGTATTTCTGTTCTTTAAGGTCAATCATTAACCTTCTACAGTCTCAGCCCTGTCTAAGACTGGGGAGAGGAGAGGTTCTACTCTTTTTGATTTTAAGATCCCTTGAAATATAAAGAAAATATATAAAACTGATTTGATGAAACAGTGAATTTGGCCTTACTGCCTTTAGCCCATACAAACACATTGAATAACAGATTCACTACATGGAGCGACAGATCTAAAGGAAGTTTGTTCTGATGTGTGTGTTGCGAGATATAAGAAAGATGGGGAAATCTTTTACATTTTATTACATGTATTTGACCCCTTATATTTGGCGCCAAATATATCTCCATATATACTTCCATTCATTTTTTTTTTCAACTGGTACCAGGGGACCTTCAAACGAGTCTTGTGAAACAACCGACATGTATGTGTTCAGACAAGGCTTGTAGGGGGCGGGGGGGTCGTAGAGCAAAACGGATTTGGACGTCGACGGATTAAGGAAAGGATGTAAGGAAACTGTTTTGTTGTGGTTTTATGTTTTACACTTACTTAGCCTAGCATTTAGCCTTAGCTTAGCATTTAGCCTTAGCCTAGTGTTTAGCCTTAGCCTAGCATTTAGCCTTAGCTTAGCATTTAGCCTTAGCCTAGCGTTTAGCCTTAGCTTAGCATTTAGCCTTAGCCTAGTGTTTTTTTTATTAACGTTTACCGTCTTATCTCAGTCAATGACATCTGTTGATAAAATGTGACTGTATTGTAAAACTGAAAACTCTCATTCAGAATATCTGGATGGAGAACATATCTGACAAAGCCAGTTACTGGCGGATTGACAATTCAATGCCCGATCTCTTCTCGCAGACCGACCAAACCAACCTTACCTTCAGCCATGTACAGTAGATCACCTGCTGGGCGTTGACAAAGGTGACGATTCAACATGTAGAGGCCGTCGATCGGCCGTCGATCATTGTGGTGTGTTTCCTCTGATCATCCCCTATCACCAGTCATCGTGTCTTCAGATCTAAGTGGCACTAAAGTAGTATACTATATACCAACCCCTATGGGCCCTGGTCTATAGTATACTATATACCAACCCCTATGGGTCCTGGTCTAAAGTGGTATACTATATACCAACCCCTATGGGCCCTGGTCTATAGTATACTATATACCAACCCCTATGGGCCCTGGTCTAAAGTAGTAATCTATATACCAATATACCAACCCCTATGGATTCCTGGTCTAAAGTAGTATACTATATACCAACCCCTATGGGTCCTGGTCTAAAGTAGTATACTATATACCAACCCCTATGGGTCCTGGTCTAAAGTGGTATACTATATACCAACCCCTATGGGCCCTGGTCTAAAGTAGTATACTATATACCAACCCCTATGGGCCCTGGGGTACAGTAGTATACTATATATCAGGGGTGCACAGTTAGAATTCAGAGGTCCAGTGACTGTCCCCCCCCAAAGGTCCAAACCATTAAAATGTGTATCGTGCGCCATGATTTGGGGTCATATGTAGTTCTTGTATATGTATAGCTAATAAACAAAGTACTACATTACAATGACATTTCAACAATATTTATTGCACATTTTCAATGCAGACACATTAAACATACATATGCAGCCGAATCATAAGTAAAAGTGGACCTGTCACAAATGTTCTCATTCCAAGCAGAACAAGACTGCATCGTCACACAACAAGACTGCATCGTCACACAACAAGACTGCATCGTCACACAACAAGACTGCATCGTCACACAACAAGACTGCATCGTCACAAATGTTCTCATTCCAAGCACAACAAGACTGCATCGTCACACAACAAGACTGCATCGTCACACAACAAGACTGCATCGTCACAAAGAAAAATAACAAAAGTTGCCTGTTTCTGAAGAAAGTGCTTTGATTTTTGAAACAAATAAGAAACCACGTTTAATATTTATCTTTCCTACTCTCTCCCACTTCACTTCTCCATCTCTCTTCTTTAGTGAGAGAAATGGGCTGTTTCTCACCCTGACAGTCATTTGAACCTTGGCTGGAGTCAGTGTTATTCTCATACACATGTGTAGGTGCTCATTGGTGAGTGGAGAACGGTACTTATCTGTTAATGATGTTCATAGTGGAGATAGAAGACACAGCTGTATGTGGAGACAAACATGGTCAAGGTGTGTAGTGCTACTTTGGTTAGACCAGGGAACACAGTCTGACACAGCTGCATGTGGAGACAAACATGGTCAAGGTGTGTAGTGCTACTTTGGTTAGACCAGGAGAACACAGTCTGACACAGCCTGATAGGGTCATGATCAGTCAGCTGGTTAGACGAGGAGAACACAGTCTCAGACACAGCCTGATAGGGTCATGATCAGTCAGCTGGTTAGACGAGGAGAACACAGTCTCAGACACAGCCAGGAAGGGTCATGATCAGTCAGCTGGTTAGACCAGGGAACACCGTCTCAGACACAGCCTGATAGGGCCATGATCAGTTAGCTGGTTAGACCAGGAGAACACAGTCTCAGACACGTGAAGGTCTGTGTCACCTCCTTTGAAAATCCTCTGACATCTGTGATGAAGTTTAGATTCTCAAATTAGAAGAAGGCGCTGCTGTCCAAGGCTGAAGCTGTCAAAGCGATTTTCTGACGTTTCCAATCAGCGCATCTATCAAGTCAACATGAGGAGAAACATCTCTCTCACCCTGAATCTGTTCCTTCTGGGATGTGTGCTCCGTCTCCTTGAACACTTCCAGTTTCCTCTGGAAGGAGTCGGACAGATGTCATCAAATCACAAATTGAATCGTTCTTGCCCTGTAGTTTCACATTGAGCTCATTTAAGGTGTGATTTTCGACCCCAAAAAATGCAAAAAAAATATCAATTTTGCTCTCGTCTGGCATTTAAATTATAATGTATTTTTTCTAAGTGAAAACTGTGTTGCCTTCTGACTCTTGAGCTGTACAAGGAAAGCTGTTAATTCCTTTCAAATGGACCAAAAGCGTTCCAACACCCTGCCTGTACTGAACCACATCTCACGTTGTTGTACAGCAGTAGGCCATTTGCCTCAACTTCTTTCAGGAATTCTCTCAGCAGGACGATGTTGATGAGGACGCCCGGAGGAAGTCGATGAGTTTCATCATTGTATTCATCCCTTCAACATAGTCTTCTGACAGATTGGTGCACGGGACGGACTGATGCATGACGCAGTGGTAAGCTGTGAGATCAGGGACGTCCTCTTTCAGCCCGTGCCACAGCTCCTCTCTCTTCATGTCCTGTCATGGCAGTGAGGTGATAGAGACCACTTGTTTTAGGTCTATCCCCCTCTTTCTCGGCATCTCCTTTATGGCTTTGTGTATACGTCCTTTTCCTCTTGTATGTGTCTCGAGTTGTGTTACACCTAACAAGTCTAAACAGAATTCCTTCTTCTCTGTGGGGTAAAATCTAACACCAGAAGCTGGGCGTTATCACGCACATCAGTATATTCATCAAAAGCATAATGCTATCTATGTATGCATGGTGCACTCCGTAGAGCTTCATCAAACTGTTAGTATTTCACTCTTTCTTGCTGTTGTTGTACTTGACATTGGGATTTGCTTAATCTTTTCACACAGCTCGTATTTTTGTTTTACCAGTCAAGTAAAGTTTCAGCAACGGCATTCATGCACGCGTGCATGCGATTACGAATGTGATCCTCTACACTTTGTCAATATCGAGGTTCTAGCCAACAGGGGGATTGAGTGGCCTGTACAGTAGATCCCTGGTGGTCTTCTCATTCACAGTGAGGCAGTGTGATTCTTCCACAGGGGGATTTAAATCTTACATGGCCCCTAGGAGATCCGGACTACTGCTGCTTTTCAGTCCCTGGTTTTATTAAAGGAAATAAATAAAAAGCTATTGACCTGGCTTAGAGGTCCTGATTATAATGTTATGTCAGTAGTGTTTAGCTGACTGACTTCAGAGTATGTAGGATTAGAAGTTTCAGAGGACAGGAGACTGGCATGGGGACAGGAGACTGACATGGGGACAGAGGACAGGAGACTGACATGGGGACAGAGGACAGGAGACTGGCATGGGGACAGAGGACAGGAGACTGGCATGGGGACAGGAGACTGGCATGGGGACAGAGGACAGGAGACTGGCATGGGGACAGAGGACAGGAGACTGACATGGGGACAGAGGACAGGAGACTGACATGGGGACAGAGGACAGGAGACTGGCATGGGGGGGACAGGAGACTGGCATGGAGACAGAGGACAGGAGACTGGCATGAGGACAGGAGGCTGGCATGGGGACAGAGGACAGGAGACTGGCATGGACACAGGACACTGGCATGAGGACAGGTGACTGACATGGGGACAGAGGACAGGAGACTGGCATGGGGACAAAGGACAGGAGACTGGCATGGGGACAGAGGACAGGAGACTGGCATGGGGACAGGAGACTGGCATGAGGACAGGAGACTGGCATGGGGACAGGAGACTGGCATGGGAACAGGAGACTGGCATGGGGACAGAGGACAGGAGACTGACATGGGGACAGAGGACAGGAGACTGACATGGGGACAGAGGACAGGAGACTGACATGGGGACAGAGGACAGGAGACTGGCATGGGGACAGAGGACAGGAGACTGGCATGGGGACAGAGGACAGGAGACTGGCATGGGGACAGAGAACAGGAGACTGGCATGGGGACAGAGGACAGGAGACTGGCATGGGGACAGAGGACAGGAGACTGGCATGGGGACAGAGGACAGGAGACTGGCATGAGGACAGAGGACAGGAGACTGACATGGCATGGAGACAGAGGACAGGGACAGAGGACAGGAGACATGGGGACAGAGGACAGGAGACTGGCATGGGGACAGGAGACTGGCATGAGGACAGGAGACTGGCATGGGGACAGGAGACTGGCATGGGAACAGGAGACTGGCATGGGGACAGAGGACAGGAGACTGACATGGGGACAGAGGACAGGATACTGACATGGGGACAGAGGACAGGAGACTGACATGGGGACAGAGGACAGGAGACTGGCATGGGGACAGAGGACAGGAGACTGGCATGGGGACAGAGGACAGGAGACTGTCTTGGGGACAGAGGACAGGAGACTGGCATGGGGACAGAGGACAGGAGACTGGCATGGGGACAGAGGACAGGAGACTGGCATGGGGACAGAGGACAGGAGACTGGCATGAGGACAGAGGACAGGAGACTGACATGGGGACAGAGGACAGGAGACTGACATGGGGACAGAGGACAGGAGACTGACATGGGGACAGAGGACAGGAGACTGGCATGGGGACAGAGGAGACAGGACACTGGCATGGGGACAGAGGACAGGAGACTGGCATGGGGACAGAGGACAGGAGACTGGCATGGGGACAGGAGACTGGCATGGGGACAGGAGACTGGCATGAGGACAGGAGACTGGCATGGGGACAGGAGACTGGCATGGGGACAGAGGACAGGAGACTGGCATGGGGACAAAGGACAGGAGACTGGCATGGGGACAGGAGACTGGCATGAGGACAGGAGACTGGCATGGGGACAGGAGACTGGCTTGGGGACAGGAGACTGGCATGGGAAAAGAGGACAGGAGACTGGCATGGGGACAGGAGACTGGCATGGGGACAGGAGACTGGCATGAGGACAGGAGACTGGCATGGGGACAGGAGACTGGCATGGGAAAAGAGGACAGGAGACTGGCATGGGGACATATCTGTATTCCCAATCATGTGAAATCCATAGATTAGGACCTAATGAATTGATTTAAATTGACTGAATTCCTCATATGAACTGTAACTCAGTAAAATCAATGAAATTGTTGTGTTTCTATCTTTGTTCAGTATACATATGGGCAGTACCAAAACAAGTGATCTAATGATTTTTGTCACTGGGATGGTGGTATCCTCCCCCCATATACATAACATTCTATTGGTTGCAAGAATTTTGTATAATTTAAATATAATTCTTTTTTTTTTAAATCAGGTGTTTTGTGTTTCAGTTCTTCGACCATGTGGGGCAGCTGTCTTTTTTATGTTTTATTCCTAAATGTTCAAAAGTTTGAGGTCACTTAGAAATGTTCCTTGTTTTTGAAAGAAAAGCACATTTTTGGTCCATTTTTAAATGAACACCACATTGATCAGAAATACAGTGTAGACATTGTTAATGTTGTAAATGACTATTGTAGCTGGAAACGGCTGATTTGTAATGGAATATCTACATAGGTGTACAGAGGCCCATTATCAGCAACCATCACTCCTGTGTTCCAATGGCACCTGTTCCTGTTTAATCTGGTCCGGTTTGCCATTCCAGAATAAAGTTGAATATTTTTTGCTCATATAATTTGTAAATACAGTAAGTTACAGTCATTAGTCTATTTACTTAAAGAGTTCATCAGGGTGACTTTTCCACAATTAGACAGGTGTTGTCATTTCCATGGTAGCAAGATCATCTGTTTTTGCTAACTTTCTATTAAAATGTATTGTAGTGAGAATTTCTTTCAGGATGTGAGTACAGAGCGGGACCATTTTATTGTTAAACTACAGTACACGGTAATGTAAAAGTTGTATTTGTTTTGCGATCCAATACGTAGTAATATGGTGCACATATCATAAGTCAGTTATAACCCAGAGAGGTTTTAAAAAATGACCTAGATCCTCTATGAGGATGTGGAAGGATCCAGATTGCAGATTTAAAAGAAAACATGAATGATCAGCGTACAACGACACCTTTTTATTTACTGTTTTTAAATCCCTGGATCCAGCCAAGTTGTGGGAAGCGTTCGAGTCAACACGGTTGTTAATGTTTACCCAGTGTAATAGGGAATATGCTGCCACTCTGATACTCAAGTTCACGTTATATTCCAAGTCTTTACAAGGACCAAACATTTTGAACATTTTTGATTTCAGACAACTGAATAATATTATATTTGCCCACGGTTTCAATTCACTGACCAACGGTCTGTCTAACGAGGACCTCCTGTATGCTTCCTTGATGAATAGACTCGTTTGCTCTACGGCATAATGTTGACACTATATTCGGTTGCAGTAGCCTGCTGTACGTTGCTGTCTGGTATGGAGCTGAGGAAGCATGAACTGTGAATGGATATCTGATCCAGAGGGTTTATATAACCGCAGTATCCTCTGACTGGCTGTCTAGCCGTCCGATCTATAAATGTGAATTTCTCCAGTCCCAACCCTCAGTTAGCCGTTTACTACAGCAAAGACCGCTAGGTTGTTTTCAAATCCCAGATTTTACTATTCACAATCTCCTTCCTCCCCATGGCAATGACACCTCACAGTCAGTCAGTCAGCGCCTCACAGCCAGTCAGTCAGCACCTCACAACTAGTCAGTCAGCGCCTCACAGCCAGTCAGTCAGTCAGCCTCTCACAACCAGTCAGTCAGTCAGTCAGCACCTCAGTCAGTCAGTCAGCGCCTCAGTCAGTCAGTCAGCGCCTCACAGCGTTAGTCAGTGTCTCACAACCAGTCAGTCAGTCAGCGTCTCACAGCCAGTCAGTCAGCGTCTCACAGCCCAGTCAGTCAGCGTCTCACAGCCAGTCAGTCAGTCAGCGCCTCACAGTCAGTCAGTCAGCGCCTCACAGCGTTAGTCAGTGTCTCACAGCCAGTCAGTCAGTCAGTCAGCGTCTCACAACCAGCCAGTCAGTCAGTCAGCACCTCACAGCCAGTCAGTCAGACAGCACCTCACAGCCAGTCAGTCAGTCAGCGCCTCACAGCGTTAGTCAGTGTCTCACAATCAGTCAGTCAGCGTCTCACAACCAGTCAGTCAGTCAGTCAGCGCCTCACAGCGTTAGTCAGTGTCTCACAACCAGTCAGTCCAAACAGCGTCAGTGGGTGTGTTCGAGCGGTAAGCCTAACGAATCCGACTAGTCCACAGTGAAGTCAGGGGAGGTGCATTTGCAACAGCCAAAAGACACTGAGGGTTTTCCCAACAGCAAGGCTCAGATCAACATGGCAGTGTCTATATAGCTGCTGTTGCTATAAACGGTTTTCTATACCCCTCCCCCCATATCACACACTCACAAACTGAAAATGTAGTGTGTGTACAATGAATTGGTTAGACAGAATCTCTAGCAACTTAAATTGTATCACCTGTAGCTTTGGAATCGATGAAAAGTCGCTTCCTGTTTCAGTCACTTCTTTGGCCACGTTTGCGTGGGTCAAACAAAAACACCCTATCGATTGGTTGATACATAGTTCCTCCCACAATGCAACAGAGGACGGCATGGTACAGTGGGTGAGTATCTACTGCAGAGAGACCTGAAGGAGACTTCATCAACACCTGCATGGCCTTTTGATCACTTTATTATTTTTTAAAGTTCATGCAATCGACAAGTAGTCGCAAGTCGGACAATTTCTATACCCATAATGCAACACTCTGTGAAAGGCGGTGACCAACGTTAGTCAAAGTCTTCAAAAAAGTAATCTCGAATGCGCCCAGTCAGCCACTGACTCCCGGCCAAGTGACTTTCTCTCCACAGATCTGTGTGATGTCTTCATTCCTTCTCTGTTGATCAAAGGTCTTGTTTCTGCTCCGATGAGCTCACACAACGCCTCTACTCAACTGTGAACAGCCCAGCTGAAACACAAGTCATTCGTAACATGCCACGTTTGCCAGCCCAGCATACCCCAGGTCATCATAGCATAACATGTATGTATTCTCAGGTTATACTGGGTGTACAGGACAAAAGAAACCTGTCAAGGGCAGCACATGGAGAGAAATAGGAGAGGAGAGAGGGCCCCTGCTAGTGGAGTACAGGGGTGAGTAACTCTGTGGCCCCCTGGTGGGAGAGGGGAGTTGGTAACTCTGTGGCCCCCTGGTAGAGGGGAGAGGAGTTAGTAACTCTGGCCCCCTCGTAGAGGGGAGAGAGGAGTTAGTAACTCTGGCCCCCTCGTAGAGGGGAGAGAGAAGTTAGTAACTCTGGCCCCCCCTCTGGTAGAGGGGAGAGAGAAGTTAGTAACTCTTTGGCCCCCTGGTAGAGGAGGGGAGAGGGGAGTTAGTAACTCTGTGGCCCCCTGGTGGGAGAGGGGAGTTAGTAACTCTGTGGCCCCCTCGTAGAGGGGAGAGAAGTTAGTAACTCTGTGGCCCCCTGGTAGAGGGGAGAGAGGAGTTAGTAACTCTGGCCCCCTCGTAGAGGGGAGAGAGGAGTTAGTAACTCTGGCCCCCTCGTAGAGGGGAGAGAGAATTTAGTAACTCTGTGGCCCCCTGGTAGAGGAGGGGAGAGGGGAGTTAGTAACTCTGTGGCCCCCTGGTGGGAGAGGGGAGTTAGTAACTCTGTGGCCCCCTCGTAGAGGGGAGAGAGGAGTTAGTAACTCTGTGGCCCCCTGGTAGAGGGGAGAGAGGAGTTAGTAACTCTGTGGTACATAGTCTATCAGTAAATAGCCCACCCATTTTTACCTACCTCATCCCCATACTGTTTTTCTTTATTTACTTTTCTGCTCTTTTGCACACCAATATCTCTACCTGTACATGACCATCTGATCATTTATCACTCCAGTGTTATTAATCTGCAAAATTGTAATTATTCGCCTACCTCCTCATGCCTTTTGCACACAATGTATATAGACTCCCCTTTTTTTTCTACTGTGTTATTGACTTGTTAATTGTTTACTCCATGTGTAACTCGGTGTTGTCTGTTCACACTGCTATGCTTCATCTTGACCAGGTCGCAGTTGCAAATGAGAACTTGTTCTCAACTAGCCTACCTGGTTAAATAAAGGTGAAATAAAAAATAAATTAAAAAAAGAGGGGAGAGAGGATTTAGTAACTCTGTGGCCCCCTGGTAGATGAGGGGAGAGAGTTAGTAACTCTGTGGCCCCCTGGTAGAGGAGGGGAGAGAGTTAGTAACTCTGTGGCCCCCTGGTAGAGGAGGGGAGAGAGTTAGTAACTCTGTGGCCCCCTGGTAGACTCTGTGGGGGAGGGGAGAGAGGAGTTAGTAACTCTGTGGCCCCCTGGTAGAGGAGGGGAGAGGAGAGTTAGTAACTCTGTGGCCCCCTGGTAGAGGAGGGGAGTTAGTAACTCTGTGGCCCCCTGGTAGAGGAGGGGAGTTAGTAACTCTGTGGACCCCTGGTCGAGGAGGGGAGTTAGTAACTCTGTGGCCCCCTGGTAGAGGAGGGGAGAGGAGAGTTAGTAACTCTGTGGCCTCCTGGTAGAGGAGAGAGGGAGTTAGTAACTCTGTGGCCCCCTGGTAGAGAAGGGAGTTAGTATCTCTGTGGCCCCCTGGTAGAGTTAGTATCTCTGTGGCCCCCTGGAGAGGGGAGAGGAGTTAGTTACTCTGTGGCCCCCTGGTAGAGGGGAGAGGGGAGTTAGTAACTCTGTGGCCCCCTGGTAGAGGAGGGGAGTTAGTAACTCTGGCCCCCTCGTAGAGGAGGGGAGTTAGTAACTCTGTGGCCCCCTGGTAGAGGAGGGAGTTAGTAACTCTGTGGACCCCTGGTCACAGAGGGGAGTTAGTAACTCTGGCCCCCTGGTCACAGAGGGGAGTTAGTAACTCTGTGGCCCCCTGGTCACAGAGGGGAGTTAGTAACTCTGGCCCCCTGGTCACAGAGGAGAGTTAGTAACTCTGTGGCCCCCTGGTCACAGAGGGGAGTTAGTAACTCTGGCCCCAATACCCTGCCATCACAGGGAATTTAAATAAGATCTAGACCAAACTGACAGGCTGCAGCGTTGATGCTAAAGCAGAGAGCAGCGCAACCAAACGTCAGTAACTTAGTCCAAAATGGCACCCTAATCCATATGTAGTGCACCAACTTTTGTCCAGAACTGGCCTCTGGTCAAAATCGCATCCTATTCCATATATAGTGCTCTACTTTTGGCAAGAGCTGTGCATTGGTTAGAAGTAGTGCACTACATAGGGATTAGGGTGCCATTTGGGACAACGTCAGACAAACAGATACAGTGGGGAGAAAGATAAAATGCAAATTAATTACTTAAAAATCATACAATGTGATTTTCTGGATTTTTGTTTTAGATTCCGTCTCTCACAGTTGAAGTGTACCTATGATAAAAAATTACAGACCTCTACATGCTTTGTAAGTAGGAAAACCTGCAAAATCGGCAGTGAATCAAATACTTGTTCTCCCCACTGTAGATAGCCAGACAGGCGAGGCTGAACATAGTCTACCTTCCTCCCTTGTCTCTGTGGTGTCTGGGACTGGAGGTGAGCTGTCTTTGGGAGTGTTGTTGGTATGACGGACTGTTGTTGTGAACAAATTAGACAATAAAATGGAGGATGACTGACGGACAGAATGGTCCTTTGTTGTGTATTCCAAGGCTCCAGGACATAGTCACGATATACTGTATGCTTTCTTAAAAATACCCCATGTTGAATGTTGTTGGGATGTATGTGTCCGTACATATACAGTGCATTCGGAAAATGTTCAGACCCCTTCACTTTTTCCACATTTGTTACGTTTCAGCCTAAATCTAAAATATATATATTTTTTTTATTCCACTGATTAATCTACACACACAATACACCACAATGACAAAGCAAAAACAGGTTTTTAGAATTTATAGCAAATTTATATTTTAAAAAATGAAATATCACATCAGGTCTCTCCAGAGATGTTCAATTGGGTTCAAGTCCGGGTTCTGGTGGGCCACTCAAGGACATTCAGAGACTTGTACCAAAAGCCACTCCCGCATTTAGGGTCGTTGTCCTGTTGAAAGGTGAACCTTCGCCCCAGTCTGGGGTCCTGAGCGCCCTGGAGCAGGTTCTCATCAATGATCTCTTTGTACTTTGCTCTGTTCACCCTTCCTTTGATCCTGACTAGTCTCCCAGTCCCTGATGCTGAAAAACATCCCCGCAGCATGATGCTGCCACCACCATGCTTCACCGTAGGGATGGTGCCACCACCATGCTTCACTGTAGGGATGATGCCAGGTTTCCTCCAGAGGTGATGCTTGGCATTCAGGCCAAAAAGTTCAATCTTGGTTTCATCAACTCCAAGAGGGCAGTCATGTGCCTTTTACTGAGGAGTGGCTTCCGTCTGGCCACTCTACCATAAAGGCCTGATTGGTGGAGTGCTGCTAAGATGGTTGGCCTTCTGGAAGGTTCTCCCATCTCCACAGTGGAACTCTTCAGCTCTGTCAGGGTGACCATCGGGTTTCTTTGTCACCTCCTTGACCAATTACCTTCTTCCCGATTGCTCAGTTTGGCCGAGCGACCAGCTCTTGGAAAAGTCTTGGTGGTTCCAAACTTCTTTCGCTTAAGAGTGAGCAACTGAGATCAATTTCGAATAAGATATTTCTGTTTGTTTGCTAAAATTTCTAAAAACCTGTTTTCGCTTTGTCATTATGTGGTATTGTGTGTAGATTGATGAGGATTTATTTAATTAATCAATTTGAGAGTAAGGCTGTATCGTAACAAAGTGGAAAAAGTCAAGGGGTCTGAATACTTTCCGAATGCACTGGTAAAGTAAACCTGGTTGTGTGTGAAGTGACTGCACATCATTGAAATCATATCTGGTTGACTACCACTTAGAACAATGCTGGGATACTGCGCCAAATGGCAACCTATTCCCTATATAGGGCCCTGGTCTAAAGTAGTGCACTAGGTAGGGAATAGGGTGGTTATGGGCCCTGGTCTAAAGTAGTGCACTGGGTAGGGAATAGGGTGGTTATGGGCCCTGGTCTAAAGTAGTGCACTATGTAGGGAATAGGGTGGTTATGGGCCCTGACCAATTAAAAGTAATTGCCTGTATAATGGTAGCTGGGTACTCTTCAACAGTGCACAGATAGCTAGATGGAGTTGTTTGGTACTCATTACGTTATAAATGTAAAATTGGAACTGATTTGGTAAGTTAGATTCTGAGGAGCTCGTTACTAACTTGTTTCCTTCAAACTGACAGACAATATTATTTCAATGATTTCTGTCTAGATAAAAGTCCATGCTTAAAATATTCAAATGTCTCATAAGACCAACAGAATAAAACTACTGTTGGGTCATTCTTGGGCTCGGGGAATATTTCAGTCGCTCTGGCTTTTTATATTATATTTCAAGTATTGGGGCACCAAAATGAAATGTGAAAATATTTTCTATATAAATTTAAATGAATTATATCATTAATTTAAAAAAAAAAATTTAACTGACACTAACAATTGTGTGATGTCCCCAGGCGCTTCACAAATTCTTTACTTGGGAAATGAATATTCAAATGTGCACATAATATTCAAACATGCCATTAATGCAAACATATTTATGTTATTTTGTTGAGTTTTTTTTTTAATCAAGTAAAATGCGTGATTATTGATTAAAATCACACAATTTAGCTCTGTCCCTCAGCCTACACTCAACCAAACTCTGACACTAAAAATGGTCAGTCCACCCTTCTGTGCCATCATTAACAGGAAGTGACATCGTTCAACCATTTTTAAACTGTATGGTACAGAAACAGGCATTCTTTTATATCTGAATTTTTTAGTTTTTTAAGTCGAGTGGGGATCGTTGAGCTGACCTACTCAACCACGTTACATTAAATAAAGATGGAAAACTAGTACTTATCAAAATTATACGATAACCCGTCAAAATGTATACTTTAACGCTGAACAATATACAATCTATTGATTTCATGCACACCATGTGGTCTCTTCACCACATGAGGAGCACAGGACATGGTTGTAAACTTGTGACGACTGAGTTATTTTCTTTATTTATGAATATTGTATCTAAACAAATCAATTACTCAATATATTACACATTCTATATTGTTTATGTTCACGTATAAAACATGCGGTAATGTTCCCTGTGAACAAAGAATATGTTTTAAGGTCGGTAGCTTAGTGGTAGTTGGGCAACGCTCTTCACTTCAGTTGTTCCTTTAAGTCACTCTACATCCTAAATTACCCAAGGATTATAGTGTATACATTTATACAGTCTAATAATCTCTGATTTTACGTTATTCCATTGAAGCATCTAGGGAATGATGGTGCCACAGCAGCGGCAGAACGACAAAGTGTTGAGCATGTCAAAATGCTGATCCAGAATAAAGGGAACAATCCCTTGAGAGAGAACGTGTCAGAGATGAGAGAGAGCGCGTCAGAGATGAGAGAGAGCGCGTCAGAGATGAGAGAGAGCGCGTCAGAGATGAGAGAGAACGTGTCAGAGATGAGAGAGAGCGCGTCAGAGATGAGAGAGCGCGTCAGAGATGGGAAAAATAAATATTGAGGGGAATTTTAAGTGACAGAGACCAGTGTCAGAAAACAGTAGAACAAAAGAATCAAGGAGAGGAAAGGAACACTGAGGAACCACTCCTCCACAACGTGTCATGGAGATGACACCAAGCCCGATTAAAAAACGGTGCCCTCCACCATGAGAATACACCAGGTCATCACCCATACTCCTGCTGAGCTGATGTCTCGTGATGTCAGCTGCCTTTTGTTTCGACAAAGGACCCCAAAAAAAACTGTACAGGCTTTAACACACAGCACTTCAGTTTCAGACAGGAATGTCCTGGCTGCTCCAGAACAGCCAATGAGAGAAATCCACAACCTGTGGACGAAATCCAGTGGGGAGATCCAGGTGTTCTTGGTCAGTGGTGTGTAGTGGAATAGGATGATGACCTCTATCCAGACCATCATCCTTCGGCACGGATGAAATGAGTGTACAAGTGAAATGTATGGAGACAAACAACCCCCAGGTATCCAGTTTGAGATGACCCCCCCGACAGCGTGTGACATCCCGACCTACGTAGAGGTTGAGAGAGATGTGTGGGCCAGACTCTCAGGAAGAAAACCACTAATGAATAAATGAGCATGGTGCTCCTGAGAAAGAAGGGTAGTCATGGTGACACCAGTGATGTAGTTACAGCTGTTCTAGCATTCTAAATGCTCTTGGAAAAATGTTCCTACAGTTTGACGACACGTTGAACTCTTCTGATGAAACCCTGTTGAATGTTACTAATTAACCTAATGCCTGATGTGGTTTTATTTGGTTCAATATCTACTGCAGTAAATCTTGGAGGAATTGTGATAGTAAACTAGTTCATACGAAAGCCGAGCCGATGCCGATGTGTTCTACGCCATTACAGTATTCGACCCTGTCACATGACCCTGTCACATGACCCTGTCACATGACCCTGTCACATGACCCTGTCACATGACCCTGTCACATGTCACATGACCCTGTCACATGACCCTGTCACATGACCCTGTCACATGACCCTGTCACATGACCCTGTCACATGACCCTGTCACATGACCCTGTTTGTTCAATAAAATGGGGGAAACTAATAAATATGAGTTTTATGTTTTCAGAGCTCAGTCTGAAATGTTAAGGACAATCCCAAGAGGATTAGATTCATGTTACAATGCTGAATTGAAAGCTTGTTTTTTTTAATTTAAAATGATGAGCCCGATGACACACACACAATATGTCTATTTCAGGGTTTTAATAAAAGCAAACATTTCTGAGATTTTATATTTCTAATAATTGTATTTATTTGGGCATTAGGTAGATGTTGATTTTATAACAAGTATCTTTTAGAATCATATTCAGACAACTTCCATGTTGTCTGTGACGGGGTTGAAGGTAAATGCTTTCTTGGAGGTTTAATATGTTCTTCATTTTGTGGGGATTCAGAAAATGCATTTATTCTAGTAAAAAAAAAAAAAGTTTAATTTAAAAATATATATATTACCGCAGCTCAAGAATGACCCTGTGGGACTGATGTCATGTTAGTTATTCCCATTCCTTGGAGTTGAGCCCCTCCCCCTTAACCTGATAGATAAAACAATATGCTGTGTGCCGACATTCCTTTTGATCAATGGCCTGTGATACTGGAGCATCGGGCCTGTTCTGTCTAGTCATCTACACCTCTGACTGAGTATCTCTTCTACTTTCTGAGTATCTCTTCTACTTTCTGAGTATCTCTTCTACTTTCTGAGTATCTCTTCTACTTTCTGAGTACCTCTTCTACCTTCTGAGTATCTCGTCTACCTTCTGAGTATCTCTTCTACTTTCTGAGTATCTCTTCTACCTTCTGAGTATCTCTTCTACCTTCTGAGTATCTCTTCTACCTTCTGAGTATCTCTTCTACCTTCTGAGTATCTCTTCTACCTTCTGAATATCTCTTCTACCTTCTGAGTATCTCTTCTACCTTCTGAGTATCTCTCATACCTTCTGAGTATCTCTTCTATCTTCTGTACCAAGACCTCCTAGACCTGGCTACGGCTTGTTTAACCATTCACAAGAGTAACAACTAAGAGATAAACACCTACATTAAGCACAACACTGCTTACCATATTTTATTTATCGTCTATATCAGGGCTGTCAAACTCACTTTGCCACGGAGGCTACATCTTCAACGAGGTCTGAAGGGCCGAACTGAGAATTGGTGATATTTCCTCGCCGTCAAAATTTGCAAAACACTTCCTCTATCTGTTGTTTTTGGGATTTTACGATACTCCCCGAATGTCTAGCTTTCATTTAGGTGACTATTAGCAAGCTGGACATACTTTGGATGTAGATCCATTATCATTTCTACATTGTTTTGATTTGGTTTCAGTCATTTTAAAGTGTATTGAGTCCCGCCCCGCCCCCACACCCCACAATTTTTTATTTTTTTATTTCAAACTTGGATAAAATAAATTTACTCAAACCACCCTTGGTCTGTATGTTTGACACCCCTGGTCTATATATCACAGTACAATTTAAATATAACAGAAGGGATCACTACTTTTATTCATTGTCATTATTTAGTTACTATCCATGTTAAATAGACACACTTTTTTTGTAAGAAACAATATTAAGGCATTATTGTACATGTAACAGAACAGACATGTAGATTTCCCTTCAGGAGGGGAAAAATGTTACAGTCATTGAGCTGGAAGCAGAAGACAACGGCTACAGAGGTGTGTAGTTACAAGGCTAGGGGTTGGTGCTAAACGCACTGCACTGTTGACGATGCACCTTCTGAAGTCAATTTCCACAAAGTGTGCAGAGTGCATTCATGACGAACGCTGTGGATGTCGGCTCATGCGTCAAAATGAGCTTTTAAAGTCAAGCGCAGTGCGCGTTCGATTAAACCCCGGCCTAAAACCGGATCAGAATGTGGAATCCCGGGCCTAAAACCGGATCAGAATGTGGAATCCCGGGCCTAAAACCGGATCAGAATGTGGAATCCCGGGCCTAAAACCGGATCAGAATGTGGAATCCCGGGCCTAAAACCGGATCAGAATGTGGAACCCCAGCCTAGGACCGGATCAGAATGTGGAATCCCGGGCCTAAAACCGGATCAGAATGTGGAACCCCAGCCTAGGACCGGATCAGAATGTGGAATCCCGGGCCTAAAACCGGATCAGAATGTGGAACCCCAGCCTAGGACCGGATCAGAATGTGGAATCCCGGGCCTAAAACCGGATCAGAATGTGGAACCCAGCCTAGGACCGGATCAGAATGTGGAATCCCGGGCCTAAAACCGGATCAGAATGTGGAACCCCAGCCTAGGACCGGATCAGAATGTGGAATCCCGGGCCTAAAACCGGATCAGAATGTGGAACCCCAGCCTAGGACCGGATCAGAATGTGGAATCCCAGCCTAGAACCGGGTCAGAATGTGGAATCCCAGGCCTCCCGGGTGGCGCAGTGGTTAAGGGCGCTGTACTGCAGCGCCAGCTGTGCCATCAGAGTCCCTGGGTTTGCGCCCAGGCTCTGTCGTAACCGGCCGCGACCGGGAGGTCCGTGGGGCGACGCACAATTGGCCTAGCGTCGCCCGGGTTAGGGAGGGCTTGGTCGGTAGGGGTGTCCTTGTCTCATCGCGCACCAGCGACTCCTGTGGACTGCGGGCTGGGCGCAGTGTGCGCTAACCAAGGTGGTGCGGCTGGCTTCCGGGTTGGATGCACGCTGTGTTAAGAAGCAGTGCGGCTTGGTTGGGTTGTGTATCAGAGGATGCATGACTTTCAACCTTCGTCTCTCCAGAGCCCGTACGGGAGTTGTAGCGATGAGACAAGATAGTAGCTACTACAACAATTGGATACCACGAAAATTGGGGAGAAAAAGGGGTAAAAAAAAAGAAGGAAAAAAAGAAATGTGGAATCCCGGCCTAGGACCGGATCAGAATGTGGAACCCCGGCCTAGGACCGGATCAGAATGTGGAATCCCGGCCTAGGACCGGATCAGAATGTGGAATCCCGGCCTAGGACCGGATCAGAATGTGGAACCCCGGCCTAGGACCGGATCAGAATGTGGAATCCCGGCCTAGGACCGGATCAGAATGTGGAACCCCGGCCTAGGACCGGATCAGAATGTGGAACCCCGGCCTAGGACCGGATCAGAATGTGGAATCCCGGCCTAGGACCGGATCAGAATGTGGAATCCCGGCCTAGGACCGGATCAGAATGTGGAATCCCGGCCTAGGACCGGATCAGAATGTGGAATCCCGGCCTAGGACCGGATCAGAATGTGGAACCCCGGCCTAGGACCGGATCAGAATGTGGAATCCCGGCCTAGGACCGGATCAGAATGTTTTAAAAGTGCCATCATATCTAATAGTCAAGTTCAGTTTCAGGAAAAGCCTTGTTAAGGCTGATGTTAAGAGGAGGATTTGTAGCTGCTTCTGTTGGGGGGATTTACATCATCTGATATGATTTCTGGAAACCATCCACATGCTCCTCCCACTGACATAGAAAACAAACTATATGCTCCTCCCACTGACATAGAAAACAAACTATATGCTCCTCCCACTGACATAGTAAACAAACTATATGCTCCTCCCACTAACATAGAAAACAAACTATATGCTCCTCCCACTAACATAGAAAACAAACGATATGCTCCTCCCACTGACATAGAAAACAATCCTGGTTTGTAGATTTCCAGTATCAGAAGAAAATAAAATGTTAGGAAAGCTTCCGGAATATTGCCATCCTAATCTGGCACTACTATCAGAGATGTGGCTAGCATCTCTCTCTCTCTCTCTCCTTCTAGCAGAGGGAAAAGCGTCGAGAGTTTATGTTCATCTTGGTGACCCCTATGAGTCTCAGCGGGGTGGAGAGTCCGAACCCGGGGGTGACGGGGGAGTCAAAGAGCAGGTCGCTCAACTCATCTCTCTCCTCCAGCCCGTAGGTGGCATCGTTGAGCATGCGGCGGTGCTGGTGACACGTCTGCTCGATCTTCAGTTTGTTGATGTCGCTATGGAGACGCATCAGCTGATGGGCCAACTGCTGGTCCTGGAGAGGCATTTCATTCTGGAGGGAGGGGGGGAGGGGATAGAGATTTAGGGATAGATTCAAAACTGACCGTGGAAGATCTGCATTGTAATGCTAATGACATTTAACGTTCATTTCCGATTGAGCCGACAGATGCAAAGTTTACCGTGAATACGGTCTCTGTGAACGTAGAAACATTACCTTTAAAAGGTGTGATCGGATTGAATAGTTTGTTTCTAATGTTGATAGTAGATGTTAATGCCAGTGTGTTGGTAATATGGTCACCGCAACAGCCCTAGGTGTAGTCTGGCCTTAACCACAGAGGGTGTAGTCTGGCCTTAACAACAGAGGGTGTGGTCTGGCCTTAACAACAGAGGGTGTAGTCTGGCCTTAACCACAGAGGGTGTAGTCTGGCCTTAACAACAGAGGGTGTGGTCTGGCCTTAACAACAGAGGGTGTAGTCTGGCCTTAACAACAGAGGGTGTAGTCTGGCCTTAACAACAGAGGGTGTAGTCTGGCCTTAACAACAGGGGTGTAGTCTGGCCTTAACCACAGAGGGTGTAGTCTGGCCTTAACAACAGAGGGTGTAGTCTGGCCTTAACAACAGAGGGTGTAGTCTGGCCTTAACCACAGAGGGTGTAGTCTGGCCTTAACAACAGAGGGTGGCCTTAACCACCAAGGGTGTAGTCTGGCCTTGACCACCAAGGGTGTAGTCTGGCCTTAACCACCAAGGGTGTAGTCTGGCCTTGACCACCAAGGGTGTAGTAGACAATGCTGCAGAACATTGATGCGTCAACAAACTCTAATAGGGTCACCAAATTCCGTGAAAATTTCCCCAAATTCCCAACTTTTCCAGAAATCCTGTTTGGAGGATTCTGGATTTCATGCTGCTTATTACATCCTGATATTGATCTTGATATTGATCCTGATATTGATCTTGATATTGATCCTGATATTGATCTTGGGTATTCTACAATCAGGATTTCTGGAAAACCTTGGAATTTTGGGAAAGTGTGACTGGATTTTTAAACTCTCATTGACAGGAAGCCCCTCTCCCTAGCATTGACAGGAAGCCCCTCTCCCTAGCATTGACAGGAAGCCCCTCTCCCTAGCATTGACAGGAAGCCCCTCTCCCTAGCATTGACAGGAAGCCCCTCTCCCTAGCATTGACAGGAAGCCCCTCTCCCTAGCATTGACAGGAAGCCCCTCTCCCTAGCATTGACAGGAAGCCCCTCTCCCTAGCATTGACAGGAAGCCCCTCTCCCTAGCATTGACAGGAAGCCCCTCTCCCTAGCATTGACAGGAAGCCCCTCTCCCTAGCATTGACAGGAAGCCCCTCTCACTTGAATTCAGTTGTATTGGAGATACAGCACTGAACCAAGAAACAGTCACCAATACTTCTGTTGCTCTCACCAGTTCTTTCCTGAGCCACCCCACAGCCTCATCGATGTTCTTAAGTCTCCTCGGCACTCCAGAGGGCAGGCTGTGCTGCCAGGTCAAACCTGAGGTCAGGAGGCTCTCTCTGGGCTCCCCCGGTTGTCGTTTGGCCTTCTCCTGCTCCTCTTGTTGCTCTGCGTGGAGCTCCTGCTGTAGCTGTGGTTCAGCCAGACGTTTGGTGCTCTCACTGTCTGACCTGCCCTCACTCTGGGGCACTACCCATTGCTCTTCTGGCTCCACTAAGTCCCTGGTGCTCTGCTGTGGTACAATCAGGGTTTTGGTGCTATGGGCCTCTAAACGGGCCTTCCACTCGAGGTAGGACAGCCTCTGTGTTTCCAGCCTCAGCTTCTGCGCCAGGGCCTTGAGGTTCATCATATGGTCTTCTGAAGCTGAACCCACCTTCTCCTCCTCCTCCTCCTCCTCCACCTGATCAATCAATCAAACAAATGTTTTTTATTAAGCCTGTTTTTAATTCAGAAAATGGTGCTTTACAGTAACCCGGCCTAGACCCCAAAGCAGAAGCACGTCGGAGAAACTAGCCTCGCGAGCCACACTAATGTCGTATGAAGCTCACAAGATCAGCGTGGCTCGCGAGGCTATTGGGGAAAAACTCCCTAGAAGATCAGTGTGGCTCGCGAGGCTATTGGGGAAAAACTCCCTAGAAGATCAGTGTGGCTCGCGAGGCTATTGGGAAAAACTCCCTAAAAGATCAGTGTGGCTCGCGAGGCTATTGGGGAAAAACTCCCTAAAAGATCAGTGTGGCTCGCGAGGCTAAGTAAAAACTCCCTAAAAGGAAGAAACCTAGAGAGAAACCAGGCACAGATGGGAGGCCCATTCTCTTTTGGCAGTATACCGGGTGTGGTCATGAGGGACAGATTGTTTCTCACCTGGTCTGTCTCCTCCACCTGATCCCAGGCACTATACACCTTGATCCTAGGGGTGGAGCCTGCTTCCATGACAACCCCGGGAATAAGAACCACACCTGGCTACCAGAATCAAACTAGTGGTAGTAGTCAAGAGAAGTGGGTCGCAGTATGATGTACTCTTCACCGGGGCCTCCGTCGCTCTGACTTGTGTTTGTGAGCGGGTGGTTGTAGATCTTGTGAGAATAGATTAGAACAATTCTTTGTTCTACCTGTGTTCTAGATTGTTGTAGCTCTACACTGTAAAATGGTGGTTATGGCCCTTTGTGTTGTGGTTTAATTCAATGTAATAGACCATTTTCTGTGGGTGTGAGAAGGAAGTTGCGCCACCATTCTGACTGGCTCTGATGGTTTCTTTATGAGGACAGCACAAAGACAGAGGTAATCCAGATTAGGATTTAAGTCATTTTGAAAATCCTCCTTCATTTAGAGCTCCCTCTTCAAAGCTTCCTCTGTGTATCCTTGGTTTTTCCAGTCTGGGATGAGGACGAGGCGTCCTCTTGTGTCTACGAATCAAAGACACGAACAGAGAAAACAATGATGTCAAATATAATGTTTTTTTTTCCCCCACACTTGCTGAGTAAAGCAGATTGAACCTTCTGAGCAAATCAGAAATGACTTGACTAAAATGATTCAGCTCAGCCTTAGTTCCCACTGTCTGTTGACGTTGGAGTTTTATACAGGCTTCTGTGTCCCAAATTGCACCCTACTATTCCCTAGTCATACGTGGTGCACTATGAAGGTAACAGGGAACCATTTGGAATGCAGCAGTACTGTTTGGAACGCAGCCGTACAGTATATAGGTAACAGGGAACCGTTTGGAATGCAGCCGTACAGTATACAGGTAACAGGGAACAGTTTGGAATACAGCCGTACAGTATACAGGTAACAGGGAACCGTTTGGAATGCAGCCGTACAGTATACAGGTAACAGGGAACCGTTTGGAATACAGCCGTACAGTATACAGGTAACAGGGAACCGTTTGGAATGCAGCCGTACAGTATACAGGTAACAGGGAACCATTTGGAATACAGCCGTACAGTATACAGGTAACAGGGAACCGTATGGAATGCAGCCGTACAGTATACAGGTAACAGGGAACCGTTTGGAATACAGCCGTACAGTATACAGGTAACAGGGAACCATTTGGAATACAGCCGTACAGTATACAGGTAACAGGGAACCGTTTGGAATGCAGCCGTACAGTATACAGGTAACAGGGAACCATTTGGAATACAGCCGTACAGTATACAGGTAACAGGGAACCGTTTGGAATACAGCCGTACAGTATACAGGTAACAGGGAACCGTTTGGAATACAGCCGTACAGTATACAGGTACTGTCTGACATGAAACATGCCCTTGGTTTCATTTCTATCAGGTCATTGATCACTGACCTGCCTATCACACATAATATACATCTACATTCAAATCCATAGTAACTAAGACAGTTGTCATAATGGATAATATAATTCATTTTTTATTGTTCTTTAGTTTTTTTATCCTCATGTTGTGTAGTAAATACTTCAGTTTATATTTTCGTAGTTTTTCCTGAGAAGCACATTGTGCTGTGTTCCATGTCTGAAATGTTCTGTATAAATAAAGTTTGATTTGATTAGAATGCAGGGGTTCTCAAACCTCTGTTCTCAAATGTTATAGCTCTGAACTAGCTCACTGGAGTCGTCTTTTCAATGGCTTCACAATGAATTCATTCATAATGAATTAACATCTTGAATTAATTCTGATTAATGTTGAATCCATTCTGATTCATGTTGAATCCATTCTGATTCATGTTGAATTAATTATGTTGAATCCATTCTGATTCATGTTGAATTAATTCTGATTCATGTTGAATCCATTCTGATTCATGTTGAATGAATTCTGATTCATGTTGAATCCATTCTGATTCATGTTGAATCCATTCTGATTCATGTTGAATCCATTCTGATTCATGTTGAATCCATTCTGATTCATATTGAATCAGGTGTGTTTAGCTCTGGATCAAATCAAATCCTTTGAACAAGATGGAGGTCCCCGAGGAGAGGTTTAGAGAAACCCACTGTTATAATACAGACTCTAGAATAACCATCAAGCCAATGACAAACGTTGTAGAATCAGTAACAAATGTTTTTGTTGTATAACAACCGTGCAAATAGAACTAACTACCGATATGGTTTGGTTGGGAACCTCTTCATAGCTGTTGGTTGTTGCCGTGCATTACAGAGAAATAAAGCACAGCCTAGCATGCCTTTCAAACCAATCAGAAACAAGTATTCAACAATGTGGTAGAAATGTCATCCTATGTCAGCACTCCTACTCTGAGACGGTTGATACATGCCCCAGACCTAATCTCTCTCCGACTACAACCTTAATTAATACGCATCGACCAATGATCTTACAGAGATCAGCAGTCCTGCCAAACACACCTCTCCTCTCTCTTGTCTTACTACACTGAACAACAAAATATAAAACGCAATATGTAACGATTTTTTAAATATTTTACTGAGTTACATTTCATATATGGATATTAGTCAATGTAAATAAATGCATTAGTCCCTAATACATTGATTTCACGTGATTTTTAGATCAGAAAACCAGTCAGTATCTGGTGTGACGACCATTTGCCTCATGCAGCGTGACAGCGGTCTCCTTCACATAGAGTTGATCAGGCTGGTGATTGTGGCCTGTGGAATGTTGTCCCACTCCTCTTCAGTGGCTGTGCGAAGTTGCTGGATATTGGCGGGAACTGGAACACGCTGTCGTACACGTTGATCCAGAGCATCCCAAACATGCTTAATGGGTGACATGTCTGGTGAATATGCAGGTCATGGAAGAACTGGGACAAATCAAATCAAATCAAATCAAATCAAATCAAATCAAATCAAATTTTATTTGTCACATACACATGGTTAGCAGATGTTAATGCGAGTGTAGCGAAATGCTTGTGCTTCTAGTTCCGACAATGCAGTAATAACGAGCAAGTAATCTAACTAACAATTCCAAAAAAAAAAAAAAAAAAAAAAAAAAAAAAAAAAAAAAAAAAAACTACTGTCTTATACACAGTGTAAGGGGATAAAGAATATGTACATAAGGATATATGAATGAGTGATGGTACAGAGCAGCATAGGCAAGATACAGTAGATGATATCAGTACAGTATATACATAGACATGTTCAGCTTCCAGGAATTGGGCCGTGCATTATCATGCTAAAACATGAGGTGATGAAGGTAGATGAATGGCACAACAATGGGCCTCAGGATCTTGTCACAGTAACTCTGTGCATTAAAATTGCCATTGATAAAATGCAATTATGTTTGTTGTCCGTAGCTTATGCCTGCCCATACCATAACCCCACCGTCACCATGGGGCACTCTGTTCAGTGGGTGGTGACTCAGTCCAGTCCAGTAAAATGGCATTTAGTGTTTGGTGATTCAGTCAGGTAACATGACATTTAGTGTTTGGTGATTCAGTCCAGTCCAGTAACATGACATTTAGTGTTTGGTGATTCAGTCCAGTCCAGTAACATGACATTTAGTGTTTGGTGGTTCAGTAACATGACATTTAGTGTTTGGTGATTCAGTCCAGTTCAGTAACTTGGCATTTAGTGTTTGGTGGTTCAGTAACATGACATTTAGTGTTTGGTGATTCAGTCCAGTCCAGTAACATGACATTTAGTGTTTGGTGGTTCAGTAACATGACATTTAGTGTTTGGTGATTCAGTTCAGATCTGACTCTTTTGTAGACAAAAAACCTTTTTCTTAATCAGGATACTGCTGAACTGTTAATGTTCACTCTTGTAGTCATGACTACCTGCTGCATGGGATGTCTCGACTGAGACTGTTGTTCAGAAAACATGTGCTCTCTCTCTCTCTCTCTCACACACACACACAAATATAGCTATTGATCATACTATAGAGATATTATAGAGATATAGAGATATTATATTGATCAACAAGGAACTGTGATAAAATAATGTGCGCTAAATAAATACGAAACAATGCGTGCACTGTGCCCTCTATTTATTTGCATTAGGCTGTATCCTCTTTTGCAATAACATTGCAGTAAGCTCGAAGCCCGTTCTGAATATGTAAACTGTATCTACAAAGCGTTTACCCGTCATTAGAGCTACGGTGAGAAAAGGCCAGACATTAGGCTACGCATATGCAGTCGGAGTTAATATTTCAACCGCGTCGAAATTCTCATGGCAGTTTCTGGCATTTCATTTTCCGGGGAGAAACCCTTTATAAAATGTTTTTTTTTTTTAGATTAGCCCTACAGCACTGTGCTGCGTTACGCAGTAGTATATTATGACGTTTGAATGACTGAATGACTTCAGAGATTGAAGATGATACATTTATTGAAATGCGCAATGTGATATTCCAATTCATTGGATAAACCAATAATGTTACATGTTGCTCTGTTCTATCGCCGTAGAGCTTTTTCTACGGCTAAAATACATCATGCTCAAGTATTGTTCTCTTATGTAGGCCTGCATGTAACAGAATGTAAAGCAGTGTAGGAATCCCCTATTACCAAACTAAATCAGACGCATGCATGGCGCACATTTACCTGGATCGTTCTCGTAACCTATTGCGCGATCGGATTAAATCCAGTCCATCCCTGATTAAAGGCAATTCATTGAAGAGCGGCTTGCGTACACCCGCTATCAGTGATATAAGTAACAGTTATTTCGGTCCAAATTCAGCCCACTTGTTTAATGAATGTAGGGGATAGTGATGGGTCGTTCACGAGCGAACGGCTCTTTTTTAATGAATCTTTTTGTTCAACGTCGGGAACCGAATCTCATCGGTGAAAGAGCCGTTCATTTGTCTCGCTTATTTGCATACTGCTACTGCTTTTTAAGCTCAAAACAACGTTTTTCTGCAGATAAATTACAAAATAATTATGTAAAGAGAGTGAATCCTCACTGTAGAAGCAACACATAGCGGGAGAGCGTGTCAATCTGGTGCACGCTGATTTTTCAGTGCGTAAAAAAAAAATGTTTTGCTGGCCATCTGACATAATGGTAGTCTAACTTTTGGTCTTTATATTGGAGATTTGCAATTTTGCTATGGTTGGTCCATTTTTAAGCATTTTGAACATTTAGAACGGTTTGGGAGCCAAATGAGCCGGCTACTTTACGTGAACCGAGCCAATTGAGCCGATTCACCAAAAATACTCGGAATGCCCATCACTAGTTGGGGAGCATAGGGGCAAAAACAGTTGAGTCAGGAGACCGAGGTTGCCAGGAGACGCCTCGGGAATGCCAGTCAAGTCTCGGCCTGCTGGTCTCCCAAATGGCGCCATAGTCCCTTTATACTGCACTGCTTTTGTCCAGGACCCATAGGACTAGGGCGCCATTGAGACCGTTCACAGCCGGGGGGCACGGGGCTATGGGCCAACGAGGAAGCAACTGTGACAGAAGCAAAAGATTTAGATTATTTTGTTTTATTTAATTCAACAACAGAAACACTACTGTTTTTACAAAGGGGGACACATACAAATAGGGTGAAATAGACACTTTGAACAACTATGTCAACAAAAATTTAAGTTACAGAAATGTTTCCTTAAATAAAGTTTTATTTTATATATATATATATGTTATTATAGTGTATGTTATTATATTTAAGTTATAATAGTATGTACGTTATTACAGTATATGTTATAATAGTTATATTATTATAGTATATACGTTAATATAGTATTTATGTTATTATAGTATAAGTTACTATAGTATCTGTTATAATGGTATATAAGTTATTAAAGTATATATGTTATTATAGTATATGTTATTATATTTAAGTTAGAATAGATGTATGTTATTGTAGTATATGCTATCATAGTTATGTTATTATAGTATATAAGTTACTATAGTATATATGTTATTATGGTATATAGGTTAAAGTATATACGTTACTATAGTATATACGTTATTATAGTATATATGTTAATATAGTTATGTATGTATGTTATTATATTTAGGTTATAATAGTATGTACGTTATTACAGTATATGTTATAATAGTTATGTTATTATAGTATATACGTTAATATAGTATTTATGTTATTATAGTATAAGTTACTATAGTATCTGTTATAATGGTATATAAGTTATTAAAGTATATATGTTATTATAGTATATGTTAT
Source organism: Oncorhynchus tshawytscha (assembly GCF_018296145.1). Lineage (NCBI taxonomy): Eukaryota > Metazoa > Chordata > Actinopteri > Salmoniformes > Salmonidae > Oncorhynchus > Oncorhynchus tshawytscha. Next base: position 3,737,011 of record NC_056433.1, on the reverse strand, counting down.
TATATTTAAGTTATAATAGATGTATGTTATTGTAGTATATGCTATCATAGTTATGTTATTATAGTATATAAGTTACTATAGTATATATGTTATTATGGTATATAGGTTAAAGTATATACGTTACTATAGTATATACGTTATTATAGTATATATGTTAATATAGTATATGTTATTATAGTATTTATGTTATTATAGTATAAGTTACTATGGTATATACGTTATTATAGTATATAAGTTAACGTGATACTATCAACAAGACCGTTAGATGTACTGAGAGATAAAGGTCGAACAGCTCCTTCTGCTTCCTCTTCTGGCAGCTTTTGGAACTGTTTGGAGGCTTGGACCCAATGATAATGCCATAAACTCATCATTACTAGGACCCTCCTTTGAACACGCGTATTGTGGCATAAATAGGTAGAGGGAAGTCTGATTAGATTGCTCTCATATCCCAACAACAGCAAAAATGGGATAACTTTAATGAGGATATTGAGCCCTGACTATAGGCTACCCCCTTTTTGGTTAGGCTTGTGTAGATGAAACTAATGTATTAAATATGTTATTTAGTGTCTGTATTTTTTAAATTGTATTTAACTAGGCAAGTCAGTTAAGAACAAATTCTTATTTATAATGACGGCCAAGGAACAGTGGGTTAACTGTCTTGTTCAGGGGCAGAACGACAGTTTTACCTTGTCAGCTCAGGGATTTGATCCACCAACGCTCTAACCACTAGGCTACCTGCCTCCTCTAACCACTAGGCTACCTGCCTCCTCTAACCACTAGGCTACCTGCCTCCTCTAATCACGAGGCTACCTGCCTCCTCTAACCACTAGACTACCTGCCTCCTCTAACCACTAGGCTACCTGCCTCCTCTAACCACGAGGCTACCTGCCTCCTCTAACCACTAGGCTACCTGCCTCCTCTAACCACTAGGCTACCTGCCTCCTCTAACCACTAGGCTACCTGCCTCCTCTAACCACTAGGCTACCTGCCTCCTCTAACCACGAGGCTACCTGCCTCCTCTAACCACGAGGCTACCTCCCTCCCTGTTTTTATAGTATATATATATTTTTTTTTTTATTTTTATTAATCCAGGTAACAGTTCTGACACTGGGATTTGTTTAGAATTCAAGGCACACTGAACCAGCATGGCTACCACAGCATTCTGCTGCGATACGCCATCCCATCTGGTTTGCTCTTAGTTGGACAATCATTTGTTTTTGAAGAGGACAATGACCCAACACACCTCCTGGCTGTGTAAGGGCTACTTGAGCAAGATGGGAGTGATGCATCGGATTACCTGGCTTTCACAATCACCCGACCTCAACATAATTGAGTTGTTTGGGATGATTTGGACTGCAGATTGAAGGAAAAGCAGCCAACAGGTGCTCAGCATATGTGGGAACTCCATCAAGACTGTTGGAAAAGCATTCCAGGTGACTACCTCATGAAGCTGGTTGAGAGAATGCCAAGAGTGTGCAACGCTGTCATCAAGGCAAAGGGTGGTTACTGTGAAGAATCTCAAATATAAAATATATTTTGATTTGTTTAACACTTTTTTTGGTTACTACATGGTTCTATGTGTTATTTCATAGTTTTGATGTCTTCACTATTATTCTATAGTGTAGAATAGTACAAATAAATAAAAACCCTTGAATGAGTAGGTGTGTTCAAACTGTTGACTTTAATTGTATATATATATATACCAGGATTTTGGAAATTCTCCTGCAACCCCATTTTTATCAGGTGACCCCACATGAGGTCACGAACCCTAGTTTGGGAACTGCAGGTCTAATTGAACAAATAAGGTTTTCTTTAATGGAACCTTCTCTAATGTTAAACATGTAAAGTGTGGTGTACCGCAGGGCAGCTCTCTTGGCCCTCTACTCTTTTCTATTTTTACCAATGACCTGCCACTGGCATTAAACAAAATATGTGTGTCTATGTATGCTCATGATTCAACCATACACGCGTCAGCAACCATAGCTAATGAAGTCACTGAAACCTGTAATAAACAGTTGCAATCCATTTAGAATTGGTGACCAGTAAGAAACTGGTCCTGAACATCTCTAAATCTAACAGCATTGTATTTGTTACAAATAATTTCCTAAGTTTTAGACTTCAGCTGAATCTGGTAATGAAGGATGTGGTGGTTGTGCAAGTTGAGGAGACTAAATTACCTTAGATTGTAAACATATAGATTCAATGGTTGTATAAATGGTTAGATGTCTGTGATAAAGAGATGCTTGGCTTTTTTGATACCACACTCCACAAAGCAAGTCCCGCAGGCTCTAGTTTTATCTCATCTTGATTATTTTGTCATGGCTCATGTCAATACCATCATCCCATACACCCTGGACCCACTCCAATTCACACACTCCCCCAACAGATCCACAGATGACGCAATCTCTATTGCACTCCACATTGGCCTTTTCCCACCTGGACAAAAGGAACACCTATGTGAGAATGCTGTTCATTAACTACAGCACAGTTCATGCCGTCCAAGTTCATCACAAAGCGAAGGAGCTCCCTCTGCAACTGGATCCTGGACTTCATGACGAGTCGCCCCCAGGTAGTGAGGGTAATCAACGACACATCCGCCACACTGACCCTCAACAACCTTTAGTCCCTGTTCACTCACGACTGCGTGGCCAAGCACAACTCCAACACCATCATTAAGTTTGCTGATGACACAACAGTGGGAGGCCTGATCACCGACAACGATGAGATGCAGTATGGTGCCAGGACAACAACCTCTCCCTCAACGTGAGCAAGACAAAGGAGATGATTGTGGACTACAGGAAATGGAAAGCAGAGAGTTTCAAGTTCCTTGGTGCTCACATCACTAAGGATCTATCATGGTCCACACACACCAACACAGTTGTGAAGAGAACACGACAACAGCTCTTTCGCCTCAGGAGGCTGAGGACCCTCAGATTCTCAGAAAGTGATACAGCTGCACCATCGAGAACCTCATGACTGACCTCATCACCGCCTGGTACGGCAACTGCTTGGCATCCAGCCACCCAAGTCATAGACTGTTCTCTCTGATACAGCAGGGCACGTGGCATACGACGCACCAAGTATAGAAACCAACAGGACCCTGAACAGATTCTACCCCCAAGCCATAAGACTGCTAAATAGTTCAATAGTTAATCAAATAGCTACCCGGTCTTTCTGCATTAACCCTTTCTGCACTCTTTATACTCGTCACATACGCTGCTGCTACTGTTTCTTATCTGTCATTTTATTCCTAGTCATATGTACATATCTACCTCAAACTACCTCGTACTGCTGCACATCAACTCAGTACTGACACCGTGTGTACATAGCCAAGTTATTACCTCAGTACTGGTACCATGTGTACATAGCCAAGTTATTACCTCAGTACTGGTACCATGTGTACATAGCCTAGTTATTACCTCAGTACTGGTACCATGTGTACATAGCCTAGTTATTACCTCAGTACTGGTACCATGTGTACATAGCCAAGTTATTACCTCAGTACTGGTACCATGTGTACATAGCCTAGTTATTACCTCAGTACTGGTACCATGTGTACATAGCCTAGTTATTACCTCAGTACTGGTACCATGTGTACATAGCCTAGTTATTACCTCAGTACTGGTACCATGTGTACATAGCCAAGTTATTACCTCAGTACTGGTACCATGTGTACATAGCCTAGTTATTACCTCAGTACTGGTACCCCCTGTATATAGTCAAGTTATTACCTCAGTACTGGTACCCCCTGTATATAGCCAAGTTATTATCTCAGTACTGGTACCCCCTGTATATAGTCAAGTTATTACCTCAGTACTGGTACCCCCTGTATATAGCCAAGTTATTACCTCAGTACTGGTACCCCCTGTATATAGCCAAGTTATTATCTCGTACTGCTGCACATCGACTCAGTACTGACACAGTGTACATAGCCTAGTTATTACCTCAGTACTGGTCCCATGTGTACATAGCCTAGTTATTACCTCAATACTGGTACCATGTGTACATAGCCAAGTTATTACCTCAGTACTGGTACCATGTGAACATAGCCAAGTTATCATTATTCATTGTGTATTTATTATTACTTGTTTTTATTTTCTATTATTTCTCTTTTCTTTCTCTCTGCATTGTTGGGAAGGGCCCGTAAGTAAGCATTTCACTGTTAGTCTACAGCTGTTGACAAATACAATTTGATTTGATAATTGGATTTGACTTATTATTGAGAATTGATGTGAATAACACTGCTGATCTATCATTTAACTATTATTATTGATAACTACATTGAAGCACACTTCCCGCTGGTGACCAGTGGACAGCCTGTGAAAAACGGTGCTCTTGCAACAGCTGCAGAGTGTGGATCCCAGCCTATAGAATAACAGCTGCAGAGTGTGGATCCCAGCCTATAGAATAACAGCTGCATAGTGTGGATCCCAGCCTATAGAATAACAGCTGCAGAGTGTGGATCCCAGCCTATAGAATAACAGCTGCAGAGTGTGGATCCCAGCCTATAGAATAACAGCTGCAGAGTGTGGATCCCAGCCTATAGAATAACAGCTGCAGAGTGAGGATCCCAGCCTATAGAATAACAGCTGCAGAGTGTGGATCCCAGCCTATAGAATAACAGCTGCAGAGTGTGGATCCCAGCCTATAGAATAACAGCTGCATAGTGAGGATCCCAGCCTATAGAATAACAGCTGCAGAGTGAGGATCCCAGCCTATAGAATAACAGCTGCAGAGTGTGGATCCCAGCCTATAGAATAACAGCTGCATAGTGTGGATCCCAGCCTATAGAATAACAGCTGCAGAGTGTGGATCCCAGCCTATAGAATAACAGCTGCAGAGTGTGGATCCCAGCCTATAGAATAACAGCTGCATAGTGTGGATCCCAGCCTATAGAATAACAGCTGCATAGTGAGGATCCCAGCCTATAGAATAACAGCTGCAGAGTGAGGATCCCAGCCTATAGAATAACAGCTGCAGAGTGTGGATCCCAGCCTATAGAATAACAGCTGCATAGTGTGGATCCCAGCCTATAGAATAACAGCTGCAGAGTGTGGATCCCAGCCTATAGAATAACAGCTGCATAGTGTGGATCCCAGCCTATAGAATAACAGCTGCAGAGTGAGGATCCCAGCCTATAGAATAACAGCTGCAGAGTGTGGATCCCAGCCTATAGAATAACAGCTGCAGAGTGAGGATCCCAGCCTATAGAATAACAGCTGCAGAGTGTGGATCCCAGCCTATGGAATAACAGCTGCATAGTGAGGATCCCAGCCTATGGAATAACAGCTGCATAGTGAGGATCCCAGCCTATGGAATAACAGCTGCATAGTGAGGATCCCAGCCTATGGAATAACAGCTGCAGAGTGTGGATCCCAGCCTATAGAATAACAGCTGCAGAGTGTGGATCCCAGCCTATAGAATAACAGCTGCATTATGTGGATCCCAGCCTATGGAATAACAGCTGCATTATCTGGATCCCAGCCTATAGAATAACAGCTGCATTATGTGGATCCCAGCCTATAGAATAACAGCTGCAGAGTGTGGATCCCAGCCTATAGAATAACAGCTGCATAGTGTGGATCCCAGCCTATAGAATAACAGCTGCAGAGTGTGGATCCCAGCCTATGGAATAAAAGTTTGAGGGAGTCCCCTCCCTTCTCAACTCCTCCGTGGTGCTGTGCTCCACATATGAAAAACGATCTAATTTAAGAAGACCACGAGCGGGGGTTTTATTTCTCAATCTATTCTGTGCTAATTGACTTTCTTCCCCATAGGCTCAATCTCACGCTGTTGATAGACTTAAATAGCTGCAAATGATCAAGATACCAAAGTCAGTAGAGGCGAGGTCGGTACAGGGGCATCAAAGCAGGGACCGAGAGACTGAAAAAACAAACAGCTTCTATCTAGAGGCCATCAGACTGTTAAACAGCTTCTGTCTCGAGGCCATCAGACTGTTAAACAGCTTCTACCTCAAGGCCATCAGACTGTTAAACAGCTTCTGTCTCAAGGCCCTCAGACTGTTAAACAGCTTCTGTCAGAGGCCATCAGGCCCTCAGACTGTTAAACAGCTTCTGTCTCGAGGCCATCAGGCCATCAGACTGTTAAACAGCTTCTGTCTCAAGGCCATCAGACTGTTAAACAGCTTCTGTCTCAAGGCCATCAGGCCATCAGGCCATCAGACTGTTAAACAGCTTCTGTCTCCAGGCCATCAGACTGTTAAACAGCTTCTATCTCAAGGCCATCAGGCCATCAGGCCATCAGACTGTTAAACAGCTTCTGTCAGAGGCCCTCAGACTGTTAAACAGCTTCTGTCTCAAGGCCATCAGACTGTTAAACAGCTTCTGGATCCCAGGCCTCAGACTGTTAAACAGCTTCTGTCTCAAGGCCATCAGACTGTTAAACAGCTTCTGTCTCAAGGACATCAGGCCATCAGGAATCAGACTGTTAAACAGCTTCTGTCTCAAGGCCATCAGACTGTTAAACAGCTTCTATCTCAAGGCCATCAGGCCATCAGGCCATCAGACTGTTAAACAGCTTCTGTCTCGAGGCCCTCAGAATAACAGCTTCTGTGGAGGCCATCAGACTGTTAAACAGCTTCTGTCTCGAGGCCATCAGACTGTTAAACAGCTTCTGTCTCCATCAGACTGTTAAACAGCTTCTGTCTCCATCAGACTGTTAAACAGCTTGGATCTCAAGGCCATCAGACTGTTAAACAGCTTCTGTCTCAAGGCCCTCAGGCCATCAGAATAAACAGCTTCTGTGAGGGGCCATCAGACTGTTAAATAGCTTCTGTCTAGAGGCCATCAGACTGTTAAACAGCTTCTGGTGCTGAGGCCATCAGACTGTTAAACAGCTTCTGTCTCAAGGCCATCAGACTGTTAAACAGCTTTTATCTCGAGGCCATCAGACTGTTAAACAGCTTCTGTCTAATTCAGACTGTTAAACAGCTTCTGTCTCATAGGCCATCAGACTGTTAAACAGCTTCTATCTCAAGGCCATCAGACTGTTAAACAGCTTCTAAAGGCCATCAACTGTTAAACAGCTTCTATCTCAAGGCCATCAGGCCATCAGACTGTTAAACAGCTTCTATCTGAAAAATCAGACTGTTAAACAGCTTCTGTCTCGAGGCCATCAGACTGTTAAACAGCTTCTATCTCAAGGCCATCAGACTGTTAAACAGCTTCTATCTCAAGGCCATCAGACTGTTAAACAGCTTCTATCTCAAGGCCATCAGACTGTTAAACAGCTTCTATCTCAAGGCCCTCAGGCCATCAGACTGTTATAAACAGCTTCTATCTCAAGGCCATCAGGCCATCAGACTGTTAAACAGCTTCTATCTCAAGGCCCTCAGGCCATCAGACTGTTAAACAGCTTCTATCTCAAGGCCCTCAGGCCATCAGACTGTTAAACAGCTTCTGTCTCAAGGCCATCAGACTGTTAAACAGCTTCTATCTCAAGGCCCTCAGGCCATCAGACTGTTAAACAGCTTCTATCTCAAGGCCTCAGACTGTTAAACAGCTTCTGTCTCGAGGCCATCAGACTGTTAAACAGCTTCTGTCTCAAGGCCATCAGACTGTTAAACAGCTTCTGTCTCAAGGCCATCAGACTGTTAAACAGCTTCTGTCTCAAGGCCATCAGACTGTTAAACAGCTTCTGTCTCAAGGCCATCAGGCTGTTAAACAGCCATCACTAACACAGAGAGACTGTTAAACAGCCATCACTAACACAGAGAGACTGTTAAACAGCCATCACTAACACAGAGGGACTGATGCCAACATACAGTGGGGAAAAACTGGATTTTTTTCTTCTCATTTTGTCTGTCATAGTTGAAGTGTACCTATGATGAAAATTACAGGCCTCTCTCATCTTTTTAAGTGGGAGAACTTGCACAATTGGTGGCTGACTAAATATTTTTTTGCCCTACTGTCTGAGTTATAATAGTATATAAGTTATTATGGTATATGTTATAGTATATGTTATTATAGTATATAGGTTATTATAGTATATAAGTTATTATAGTATATAGGTTATTATAGTATATATGTTGTTATAGTATATATGTTATTATAGTATATATGTTGTTATAGTATATGAGTTATTATAGTATATAGGTTATTATAGTATATATGTTGTTATAGTATATAGGTTATTGTATTATATATGTTGTTATAGTATATAAGTTATTATAGTATATAGGTTATTATAGTATATATGTTGTTATAGTATATAGGTTATTATAGTATATAGGTTATTATAGTATATATGTTGTTATAGTATATAAGTTATTATAGTATGTGTTATTATAGTTTTAATTCTTAGGGCTAGGCATCCCGCCAGCGGGACACCTGTCGATGACTTCCGGTGAAATTGGAGGGCAATTCAAATAACTAATCATAAAAATTATGGATATTAAACATTGAGGTACATACAAGTGTCCTATATCAGTTAAAAGCTTAAATTCGTGTTAGTCTATCAGCATTGTTCCATTTACAATAGGCTTTACAGCGAAGGCATGCCATGCAATTGTTTGAGGATGGCGCCCCACATCAAAATATTTTTCATCCAGCACAGGTTTCATAAATTCACAAATAGCAATTAAATACTCACTTACTTTTTGAAAATCTTCCTCTGATTTGTCATCCAAAGGGTCCCAGCTACAACATGTAGTGTTGTTTTGTTAGATAAAATACTTCTTTATATCCCAAAAAGTATGTTTAGTTGGAACCATCGATTTGAGTAATCCACTCGTTCAACATGCAGAGAAAGGAATCCAAAAAGCTACTGCTAAACTTTGTTAAAACAAGTCAAAATACGTTTCTATCCAAACCTCAGTTACCCTAAAATGTAATTAAACTATAATATTTCATACGAAAAGAAGTATGTTCAATAGGAAAATGATATTAGCAGGTGCGCGTCCTCTTCATCGCGTGCGCACAGACTGATTTCCAACTCTGACTCCCAGTACTAAAACTCATAATTCTTCCTCGTTTTGGAAGAAACAAGCCTGAAACCTTGAACAAAGACTGTTGACATCTAGTGGAAACCATAGGAATTGCCGCTAATTCAAGGAACCTCCAGAGGCAGAAAAATTTCTATAAATAATTTACATTCTCAACAACAAAAAGACCACTCCTTTTTTTCTCAAAGTAAAAAAAGCTATTCAACAATTTACTACATTTTTATTTCCACAAATGCACTCAACAATATACTGGATTCTAAAATACATGACATAGTGATATCAGATCATTCTCCTGTATCATGCTTAATTACACCAACAGATACTACACAGTGACAGAATATGGAGAATGAACAGAGCGCATCTTCCAAGACCCGAAATGTATTGAATATGCCAATAAAAAATAAACACCTTTACCATTACAAATGTAGACATAGAGGACAGAAAAAACCCAACCCCCGATCAAATTTGGGATGCTTTTAAGGTGTACATTAGGGGAATGATAATCTCATAATTGCCAAAAGTTAAATCTGAATTCCAAATTCAAGAAAAATACAACTGCTGACGTTAAGCATGAATATGATATTTTACTTTTGAAGAGAGCCAACAACTAAACTCAAATAAAGCATACTACTTAATGGCAAATCAATCTGGTAAACATCTCTCTGCCCTCAAAAAACGAATACATGCCAAAACAGCTAGAATCTTAAAAGAAAAAAAACATGTTAATTACAAACAACACAATTAATTAAAATTTTAAAAGCTTCTATGAAAATCTATATAAATCAGAATTGGGCAACAGTGGGACTGATCCTACAGTCTTCTTAGACTCAACAACCCTGAAGCAACTATCAGCAGACTAAAAAATATCACTAAAAACAGAGATCACCCAAGAATAAATATTAGATACTGTTAAAACATACGCATGGAGAAAAGCATCAGGAATGGATGGCTTTCCTATAGAATTATATTCAATCTTTTGGGACACAGTAGCTCCCTTATTTACACAAATGGCAGCACACGTCCTTCCGCTCAGTACTTTCTAGTTCCATGTATCAAAGTTATTTCAGTTATATTTAAACCAGAAAAATCTGAAGAGTCCCCTACTGATTACAGACCCATATGTTTAGTAAGTTATGACAAAATAATAACAAATCTCATAAGCAATAGAATGTCAAAAGTCTTACCAGACACTAACAAACAATACAAAAACATGTTTTCTATAACAAGATATAGATTTATCAATCATGGCTGTTGATGCCGAAAAGGCTTTCGACTGTCTTGAATGGCCATTTTCCAACTGGAATAATACATGTAATACAAATATTATATAAATGTGCTAAATAAAAAATATACACACGTTATCTGATGAAAGTACTTTGAAAGAGGCACAAGACAGGGATGTCCTCTTACCCCCCTAATGTTTGTACTGGCAATTGTACCGCTTGCAGAAAGAATTAGATGGCACCCGAACATAACAGGTATCAGTATTGGTAAACATTAATATAAACTAAACTTATTTGCAGAAGATATCTTGATATGGGGCGGCAGGGTAGCCTAGTAATTAGAGCGTTGGACTAGTAACCAAAAGGTTGCAAGTTCAAACCCCTGAGCTGACAAGGTACAAATCTGTCATTCTTCCCCTGAACAGGCAGTTAACCCACTGTTCCTAGGCAGTCATTGAAAATAAAAATTTGTTCTTAACTGACTTGCCTAGTTAAAAAAAAAGGTTAAAAAAAAAAAAATAAATATATATATATATATATATATATATGCCTGACCAATATTGAAATCTCCATGCTTGCTAAAAATGTCACGAATCCCGCCTGAGTCCTGAGTCTGTGTTTCTGTCCTGGAGCGTGTTTCCGGTGTCCTGGAACGCACCCTGTCTGGTTGCCGGGCAAATTAGCTTGTTGGGAGATCGATGTTCACCCGCACCTGTATCCCATCAGTAATCTGCACACCTGTCCTGATCATCACCTCTCCCCTTCAAAAGCTCTGACCTGACATCCATTCCCTGCCGGATCGTTAGCCATGAACAGTATGTTGTGCCATAGTATCAGCCTCAAGTTGGATAGAATTTGTTTTGTTGTTTTTTACGTATTGCTTGCCTGCCTTCTGGGAATACTATCAATGACTCAATAGTCCATCCATCATGCCTGCCTTCTGGGAATACTATCAATGACTCAATAGTCCATCCATCATGCCTGCCTTCTGGGAATACTATCAATGACTCAATAGTCCATCCATCATGCCTGCCTTCTGGGAATACTATCAATGACTCAATAGTCCATCCATCATGCCTGCCTTCTGGGAATACTATCAATGACTCAATAGTCCATCCATCATGCCTGCCTTCTGGGAATACTATCAATGACTCAATAGTCCATCCATCATGCCTGCCTTCTGGGAATACTATCAATGACTCAATAGTCCATCCATCATGCCTGCCTTCTGGGAATACTATCAAGTGTGGAAGTTATGGGAGGAGCTAGAAAGTTGTCTGTCAGAAATAATGTAACATTTACTTTTATCTGTCTTCACATTTCAAGACATAGCATGAGAGCGCAGTGAGATACCCAATGGGTTGGAAAATACTTTTCTTGTCAATCACCTTGAATCACCTACTCAAATCAACCAATCCTCCATCGTTAACGCAATGGAAAGGTCAAATGCTTTATTATCTAAATGTTGAAAGTGCTTGGATGACGGAGAGAAACAAAATGGCGCCGTTTGAGGCCATGTGGTGGAGAGTGATGCAGGCGCTGGAGATGGGGGTGAGAGCATGTGGGTCTAGGCAGGGAGAATGCTGTGGATTGTTGTGTGTGCCTGTATGTTGTCATTTGTATGTAGATGTTTTGTATCCTTTAAAAAATAATAAAAAATAGCTCAAAGGGATAAGGTTAGGGGAAGGGTCATCTAACAGGGTTAAGGGTAGGGGAAGGGTCATCTAACAGGGTTAAGGGTAGGGGAAGGGTCATCTAACAGGGTTAAGGTTAGGGAAGGGGAAGGGTCATCTAACAGGGTTAAGGTTAGGGGAAGGGCCATCTAACAGGGTTAAGGGTAGGGGAAGGGTCATCTAACAGGGTTAAGGTTAGGGAAGGGTCATCTAACAGGGTTAAGGGTAGGGGAAGGGTCATCTAACAGGGTTAAGGTTAGGGAAGGGTCATCTAACAGGGTTAAGTTTAGGGAAGGGTCATCTAACAGGGTTAAGGGTAGGGGAAGGGTCATCTAACAGGGTTAAGGTTAGGGGAAGGGTCATCTAACAGGGTTAAGGTTAGGGGAAGGGTCATCTAACAGGGTTAAGGGTAGGGGAAGGGTCATCTAACAGGGTTAAGGTTAGGGGAAGGGTCATTTAACAGGGTTAAGGTTAGGGGAAGGGTCATCTAACAGGGTTAAGGGTAGGGGAAGGGTCATCTAACAGGGTTAAGGTTAGGGGAAGGGTCATCTAACAGGGTTAAGGTTAGGGGAAGGGTCATCTAACAGGGTTAAGGTTAGGGGAAGGGTCATCTAACAGGGTTAAGGTTAGGGGAAGGGTCATCTAACAGGGTTAGGGGAAGGGTCATCTAACAGGGTTAAGGGTAGGGGAAGGGTCATCTAACAGGGTTAAGGTTAGGGGAAGGGTCATCTAACAGGGTTAAGGTTAGGGGAAGGGTCATCTAACAGGGTTAAGGGTAGGGGAAGGGTCATCTAACAGGGTTAAGGTTAGGGAAGGGTCATCTAACAGGGTTAAGGTTAGGGGAAGGGTCATCTAACAGGGTTAAGGGTAGGGGAAGGGTCATCTAACAGGGTTAAGGTTAGGGGAAGGGTCATCTAACAGGGTTAAGGGTAGGGGAAGGGTCATCTAACAGGGTTAAGGTTAGGGGAAGGGTCATTTAACAGGGTTAAGGTTAGGGAAGGGTCATCTAACAGGGTTAAGGGTAGGGGAAGGGTCATCTAACAGGGTTAAGGTTAGGGAAGGGTCATCTAACAGGGTTAAGGTTAGGGGAAGGGTCATCTAACAGGGTTAAGGTTAGGGAAGGGTCATCTAACAGGGTTAAGGTTAGGGAAGGGTCATCTAACAGGGTTAGGGGAAGGGTCATCTAACAGGGTTAAGGGTAGGGGAAGGGTCATCTAACAGGGTTAAGGTTAGGGGAAGGGTCATCTAACAGGGTTAAGGTTAGGGGAAGGGTCATCTAACAGGGTTAAGGGTAGGGGAAGGGTCATCTAACAGGGTTAAGGTTAGGGGAAGGGTCATCTAACAGGGTTAAGGTTAGGGAAGGGTCATCTAACAGGGTTAAGGGTAGGGGAAGGGTCATCTAACAGGGTTAAGGTTAGGGGAAGGGTAATCTAACAGGGTTAAGGTTAGGGGAAGGGTCATCTAACAGGGTTAAGGTTAGGGAAGGGTCATCTAACAGGGTTAAGGGTAGGGGAAGGGTCATCTAACAGGGTTAAGGTTAGGGGAAGGGTCATCTAACAGGGTTAAGGTTAGGGGAAGGGTCATCTAACAGGGTTAAGGGTAGGAGAAGGGTCATCTAACAGGGTTAAGGTTAGGGGAAGGGTCATCTAACAGGGTTAAGGTTAGGGGAAGGGTCATCTAACAGGGTTAAGGTTAGGGGAAGGGTCATCTAACAGGGTTAAGGTTAGGGGAAGGGTCATCTAACAGGGTTAAGGGTAGGGGAAGGGTCATCTAACAGGGTTAAGGTTAGGGGAAGGGTTAGCTAACAGGGTTAAGGTTAGGGGAAGGGTCAGCTAACAGGGTTAAGGTTAGGGGAAGGGTCATCTAACAGGGTTAAGGGTAGGGGAAGGGTCATCTAACAGGGTTAAGGGTAGGGGAAGGGTCATCTAACAGGGTTAAGGTTAGGGGAAGGGTCATCTAACAGGGTTAAGGTTAGGGGAAGGGTCATCTAACAGGGTTAAGGGTAGGAGAAGGGTCATCTAACAGGGTTAAGGTTAGGGGAAGGGTCATCTAACAGGGTTAAGGGTAGGGGAAGGGTCATCTAACAGGGTTAAGGTTAGGGGAAGGGTCATCTAACAGGGTTAAGGTTAGGGGAAGGGTCATCTAACAGGGTTAAGGGTAGGGGAAGGGTCATCTAACAGGGTTAAGGTTAGGGGAAGGGTCATCTAACAGGGTTAAGGTTAGGGGAAGGGTCATCTAACAGGGTTAAGGTTAGGGGAAGGGTCATCTAACAGGGTTAAGGTTAGGGAAGGGTCATCTAACAGGGTTAAGGTTAGGGAAGGGTCATCTAACATGGTTAAGGTTAGGGGAAGGGTCATCTAACATGGTTAAGGGTAGGGGAAGGGTCATCTAACATGGTTAAGGTTAGGGGAAGGGTTAGCTAACAGGGTTAAGGTTAGGGGAAGGGTCATCTAACAGGGTTAAGGTTAGGGGAAGGGTTATCTAACAGGGTTAAGGTTAGGGGAAGGGTCATCTAACAGGGTTAAGGTTAGGGGAAGGGTCAGCTAAAAGGGTTAAGGTTAGGGGAAGGGTCATCTAACAGGGTTAAGGTTAGGGGAAGGGTTAGCTAACAGGGTTAAGGTTAGGGGTAGGGTTAGCTAACAGGGTTAAGGTTAGGGGAAGGGTTAGCTAACATGCTAAGTGGTTGCAAAGTTGCTAATTACTCTCTGGCTAGTTTAGTTTATTAGCATCCCCATTAGCTACTGCACACGCAGCAGCTACTTTCTGGGCCCAAATAAAACGTACAAATACACATCTAAAGTTCCAGAACGTCTTTCAAGCCGAAGACGAGAGAATATGATTTGATATTGGTCCCATTTCTCCAAGTTTAGAATGATAAACTACTAGATAAAATAGAAGTTGAGATCTATTCAAGCGTTGCTCCAGATCACCACCGGAGGGAAGAGAGAGACTCGACTTAAACCCCGACGACTAAACTGTCCATCATACAGCATAGCGTGTCCGACTCCAAACCCTCACGACTGAATAGATAAGAGGATGTCATCAGCACACCGCTTAGCTGCAGAATGGAGCTCATGTGTAAATATCCCTTGTCTTTCACCAATCACATTTATATCCAATAATGCAACACAATAATATTTGTATCGTGTTTTTTTTTATTGCAACACACGTTCTTGCAGTCGTACCATCTCACCACCAAGCTGATTACCTATTGCAGATTCAGTCTTCCCAGCCTGGTGCAGGTCTACAATTTTGTTTCTGGTGTCCTTTGACAGCTCTTTGGTCTTGGCCATAGTGGAGTTTGGAGTGTGACTGTTTGAGGTTGTGGAAAGGTGTCTTTTATACTGATCAAACAGGTGCCATTAATACAGGTAACGAGTAGAGGACAGAGGAGCCTCTTGAAGAAGAAGTTACAGGTCTGTGAGAGCCAGAAATCTTGCTTGTTTGTAGGTGACCAAATACTTATTTTCCACCATAATTTGCAAATAAATTCATAAAAAATCCTACAATGTGATTTTC
>NC_056433.1:3524134-3716634 GCF_018296145.1 Oncorhynchus tshawytscha | reverse complement strand
AGGGAGAGAGCAGCATCTGACGGTCTGTCTCAGCGGAGGGAGAGAGCAGCAGACTGAGGGTCAGTCTCAGCGGAGGGAGAGAGCAGCAGACTGAGGGTCAGTCTCAGCAGAGGGAGAGAGCAGCAGACTGAGGGTCTGTCTCAGCAGAGGGAGAGAGCAGCATCTGACGGTCTGTCTCAGCGGAGGGAGAGAGCAGCAGACTGAGGGTCAGTCTCAGCGGAGGGAGAGAGCAGCATCTGACGGTCTGTCTCAGCGGAGGGAGAGAGCAGCATCTGACGGTCTGTCTCAGCGGAGGGAGAGAGCAGCATCTGACGGTCTGTCTCAGCGGAGGGAGAGAGCAGCATCTGACGGTCTGTCTCAGCGGAGGGAGAGAGCAGCATCTGACGGTCTGTCTCAGCGGAGGGAGAGAGCAGCATCTGACGGTCTGTCTCAGCAGAGGGAGAGAGCAGCATCTGACGGTCTGTCTCAGCGGAGGGAGAGAGCAGCATCTGACTGAGGGTCAGTCTCAGCGGAGGGAGAGAGCAGCAGACTGAGGGTCAGTCTCAGCGGAGGGAGAGAGCAGCAGACTGAGGGTCAGTCTCAGCAGAGGGAGAGAGCAGCAGACTGAGGGTCTGTCTCAGCAGAGGGAGAGAGCAGCAGACTGAGGGTCAGTCTCAGCAGAGGGAGAGAGCAGCAGACTGAGGGTCAGTCTCAGCAGAGGGAGAGCAGCAGACTGAGGGTCAGTCTCAGCAGAGGGAGAGAGCAGCTGACTGAGGGTCAGTCTCAGCAGAGGGAGAGAGCAGCAGACTGAGGGCCAGTCTCAGCGGAGGGAGAGAGCAGCAGACTGAGGGTCAGTCTCAGCAGAGGGAGAGAGCAGCAGACTGAGGGTCCGTCTCAGCAGAGGGAGAGAGCAGCAGACTGAGGGTCAGTCTCAGCAGAGGGAGAGAGCAGCAGACTGAGTGTCAGTCTCAGCAGAGGGAGAGAGCAGCAGACTGAGGGTCAGTCTCAGCAGACGGAGAGAGCAGCAGACTGAGGGTCAGTCTCAGCAGAGGGAGAGAGCAGCAGACTGAGGGTCAGTCTCAGCAGAGGGAGAGAGCAGCAGACTGAGGGTCAGTCTCAGCAGAGGGAGAGAGCAGCAGACTGAGGGTCAGTCTCAGCAGAGGGAGAGAGCAGCAGACTGAGGGTCAGTCTCGGCGGAGGGAGAGAGCAGCAGACTGAGGGTCAGTCTCAGCGGAGGGAGAGAGCAGCAGACTGAGGGTCCGTCTCAGCAGAGGGAGAGAGCAGCAGACTGAGGGTCAGTCTCAGCAGAGGGAGAGCGCAGCAGACTGAGGGTCAGTCTCAGCAGAGGGAGAGCGCAGCAGACTGAGGGTCAGTCTCAGCAGAGGGAGAGAGCAGCAGACTGAGGGTCAGTCTCTCAACGTCCCTCCTCTCTCCCTTTCCTCCACTGACACTGACCCAAAAGGGCCTCCGACGAACAGAGAAAGTGAAATATTCCTTGATATTAAAAGAGACCCAACCCACTAATAATAACAACAACGCCTGTAGATCCACTTTCCTCCTCATTCATTACAGCTGCAGTGCTTGTTGTAGCGCTGAGTGGAAATAGGAAGAACGTGCATTTAATGGCTGATAGAAGTGTTGAATACAAAGTGTTGACAGTGCTGAGTAAGACCTTAAACATGAACTCACTCATAAAAACAGCAGCTCTTCTCTGTATTCGTTGACAGTCTCTCTCTAGTCATGGTTTTAAATTATTTGAAATCTCTCAGTATCATCTTTGCTGTAGGTTTCTTCTATGCCTGCTACGTTACTACAGACTCGGTCATCTGAGCCATCTGATTGGCCAGCGGGAGCATAGTGCACTTGATTTCCTCACCAGGCCAGCGGTACACTTATAGTGCACTTGATTTCCTCACCAGGCCCACCGGGAAGACAGAGATGGTACCGTCAGACCCGGCGCGCAGGGCCGCTGCCTGCACCACCAACAGCCCAAGACTGTTATAAAAAAAAATAGGAACACAAGGCGTTCGTATCGTTGGGTCTTTTATACAGAAATGTTTGGAGATCGACTAGAAATGCCTTGGAGATCGACTAGAAATGCCTTGGAGATCGACTAGAAATGCCTTGGAGATCGACTAGAAATGCCTTGGAGATCGACTAAAAATGCCTTGGAGATCGACTAGAAATGCCTTGGAGATTGACTAGAAATGCCTTGGAGATCGACTAAAAATGCCTTGGAGATCGACTAGAAATGCCTTGGAGATCGACTAGAAATGCCTTGGAGATCGACTAGAAATGCCTTGGAGATTGACTAGAAATGCCTTGGAGATCGACTAGAAATGCCTTGGAGATCGCGATCGATTGGTGACCACTGTTTTAGAGGTTAAGACTGAGGAGGGGGGTTCTACTAAGCTAACATATGCAATTGTTTTAAGTTGGTCATACCTATGTATAAAAAAAGATATATATTAAAATGATGAAACATTACATTTGGCCTTACTGCTATTAGCCCAGAATTCACTATAAATATTGAAGCGCTTTGAATATCAGATTCACACATGGAACATCAGATAGTCCCCCCCCCAACAAAAAAAAAACTCCAAAGGAAGTTCTGAAGTGTCTGTCTTATACCAGAGATATAAGAAAGATCAGGAAACTATTTTATTTTTGACACATATTTAACCCCTTGGGTGTCCTAGAGCAACACAACATACATAAATGTGTTCGTGAGAGACTCACCATCCCACAGAGGGGTCATATTAGCATGTAGCCTACAGATGTTTTTGTGAGAAGACGGATTTTCAGGATGTCTCCTGATCTGACAAACACCGCTATTATCTCGGCCACCCAGATATATCTCTAGCATTAACAGACAGATTTTTTTTATGGTGATTTTTGTATTATGCTAATTCGATTTCCGCAGGGCGGGGTAATTGACTCGTGAGGGTTCAGAGCAAATTAAAAGAGTCTATAAGTTTGAAACCTAACTGCCAAACAGGACTGTACCCTTTGGCCCTTTCAGGGCTCCGACTTAGGTAGTCCCAAATGACACCCTATTCCCTATATAGTGCACTACTTTGGCCAGAGCCCTATTCCCTATATAGTGCACTACTATAGACCAGAGCCCTATTCCCTATATAGTGCACTACTTTGGCCAGGGCCCTATTCCCTATATAGTGCACTACTTTGGCCAGAGCCCTATTCCCTATATAGTGCACTACTATAGACCAGGGCCCTATTCCCTATATAGTGCACTACTTTGGCCAGAGCCCTATTCCCTATATAGTGCACTACTTTGGCCAGAGCTCGATGGCCTGGTTAAAAGTAGTGCACTAAATATGGAAAAAAGGTGCCATTTGATGCACACTTCAAAATAAAAGTAATAGCTGTACACTCAAGCTACACTACATGACCAAAAGTATGTGGACACCTGCTTGTCCAACATCTCATTCCAAAATCATGGGTATTAATATGAATTTGGTTCCTCCTTTGCTGCTATAACATCCTCCACTCTTCTGGGAAGGCTTTCCACTAGATGTTGGAACATTGCTGCTATAACATCCTCCAGTCATCTGGGAAGGCTTTCCACTAGATGTTGGAATATTGCTGCTATAACATCCTCCACTCTTCTGGGAAGGCTTTCCACTAGATGTTGGAACATTGCTGCTATAACAGCCTCCACTCTTCTGGGAAGGTTTTCCACTAGATGTTGGAACATTGCTGCTATAACAGCCTCCACTCTTCTGGGAAGGCTTTCCACTAGATGTTGGAACATTGCTGCTATAACAGCCTCCACTCTTCTGGGAAGGCTTTCCACTAGATGTTGGAACATTGCTGCTATAACAGCCTCCACTCTTCTGGGAAGGCTTTCCACTAGATGTTGGAACATTGCTGCCGGGTCTTGCTTCCATTCGGGCACTGATGTTGGGCAATTAGGACTGACTCGAAGTCGGCATTCCAATTCATCCCAAAGGTGTTCGATGGGGTTGAGGTCAGGGCTCTGTGCAGGCCAGTCAAGTTCTTCCACACCAATCTCGACAAACCATTTCTGTATAGATCTATCTTTGTGCACGGGGGCACTGTCATGCTGAAACAGGAAAGGGCCTTCCCCAAACTGTTGCCACAACGTTGGAAGCACAGAATCATCTAGAATGTCATTGTATGTTGTAGCGTTAAGAATTCCCTTCACTGGAACTAAGAGGCCTAGCCCGAACCATGAAAAACAGCCCCAGACCATTATTCCTCCTCCACCAAACTTTACAGTTGTCTGTATGCATTGGGGCAGGTAGCATTTTCCTGGCATCTGCTAAACCCAGATTCATCCGTCACGCTGCCAGATGGTGAAGTGTGATTCATCACTCCAGAGAACACATTTCCACTGTTCCAGAGTCCAATGGCGGCGAGCTTTACTCCAGCCGACGCTTGGCATTGCGCATAGTGATATTAGGCTTGTATGCGGCTGCTCAGCCATGGAAATTTCCTAAAGGTCCCGACTAACAGTTATTGTGCTGACGTTGCTTCCAGAGGCAGTTTGGAACTCGGTAGTGAGTTTTGGAACAGACAATTTGTATGCGCTACGCACTTCAGCACTCGGCGGACCCGTTCTGTGTACTTGTGTGGCCTACCACTTCACGGCTGAGCCGTTGTTGCTCCTAGACGTTTCCACATCACAATATCAGCACTTACAGTTGACATGGGGCAGCTCTAGTAGGGCAGAAATTTGATGAACTGACTTGTTGGAAAGGTGGCATCCTATGACGGTGCCACGTTGAAAGTCACTGTAAGGTCATTCTACTGACAATGTTTGTCTATGGAGATTGCATTGCTGTGTGCTCAATTTTATACATCTGTCAGCAACGGGTGTGGCTGAAACAGTGAAATCCACTAATTTGAAGGGGTGTCCACATACTTTTTTATATACAATGTATCTCTGATGCACAATTCAATAACCAACGTTAATAAAGCTGTCAACATTACAGCTGCTTCCTCTGTGCATCATTCAACGTTAAAGTGGTCTTCATTAGGGCACCATTTGAGGCGGAGCCTAAGTCTGTCTGAAAATGCTGCTGTTCTTCCCTGATTTTACAGACTCCCCTGAGCAACATACACACATGGTATTGACACACACACTGAGAGACATTGATCTATCACATAAAACAGTCCATAACCAGGCTGAGATTGATCTGATAGCAGAACAAATACGACTTAGTGCTTTTAAAACCCTGTGAAAACCCAACCACCGGGTCCACCCTTAGTATAGTGATTAACAGCCTCAACGGCCAATCCAAGTGTCACTTCCTCCTTCGTTGACTAATCAGACCGCGAGTTCCTACTCAACAGACGAATAATAAAAATAATAAAAAAGTGATTTGATCAAAGTTTGAGTTCCTCGATGTCGTCGTCGAAGGAAGCAATGGCTCGTACGGCCGGCCTGCTCTCGGTCACGTGGAGGGAGGAAAGGAAGGGTCCAAGGGAACCTGTTGGGGCAGGGGCCTTGGGCTCAAAGGGGAAAAAGCCCTCTCTGCAGTTGCGGGGCCCGGTGAGGGTGGAAGTGGGAGGGTTAAAGAGGACGTCTGGGGGGCTGTCGGAGATCGGAGAGGGGCTGGATGGGGGGCCAAAGAGCTGCTGCAACAAAGTAGACTTCCTCTCCTTTCCCGGGCCTGGTCCTCCTCTCTCCTCTCTCTCTGACCGCCCCAGCAGAGCGTCCAGAGCCGAGGGCGGCGGTGGGGTTGGGAATCCTGTACCCCCTCGTGGGGCCGGCCGTCCAAAGGACGGGGCGTAGCTACCGAAAGCCAGGTCCTCGCTTGAGTTCTGAGCCCTCATCCCTCTCCTCCCAGTCCCCGCTCCTGGACCCAAACCGCTCTCTGCCCCGCCTCGCCCTGACTTGCCCCCCTCCCTGCTCCCCGCTCCCCCACGCAGACCGCCCATCTCCTCCGGCTCAGTGAAGCTGAAGATGGAAGGGTTCTGGTTCCGTGGGTCGGAGAGCTGTGGAGGAGAACGTGCAGTGGAACCTGAGCTAGACTCCAGGGGTTCTGGGTCAACCTCGTAGAACAGCCCAGCGTTCTGGGGTGGCTCATTCTGCTTGTCAATTTCCCTCAGCTTTGCCAATAGTCGCTCCTTCCTGCGCCGCTCTGCCTCCGCCACTTCCTGACTGGCTAGCGCCTCTTGGTTCCGCCTCGCAACCTCTTCCTGGACTTGGCCACGCCTCTTCCTGTTCTCTTCCTCCTTATGGATCAGCCTCTTACTCTCTTCCTCCTCTTTCTCCCAGCCTGTGTAGAGAGAGAGACAGAAAGAGAGAAATATGGTTCAGGATATGGTTATACGTGGTGCTGGTCAGAGTACGTTGAGGATATGTTTATGGTGGTGGTGCTGGTCAGAGTACGTTGAGGATATGTTTATGGTGGTGGTGCTGGTCAGGACGTTCAGGATATGGTTATACGTGGTGGTGCTGGTCAGAGTACGTTCAGGATATGGTTATACGTGGTGGTGCTGGTCAGAGTACGTTCAGGATATGTTTATGGTGGTGGTGCTGGTCAGAGTACGTTCAGGATATGGTTATACGTGGTGGTGCTGGTCAGAGTACGTTCAGGATATGGTTATACGTGGTGGTGCTGGTCAGAGTACGTTGAGGATATGGTTATACGTGGTGGTGCTGGTCAGAGTACGTTCAGGATATGGTTATACGTGGTGGTGCTGGTCAGAGTACGTTCAGGATATGGTTATACGTGGTGGTGCTGGTCAGAGTACGTTCAGGATATGGTTATACGTGGTGGTGCTGGTCAGAGTACGTTCAGGATATGGTTATACGTGGTGGTGCTGGTCAGAGTACGTTCAGGATATGTTTATGGTGGTGGTGCTGGTCAGAGTACGTTGAGGATATGTTTATGGTGGTGGTGCTGGTCAGGATATGGTTATACGTGGTGGTGCTGGTCAGGATATGAGGATATGTTTATGGTGGTGGTGCTGGTCAGAGTACGTTCAGGATATGGTTATACGTGGTGGTGCTGGTCAGAGTACGTTCAGGATATGTTTATGGTGGTGGTGCTGGTCAGAGTACGTTCAGGATATGGTTATACGTGGTGGTGCTGGTCAGAGTACGTTCAGGATATGTTTATGGTGGTGGTGCTGGTCAGAGTACGTTGAGGATATGTTTATGGTGGTGGTGCTGGTCAGAGTACGTTCAGGATATGGTTATACGTGGTGGTGCTGGTCAGAGTACGTTCAGGATATGTTTATGGTGGTGGTGCTGGTCAGAGTACGTTCAGGATATGGTTATACGTGGTGGTGCTGGTCAGAGTACGTTCAGGATATGGTTATGTTGTGCTGTGGTTGTAGTTCTCTCACCATCTCTCAGTCTCTTGGTCTTTTCCTCAAGTGTGTCCAACTCCAGGTCAATCCTCTGCTTCTCCCTCTCTCTCTCCTTCTGTACCCTCTCTCGCTCCCCTCTCTCCTTTCTCTCCTCAGTCTCCTTCGGCCTTCGCTCTGCTATGTCAACCTCCTGTCCAGAGAAGGAGAGAGAGCGAGACACAGGGAGAGGGGGAGAGAGGACATCCATGCGGACATCTTGGTTATTCCATCAACAAGCTGTTCAAAACCAGTGGGAACGGTTACATTTTTTACCTTTTTAATTATAGGAGGTAGCAGCCTATCAGATTGGAGGCATGGCTTATTGGAGGAGTGGCTTATTGGAGGCGTGGCTTATTGGAGGCATGGCTTATTGGAGGAGTGGCTTATTGGAGGAGTGGCTTATTAGAGGCATGGCTTATTGGAGGAGTGGCTTATTGGAGGCGTGGCTTATTGGAGGCATGGCTTATTGGAGGAGTGGCTTAATGGAGGCATGGCTTATTGGAGGAGTGGCTTATTGGAGGCGTGGCTTATTGGAGGCATGGCTTATTGGAGGAGTGGCTTATTGGAGGCATGGCTTATTGGAGGAGTGGCTTATTGGAGGAGTGGCTTATTGGAGGAGTGGCTTATTGGAGGCATGGCTTATTGGAGGCATGGCTTATTGGAGGCATGGCTTACTGGAGGAGTGGCTTATTGGAGGCATGGCTTATTGGAGGAGTGGCTTATTGGAGGCATGGCTTATTGGAGGCATGGCTTATTGGAGGAGTGGCTTATTGGAGGCATGGCTTATTGGAGGAGTGGCTTATTGGAGGAGTGGCTTATTGGAGGCGTGGCTTATTGGAGGCATGGCTTATTGGAGGAGTGGCTTATTGGAGGCATGGCTTATTGGAGGAGTGGCTTATTGGAGGCATGGCTTATTGGAGGAGTGGCTTATTAGAGGCATGGCTTATTGGAGGAGTGGCTTATTGGAGGCATGGCTTATTGGAGGCATGGCTTATTGGAGGAGTGGCTTATTGGAGGCATGGCTTATTGGAGGAGTGGCTTATTGGAGGCGTGGCTTTCAGATTGTTATTTATGGTCACCTGTTAGCGTAAA
This sequence comes from Oncorhynchus tshawytscha, assembly GCF_018296145.1. Lineage (NCBI taxonomy): Eukaryota > Metazoa > Chordata > Actinopteri > Salmoniformes > Salmonidae > Oncorhynchus > Oncorhynchus tshawytscha. Next base: position 3,708,216 of record NC_056433.1, on the reverse strand, counting down.
TGTTTTTGTACACTGTAAATTAAAGTGTTCCTTGAACATGGATATTACATATTCTAATATAATCTGAATAATATTAACATTGCTGATTACATACAGTAATAAAGTGGTAACTATTCCAACATCGGGATTTGCATAGGAACTCATATACCTCTGTTAGCATCATAGGCTCTTGAGGAACTCATTTTTTACATTAAACCTTTATTTAACTAAGCAAATCAGTTAAGAACAAATTATTATTTACAATGACGGCCAACACCGGCCAAACCCGGACGATGTGCACCGCCCTACGGGACTCCCAGTCACGGCCGGATGAGATACAGCCTGGAATCGAGCCAGGGACCGTAGTGACGCCTCTTGAACTGAGATGCAGTGCCTTAGACCGCTGCGCCACTCGGGAGCCCCATACACCTCTGTTAGCATCATTGAAGCTACAAACCTGCCAGTGATTACCTTTAACATGTGATGACAATACAACAGAAGAGATGAACAGGAATGACATTTACTCCAACGGGTGGCCAAAAACAAATCATCTATTTTAATGCCACGCCCCTACTAAGCCACGCCTCCACTCCAGGGTTCCTCTAGGAACCCATTAAAGGTTTCTCCAAGAACTCCGCAACTAACGGAAGGTGCAAATATGAACAGGTGGAAATATGAACGGGTGTAAATATGAACAGGTGGAAATATGAACGGGTGGAAATATGAACGGGTGGAAATTTGGGGCGGCAGGGTCTGTCGTTCTGCCCCTGAACAGGCAGTTAACCCACTGTTCCTAGGCCGTCATTGAAAATAAGAATTTGTTCTTAACTGACTTGCCTGGTTAAATAAAGGTAAAATAAATAAAAAATAAAAAATATGAACTGTCACGCCCTGGTCAAAGTATTTTGTGTTTATCTTTATGTATTTGGTCAGGCCAGGGTGTGGCATGGGGTTTTTGTAATTGTGGTGTGTTTGTCTTGGGGTTTTGGTGGTGGTATTGGGATTGTAGCTTAGTGGGTTGTCTAGCAAGGTCTATGGCTGTCTGGAGTGGTTCTCAATCAGAGGCAGGTGCTTATCGTTGTCTCTGATTGGGAACCATATTTAAGCAGCCATATTCTTTGAGTTTGTCGTGGGTGATTGTCCTTAGTGTCCTATGTGTACTCTCTGTTAGTTTGCACCAGATAGGCTGTTTCGGTTTCGTTTATTGTTTTTTGTAAGTTTGTGTTTCTTTGTTGTATTAAACATGGATCGCAATCAACACGCTGCAGTTTGGTCCGACTCTCCTTCATCACCACTAGAAAACCGTTACAGAATCACCCACCACCAACGGACCAAGCGGCGTGTCAACAGGCAGGAGCAGCCGAAAGAGGAGAGGCAACAAAGGCAGCAACAGCGGCGCAATGAGGATTGGACATGGGACGATATATTGGATGGCAAGGGTTGCTACACATGGGAGGAGATCCTGGCGGGAAGGGATCGCCTTCCATGGGAACAGGTGGAGGCACTTAGGAGAGCAGAGGCAGCCGGAGAGAGGAGCCGGCGATACGAGGGAACACGGTTGGCAAGAAAGCCCGGGAGTCAGCCCCAAAAATTTCTTGGGGGGGGGCTTACAGGGAGTATGGCTATGCCAGGTAGGAGACCTGCGCAAACTCCCTGTGCTTACCGGGGGCTGGAGAGACCGGGCAGGCACCGTGTTATGCTGTGGAGCGCACGGTGTCTCCAGTGCGGGTGCACAGCCCGGTTCGATATATTCCAGCTCCTCGTATCGGCCGGGCTAGAGTGGGCATCGAGCCAGGTAAGGTTGGGCAGGCTCGGTGCTCAAGAGCTCCAGTGCGCCTGCACGGTCCGGTCTATCCAGTACCACCTCCACACCCCAGCCCTCCGGTAGCAGCTCCCCGCACCAGGCTTCCTGTGCGTGTCCTCGGTCCAGTACCACCAGTACCAGCACCACGCATCAGGCCTACAGTGCGCCTCGCCTCTCCAGCGCTGTCGGAGCCTTTCTCCTCTCCTGCGCTGCCGGAGTCTCCCGCCTATCTAGCGCTGTTAGAGCTTTCCTCATCTCCAGCGCTGCCGGAGTCTCCCGCCTGTTCAGCGCAGCCAGAGCCTTCCTCCGACACAGCGCTGCAGGAGTCTCCTGCCTGTTCAGCGCAGCCAGAGCTGCCAGTCTGCATGAAGCAGCCAGAGCTGTCAGTCTGCATGGAGCAGTCAGAGCTGTCAGTCTGCATGGAGCAGCCAGAGCTGTCAGTCTACATGAAGCAGCCCGAGCTGCCAGTCTGCATGAAGCAGCCAGTCTACATGGAGCAGCCAGAGCTGTCAGTCCGCATGGAGCAGCCAGAGCTGTCAGTCTACATGAAGCAGCCCGAGCTGCCAGTCTGCATGAAGCACCCAGTCTACATGGAGCAGCCAGAGCTGTCAGTCTGCATGAAGCAGCCAGAGCTGTCAGTCTGCATAGAGCAGCCAGTCTGCATGGAGCTGCCAGTCTGCATGGAGCTGCCAGTCTGCATGGAGCTGCCAGTCTGCAAGGAGCTGCCAGTCTGCAAGGAGCTGTCAGTCTGCACGGAGCTGTCAGTCTGCACGGAGCTGTCAGTCTGTAAGGAGCTGCCAGTCTACAAGGAGCTGCCAGTCAGCACGGAGCCGCCAGAGCGGTCAGTCTGTAAGAAGCCGCCAGAGCTGTCAGCCTATATGGAGCAGCTAGTGCCGCCAGTCTGCCCAGCGCCGCCAGTGCCCCCCGTCTGCCCAGCGTCGCCAGTCTGCCCAGCGCCGTCAGTCTACCCAGCATCGCCAGTCTGCCCAGCATCGCCAGTCGGCCCAGCACCGCCAGTCTGCCCAGCACCGCCAGTCTGCCCAGCGTCGTCAGTCTGCCCAGCGTCATCAGTCTGCCCAGCGCCACCAGTCTGCCCAGCACCGCCAGTCTGCCCAGCGCCGCCAGTCTGCCCAGCGCCGCCAGTCTGCCCAGCGCCGCCAGTCTGCCCAGCGCCGCCAGTCTGCCCAGCGCCGCCAGTCTGCCCAGCTCTTCCAGATCTGCCAGTCAGCCAGACTCTTCCAGATCTGCCAGTCAGCCAGACTCTTCCAGATCTGCCAGTCAGCCAGACTCTTCCAGATCTGCCAGTCAGCCAGACTCTTCCAGATCTGCCAGTCAGCCAGACTCTTCCAGATCTGCCAGTCAGCCAGACTCTTCCAGATCTGCCAGTCAACCAGACTCTTCCAGATCTGCCAGTCAACCAGACTCTTCCAGATCTGCCAGTCAACCAGACTCTTCCAGATCTGCCAGTCAACCAGACTCTTCCAGATCTGCCAGTCAGCCAGGATCTGCCAGTCAGCCAGGATCTGCTGAAACCACCAGCCAGCCAGGAGCTGGTAGATCTATCTACCTGCCTGAGCTTCCTCTCACTCCTGAGCTTCCTCTCACTCCTGAGCTTCCTCTCACTCCTGAGCTTCCTCTCACTCCTGAGCTTCCTCTCACTCCTGAGCTTTCTCTCACTCCCGAGCTTTCTCTCACTCCCGAGCATCCCCTCAGTCCCGAGCTGCCTCGGTCCCGAGCTGTTCTTCAGTCCCGCTCTGCTCCTCAGTCCAGTGGGGTTCTGGGTGAGGACTACTAGGCCATGGTCGGCGGCGAGGGTGGACTATCCAGGGACGAAGGGAGAGGGGACTAAGACATTAAAGGAGTGGGGTCCACGTCCCGCGCCGGAGCCGCCACCATGGACAGACGCCCACCCGGACCCTCCCTATTGTTTTGAGGTGCGTTCGGGAGTCCGCACCTTAGGGGGTTCTGTCACGCCCTGGTCAAAGTATTTTGTGTTTATCTTTATGTATTTGGTCAGGCCAGGGTGTGGCATGGGGTTTTTGTAATTGTGGTGTGTTTGTCTTGGGGTTTTGGTGGTGGTATTGGGATTGTAGCTTAGTGGGTTGTCTAGCAAAGGTCTATGGCTGTCTGGAGTGGTTCTCAATCAGAGGCAGGTGTTTATCGTTGTCTCTGATTGGGAACCATATTTAGGCAGCCATATTCTTTGAGTTTGTCGTGGGTGATTGTCCTTAGTGTCCTATGTGTACTCTCTGTTAGTTTGCACCAGATAGGCTGTTTCGGTTTCGTTTATTGTTTTTTGTAAGTTCGTGTTTCTTTGTTGTATTAAACATGGATCGCAATCGACACGCTGCAGTTTGGTCCGACTCTCCTTTATCACCACTAGAAAACCGTTACATGAACGGGTGGAAATATGAACGGGTGCAATATATGGGGAAACGGGTGCAATATATGCGGAAACGGGTGCAATATATGGGGAAACGGGTGCAATATATGGGGAAACGGGTACAATATATAGGGAAACGGGTGCAATATATGGGGAAACGGGTACAATATATAGGGAAACGGCTGCAATATATGGGGAAACGGGTACAATATATAGGGAAACGGGAACAATATATAGGGAAACGGGTACAATATATGGGAAACGGCTGCAATATATGGGGAAACGGGTACAATAATAGGGAAACGGGTACAATATATAGGGAAACGGGTGCAATATATAGGGAAACGGGTGCAATATATAGGGAAACGGGTACAATATATAGGGAAACGGGTACAATATATGGGGAAACAGGTGCAATATATGGGGAAACGGGTACAATATATGGGGAAACGGGTGCAATATATAGGGAAACGGGTGCAATATATAGTGAAACAGGTGCAATATATAGGGAAACGGGTACAATATATGGGGAAACGGGTGCAATATATAGGGAAATGGCTGCAATATATAGGGAAACGGCTGCAATATATGGGGAAACGGCTGCAATATATAGAGAAAAGTAGTATACTACAGTGCTTTGCAAAAGTATTCAGACCCCTTGGATTTATTCACATTTTATTGTGTTACAAAGTGGGATTAAAATTGATTTATTGTTTTTTTTTTCAACAATCTACACAAAATACAAAGTGAAAGAAAAGTGGAAAAAAATATACATTTTTAAAAATATTTATAAAAATGTAATAACTTATATAGTCATTGCATAACTATTCAGCTCCCTGAGTATTCAGCTCCCTGAGTATTCAGCTCCCCCACTATTCAGCTCCCCCAGTATTCAGCTCCCCAGTGTTCAGCTCCCCACTATTCATCTCCCCACTATTCAGCTCCCCCAGTATTCAGCTCCCCAGTATTTCAGCTCAGCTCCCCCCCCAGTATTCAGCTCCCCCAGTATTCAGCTCCCCCAGTATTCAGCTCCCCAGTATTCAGCTCAGCCCCCAGTATTCAGCTCCCCGAGTATTCAGCCCCAGTATTCAGCTCCCCAGTATTCAGCTCCCCCAGTAGTATTCAGCTCCCCAGTATTCAGCTCCCCCAGTATTCAGCTCCCCCAGTATTCAGCTCCCCCAGTATTCAGCTCCCCCAGTATTCAGCTCCCCCAGTATTCAGCTCCCCCAGTATTCACTGTCACTATATAACACAAAATATACCAAGACCAGAGAGCACTGTCACTATATAACACAACATATACCAAGACCAGAGAGAGCACTGTCACTATATAACACAACATATACCAAGACCAGAGAGCACTGTCACTATATAACACAACATATACCAAGACCAGAGGGCACTGTCACTATATAACACAACATATACCAAGACCAGAGAGCACTGTCACTATATAACACAACATATACAACATCTCTGGGTCTGAATTAATAACTGCTATAGCCTACCACCATCTGAATGGTTATAGGTCTGAATTAATAACTGCTATAGCCTACCACCATCTGAATGGTTATGGGTCTGAATGGTTATGGGTCTGAATTAATAACTGCTATAGTCTACCATCATCTGAATGGTTGTAGGTCTGAATTAATAACTGCTATAGTCTACCACCATCTGAATGGTTCTGGGTCTGAGTTAATAACTGCTATAGTCTACCACCATCTGAATGGTTATGGGTCTGAGTTAATAACTGCTATAGTCTACCACCATCTGAATGGTTATGGGTCTGAATTAATAACTGCTATAGTCTACCACCCTCTGAATGGTTATTGGTCTGAATGGTTATGGGTCTGAATGGTTATTGGTCTGAATTAATAACTGCTATAGTCTACCACCATCTGAATGGTTATGGGTCTGAATGGTTATTGGTCTGAATGGTTATGGGTCTGAATGGTTATTGGTCTGAATTAATAACTGCTATAGTCTACCACCATCTGAATGGTTGTAGGTCTGAATTAATAACTGCTATAGTCTACCACCATCTGAATGGTTATGGGTCTGAATTAATAACTGCTATAGTCTACCACCATCTGAATGGTTTGTAGGTCTGAATTAATAACTGCTATAGCCTACCACCATCTGAATGGTTATGGGTCTGAATGGTTATGGGTCTGAATTAATAACTGCTATAGTCTACCACCATCTGAATGGTTATGGGTCTGAATGGTTATGGGTCTGAATTAATAACTGCTATAGTCTACCACCATCTGAATGGTTATGGGTCTGAATGGTTATGGGTCTGAATTAATAACTGCTATAGTCTACCACCATCTGAATGGTTATGGGTCTGAATTAATAACTGCTATAGTCTACCACCATCTGAATGGTTATGGGCCTGAATGGTTATTGGTCTGAATGGTTATGGGCCTGAATGGTTATTGGTCTGAATTAATAACTGCTATAGTCTACCACCATCTGAATGGTTATGGGTCTGAATGGTTATGGGCCTGAATGGTTATTGGTCTGAATGGTTATGGGCCTGAATGGTTATTGGTCTGAATTAATAACTGCTATAGTCTACCACCATCTGAATGGTTATTGGTCTGAATGGTTATGGGTCTGAATGGTTATGGGTCTGAATTAATAACTGCTATAGTCTACCACCATCTGAATGGTTATGGGTCTGAATTAATAACTGCTATAGTCTACCACCATCTGAATGGTTATGGGTCTGAATTAATAACTGCTATAGTCTACCACCATCTGAATGGTTATGGGTCTGAATTAATAACTGCTATAGTCTACCACCATCTGAATGGTTATGGGTCTGAATGGTTTTGGGTCTGAATTAATAACTGCTATAGTGTACCACCATCTGAATGGTTATGGGTCTGAATTAATAACTGCTATAGTCTACCCCCATCTGAATGGTTATTGGTCTGAATGGTTATGGGTCTGAATGGTTATGGGTCTGAATTAATAACGGCTATAGTCTACCACCATCTGAATGGTTATGGGTCTGAATGGTTTTGGGTCTGAATTAATAACTGCTATAGTCTACCACCATCTGAATGGTTATGGGCCTGAATGGTTATTGGTCTGAATTAATAACTGCTATAGTCTACCACCATCTGAATGGTTATGGGTCTGAATTAATAACTGCTATAGTCTACCACCATCTGAATGGTTATGGGCCTGAATGGTTATTGGTCTGAATGGTTATGGGCCTGAATGGTTATTGGTCTGAATTAGTAACTGCTATAGTCTACCACCATCTGAATGGTTATGGGCCTGAATGGTTATGGGCCTGAATGGTTATTGGTCTGAATGGTTATGGGCCTGAATGGTTATTGGTCTGAATTAGTAACTGCTATAGTCTACCACCATCTGAATGGTTATGGGTCTGAATGGTTATGGGCCTGAATGGTTATTGGTCTGAATGGTTATGGCCTGAATGGTTATTGGTCTGAATTAGTAACTGCTATAGTCTACCACCATCTGAATGGTTATTGGTCTGAATGGTTATTGGCCTGAATGGTTATTGGTCTGAATTAGTAACTGCTATAGTCTACCACCATCTGAATGGTTATGGGCCTGAATGGTTATTGGTCTGAATGGTAATGGGCCTGAATGGTTATTGGTCTGAATTAGTAACTGCTATAGTCTACCACCATCTGAATGGTTATTGGTCTGAATGGTTATGGGTCTGAATGGTTATAGTCTGAATGGTTATGGGCCTGAATGGTTATTGGTCTGAATGGTAATGGGCCTGAATGGTTATTGGTCTGAATTAGTAACTGCTATAGTCTACCACCATCTGAATGGTTATGGGCCTGAATGGTTATGGGTCTGAATGGTTATGGGTCTGAATGGTTATGGGTCTGAATTAATAACTGCTATAGTCTACCACCATCTGAATGGTTATGGGTCTGAATTAATAACTGCTATAGTCTACCACCATCTGAATGGTTATGGGTCTGAATTAATAACTGCTATAGTCTACCACCCTCTGAATGGTTATTGGTCTGAATGGTTATGGGTCTGAATGGTTATGGGTCTGAATTAATAACTGCTATAGTCTACCACCATCTGAATGGTTATGGGTCTGAATTAATAACTGCTATAGTCTACCACCATCTGAATGGTTATGGGTCTGAATTAATAACTGCTATAGTCTACCACCATCTGAATGGTTATGGGTCTGAATGGTTATTGGTCTGAATGGTTATGGGTCTGAATGGTTATTGGTCTGAATTAATAACTGCTATAGTCTACCACCATCTGAATGGTTGTAGGTCTGAATTAATAACTGCTATAGTCTACCACCATCTGAATGGTTATGGGTCTGAATGGTTATGGGTCTGAATTAATAACTGCTATAGCCTACCATCATCTGAATGGTTCTGGGTCTGAATTAATAACTGCTATAGTCTACCACCATCTGAATGGTTATGGTTCTGAATGGTTATGGGTCTGAATTAATAACTGCTATAGTCTACCACCATCTGAATGGTTATGGGTCTGAATTAATAACTACTATAGTCTACCACCATCTGAATGGTTATGGGTCTGAATTAATAACTGCTATAGTCTACCACCATCTGAATGGTTCTGGGTCTGAGGTAATAACTGCTATAGTCTACCCCCATCTGAATGGTTATGGGTCTGAATTAATAACTGCTATAGTCTACCACCATCTGAATGGTTATGGGTCTGAATTAATAACTGCTATAGTCTACCACCCTCTGAATGGTTATTGGTCTGAATGGTTATGGGTCTGAATGGTTATGGGTCTGAATTAATAACTGCTATAGTCTACCACCATCTGAATGGTTATGGGTCTGAATTAATAACTGCTATAGTCTACCACCATCTGAATGGTTATGGGCCTGAATGGTTATTGGTCTGAATGGTTATGGGCCTGAATGGTTATTGGTCTGAATTAGTAACTGCTATAGTCTACCACCATCTGAATGGTTATGGGTCTGAATGGTTATGGGCCTGAATGGTTATTGGTCTGAATGGTTATGGGCCTGAATGGTTATTGGTCTGAATTAGTAACTGCTATAGTCTACCACCATCTGAATGGTTATTGGTCTGAATGGTTATGGGTCTGAATGGTTATGGGTCTGAATGGTTCTGGGTCTGAATTAATAACTGCTATAGTCTACCACCATCTGAATGGTTATGGGTCTGAATTAATAACTGCTATAGTCTACCACCATCTGAATGGTTATGGGTCTGAATTAATAACTGCTATAGTCTACCACCATCTGAATGGTTATGGGTCTGAATTAATAACTGCTATAGTCTACCACCATCTGAATGGTTATTGGTCTGAATGGTTATGGGTCTGAATGGTTATGGGTCTGAATGGTTATGGGTCTGAATTAATAACTGCTATAGTCTACCACCATCTGAATGGTTATGGGTCTGAATTAATAACTGCTATAGTCTACCACCATCTGAATGGTTATGGGTCTGAATGGTTATGGGTCTGAATTAATAACTGCTATAGTCTACCACCATCTGAATGGTTATGGCCCTGAATGGTTATTGGTCTGAATTAGTAACTGCTATAGTCGACCGCGATTGCGCGTTCACTCTTCTTTCAAACTATTGACTGCTGTTTTTAACATTCACCAAACAATAGCTTGCTTCCCTCTTCGAATAGTCTAAAATATTCTGCATGGCCCCCTCAGATTCTGCATGGCCCCCTCAGATTCTGCATGGCCCCCTCAGATCCTCATAAAGTTCTACAGCTGCATCATTGAGAGCATCTTGACTGGCTGCCTAAAAATTATCAAAAGACTCTAGCCACCCAAGACAAACTGTTCTCTCTGCTACCGTCTGGAACCAACAGGACCCTGAACAGCTTCTACCCCCAAGCCATAAGACTGATCAATAGTTCAATAGTTAATCAATTGATCAGAAAGGGTTAATGCAGAAAGACCGGGTAGCCACCCAAGACAAACTGTTCTCTCTGCTACCGTCTGGAACCAACAGGACCCTGAACAGCTTCTACCCCCAAGCCATAAGACTGATCAATAGTTCAATAGTTAATCAATAGCTACCCGGTCTTTCTGCATTAACCCTTTCTGCACTCTTTATACTCGTCACATACGCTGCTGCTACTGTTTCTTATCTGTCATTTTATTCCTAGTCATATGTACATATCTACCTCAAAGCGTAAGTAAGCATTTCACTGTTAGTCTGTTGTTTACGCATGTTGTTTACGCATGTTGTTTACGCATGTTGTTGACGCATGTTGTTTACGCATGTTGTTTACGCATGTTGTTTACGCATGTTGTTTACGCATGTTGTTTACGCATGTTGTTTACATCTGTTGTTTACGCATGTTGTTTACGCATGTGACAAAATAACATTTGATTTGTATCTTTGATGTGTCTGAGTGGTTTAATAAATAATCCACAGCATCATTATTAACTTATTAACCTTAAAGAGATATTCAATGTCTATATGTGTCATTGTTACCCATCCACCAATCACTGCCCTTCTTTATGAGGCTTTCAAAGAGTTGAATCTGTGCTTGAAATTCAATAGTTGACTGAGGGACCTTACAGATGTTGTATGGGGGACAGAGGAAGGGTTAGTCATTCACTACTAGACTGAGGGACCTTACAGATGTTGTATGGGGGACAGAGGAAGGAGTAGTCATTCACTACTAGACTGAGGGACCTTGGGGGACAGATGTTGTATGGGGGACAGAGGAAGGAAGTAGTCATTCACTACTAGACTGAGGGACCTTACAGATGTTGTATGTATGGGGGACAGAGGAAGGAGTAGTCATTCACTACTAGACTGAGGGACCTTATAGATGTGGTATGTATGGGGGACAGAGGAAGGAGTGGTCATTCACTACTAGACTGAGGGACCTTACAGATGTGGTATGTATGAGGGACAGAGGAAGGAGTGGTCATTAAAAATCATGCCAACCCCTGTTATTTCACATGGAGTATGACTATACTATAGTTATGAATTTTTTATTTATCCTAAAATATATGTACTCTTTCCCCCCACTTTGACAGAGTATTTTCTGTACATTGTTGACAAGAAAAAGACATTTAAATCGATTTTAATCCCACTTTGTAACACAATAACATGCGAAGAAATCCATGGGATCTGAATACTTTTGCAAGGCACTGTATGTAGGGAATAAGGTTCAAAAGTAGTGCACTACAGAGCAAATAGGGCACTATTTGTGACTCACCCTAGAGCTGTAAGGTGTACTAGAGACACCTGGCTTGAGTGACAGGTAGTCATCAGGGGCTTGGTCGTTGTAGTGATAGTTGCCCTCGGTGACGGCCGGGGGCGGTGACGGGAAGTCGAGACTCAAGTTCTCGTTCACTGTCTGTACTGCCTTAGAGCTGGACATACTGGGGCCTATACACACACACATACACATACACACACACACACACACACACACACACACACACACACATACACACACACACATACACATACACACACACACACACACACACACACACACACACACACACACACATACACATACATACATACATACATACATACACATACACACACAGACACAGAGCAGTAGGGTGCAACCAAACATGACATTTTATTACAATCTTTTTATTTTTTCATTACAATTTCTTCTATAATTTCTATAATTTCTTTCTACTATTATTACCTTAAGGCTCCCCTACTGGTATATATATATATATTTATAAATTAAATAATCTACCTTCAGGCTCCCCTACTGGTATATATATATATTTATAAATTAAATAATCTACCTTCAGGCTCCCCTACTGGTATATATATATAAATTAAATAATATATCTTTAGGCTCCCCTACTGGTATGTATATATAAATCAAATAATATATCTTTAGGCTCCCCTACTGGTATATATATATAAATTAAATAATATATCTTTAGGCTCCCCTACTGGTATATATATATAAATTAAATAATATATCTTTAGGCTCCCCTACTGGTATATACAACATTATTTTCTCTAAATGACAAATGATTAAATACATTTACCTCAATAGTTTTCTAGGAGTGACTTCAACATTGTTTAGTTGAGCAGGACTAGTGGCACCCAGGGACAGTGAGAGAATAACAGGAGGGGGACCTTTAACCCTGGACTGCATTTAACACCAAGCGACCCTACCTTTCCTCTTTGTGGTGTTGTCTGTATTCCTGGGCGATGGTTTCAACAAGCGGTTGGCATAGATGTTCCTAGTGTCCAGTTCCCTCTCTTTCTCCTACAAGGGTTAGAGTTAGCTTTTATAACGCAACGTAGAGTGTGTGTGTGTGTGTGTGTGTCTGTGTGTGTGTGTGTCTGTGTGTGTGTGTGTGTCTGTGTCCGTGTGTGTGTGTGTGTGGGTGTGTGTGTCCGTGTGTGTGTGTATGTCTGTGTGTGTGTGTCTGTGTCCGTGTGTGTGTGTCCGTGTGTGTGTGTGTGTCTGTGTGTGTGTGTGTCTGTGTCCGTGTGTGTGTGTGTGTGTGTCTGTGTGTGTGTGTCTGTGTCCGTGTGTGTGTGTGTGTGTACCTTGAGTTTGTTGCTGAGTCGTTCCACCTCCTCCTGCAGGTCTGAGACCTGGTCCTGGGTACTGATGGTCTTCCTCCTCTCTGTAGCTAGCTGTCTCTGGTAACTACTGCTGCTCAGTTCCACTCTGCGCTCCAGATCCTAAACACACACACACACGGACACACACACACACACTATAATTTGCGTTATAGAAGCTAACTCTAACCCTTGTAGGAGAAGGAGAGGGAACTGGACACTAAGAACATCAACAACTATGTTTTAAGGGAGAAGTAGGCATTGGTCTGATATGATGGACAGAATGCTTTGTGGTGTTGAGATCCGTCCGGTCCCCTAACCCCTACTCCCTACCCCCTAGTCCCTACCCCCTACTCCCTACCCCCTAGTCTTCCCGTCTCCTCTTGATGATGTAACAATGCTCCAACGTTGTCTGAACTCAACATTCCATTTTAATATTGCTGTATGTGACGGTTAAACGCTATATTTAAGTTTGTTTGTATATGTGGAGTCTATTTGTGTACTAGTTTTAATATATATGTAACAGGAAACTAAAAGTATGTTTAAATAATGTATTTTAACTATTCATGTTAAATGTACTGTATATTGTTCAGATTGTTCTTTGATGTCACCATGTTCAGTCTGCAATAAAAGGTCTGCTGTTGTTACATCAGGAGTGGTGCCATTGGTTTTACCCTGCAGCTTAGACCAGATATTTATGGGAGAAGTTTTAAGGGAGAAGAAGACAGTGCTCCTTCTGCTCCTCCTTGCACAAAGGCGGAGGTAGAGGTCCTGCTGCTGGGTTGTTGCCCTTCTACGGCCTCCTCCACGTCTCCTGATGTACTGGCCTGTCTCCTGGTAGCGCCTCCATGCTCTGGACACTATGCTGACAGACACAGCAAACCTTCTTGCCACAGCTCGCATTGATGTGCCATCCTGGATGAGCTGCACTACCTGAGCCACTTGTGTGGGTTGTAGACTTCGTCTCATGCTACCACTAGAGTGAAAGCACCGCCAGCATTCAAAAGTGACCAAAACATCAGCCAGGAAGCATAGGAACTGAGAAGTGGTCTGTGATCACCACCTGCAGAACCACTCCTTTATTGGGGGTGTCTTGCTAATTGCCTATAATTTCCACCTGTTGTCTATTCCATTTGCACAACAGCATGTGGAATTTATTGTCAATCAGTGTTGCTTCCTAAGTGGACAGTTTGATTTCACAGAAGTGTGATTGACTTGGAGTTACATTGTGTTGTTTAAGTGTTCCCTTTATTTTTTTGAGCAGTGTATATTTTACCTCTTGGTGATGTCATTCGGAAACATAATGTAAACTTTCACTGCTATGCGGATGACACACAGCTGTACATTTCGATGAAACATGGTGAAGCCCCAAAATTGCCCTCGCTAGAAGCATGTGTTTCAGACATAAGGAAGTGGATGGCTGCAAACTTTCTACTTTTAAACTCGGACAAAACAGAGATACTAGTTCTAGGTCCCAAGAAACAAAGATCTTTTGTTGCATTAAGAAGGAAATAAAATCCACAAATGAACTTTTAACAAGGCACACCTGTTAATTGAAATGTATTCCAGGTGACTACCTCATGACGCTGGTTGAGAGAATGCCAAGAGTGTGCAAAGCTTTCATCAAGGTAAAGGGTGGCTACATTGAAGAATCTCAAATATAAAATATATTTTGATTTGTTTAACACTTTTATGGTTACTACATGGTTCCATATGTGTTATTTCATAGTTTTGATGTCTTCACTATTATTCTACAATTTAGAAAATAGTAAAAAAGAAAAGAAAAACCCTTGAATGAGCTTTTGACTGGCACTGTATCCGAAATGCTACAAGAAGGACCGTTGGTTCTTAATGGACAGAAATTAGCATGTGAAACCGATAATTGATACATTTAATAAAACTCTTGCACCTACAAACTTAAGACAATCTGACATTTTTGTAAGTCCAATCGTCGCTTTATGGGACGCTACAGTCTCGTTGTAATCCGACGTCTCGAATTTGAGTTAAGTAGGTGCAGGAAATACTCTGAAAACTAAAATGCTAACGACCCTCTTAAAAATCCGGTATGTGGAATTTTCATAGACATTGGTGTCATATTGGTTTATCGCCCCTACAATAATCGATGCCAAACAACATGTTGAAACCAACCATCGCCCAGGAACAGAAACCACGCTACAAAGAGGATAGCTACTGCTCTGCCTGCCTGCCTGCCTGCGTGTATGGGGGGGGACTAGTGTCCGGTACTTCTCCTTTAGAGCTCTGTGATGTGTGATCTTTGTTTAACACGTGCAGGAGATGGTCTCTGTAGTGTGTTAGTAGCTACTGTACCTTGATCTTTAGCTGGTTCTCCTGGTCCTTGGCCCTCTCCTGCTCTAGTCTCCTGGTGAGCTCCTCCCTGGGACCTAACTCCTGCTGTTCTGCCAGACGCCTCAGACGACCCAGGGACGACTGGCTACGCTGCAGCTGCTCCTGGAGGGAGGGAGGGAGGAGGCAGGGAGGCAGGGAGGAGGGAGGGAGGCAGGGAGGGAGGGAGGGGGGAGGAGGGAGGAGGGAGGGAGGGAGGGAGGGGAGGCAGGGGGAGGGGAGGAGGGAGGGAGGGAGGGAGGGAGGCAGGGGGGAGGCAGGGAGGGAGGGAGGGAGGCAGGGAGGGAGGGAGGGAGGGAGGAGGGAGGAGGGAGGCAGGGCAGGGAGGGAGGGAGGGAGGGAGGCAGGCAGGCAGGGAGGGGAGGCAGGCAGGCAGGGAGGGAGGGAGGGAGGGAGGGAGGCAGGGAGGGGAGGCAGGCAGGCAGGGGAGGGGAGGCAGGCAGGCAGGGAGGCAGGCAGGAGGGAGGGGAGGGAGGGAGGGAGGGAGGGAGGGAGGGAGGGAGGGAGGGAGGGAGGGACAGTCAGATGGACAGACAGATGGACAGACAGATGGACACTTCTGGCCAGCTCACACTTAAATCTATTTGATTTATTTTGTACTCTTCAACAAAAAGCAAACACTTTCTGCATTTAGATCTGGTCAGTATGAGTCCTCTGGCTTTCCGTACCTGTGTGTCTTTGAGTCGCCTCTCAGCGTCCCGCTCCCTCTCCTGTGTCCGCCGTAGACGTTCCCGCAGAGCTGTGGTCTCGTTGGCGTGGCGCGACAGCAGCTGGGCGATCTCACTCTCCGTGTCGTCGTATCGCTGCAGCGCCCTCTCCTGGCGGTGATGGAGCTATAGGAATCACACACAGACAGGCCGATTGAAATAGATTGAGGAGTCTGTATCTGAGTTATTGTGGCGTCTGTGACATCACCATTGAGGCTATCTCCATTTTAAAGTAGTCCATTTTATTCTTCTTTTGCGTTTGAAAAAAAAGCATAAACCTTATATTGGTGATTGACCTAAACCAAATATTATGTGTCATTCATGTATTGTGGCCACTAACTGGTAGTGATATAGAAGAAATGTACAAATCATAGGCAACCCAATATGAACAACCACAACCCTCTGATCATTGGCTGATCGCACCCAATCCGTAGAAAACCCTACCCAGTTGACTACTTTTAAAATGTGGAAGCCCTTGGCAATACCCATGCTAAAAGGGGTCAGGGTTAGTAGGTTTACCTGTCTAAGGGTCAGGGGTCTTGGTTAGTAGGTTTACCTGTCTGAGGGTCAGGGTTAGGGGTCAGGGTTAGTAGGTTTACCTGTCTGAGGGTCAGGGTTAGGGGTCAGGTTTAGTAGGTTTAACTGTCTGAGGGTCAGGGTTAGGGGTCAGGGTTAGTTAGCTACCTGTCTGAGGGTCAGGGTTAGGGGTTAGGGTTAGTAGGTTTACCTGTCTGAGGATGCGGTTCTCCTTAGTTATCTGGTCGGTGTGGAGCTGTAGCTCTGACAGGGCGTTGCGTAACTCGTTGATCTTCAACAGGCGGGCCGACAGCATGCGCTTGGTCACCAGGTCAAGATCTTTAGGGGGTGCCGTGGTGTCCTTGATCAGGCTCTGGGACTCGGTCCGTACCCCCAACGCTGAGCCCGCTGGGGCTGGGCACCCACGCGGGGAGGGCGAGACACACCCCGACGGACGCCTATGGAGGAGAAACACACACACAGGGTTACACACAGTACACACCTGGGACACACACACACAGGGTTACACAAATCAAATCAAATCAAATTTTATTTGTCACATACACATGGTTAGCAGATGTTAATGCGAGTGTAGCGAAATGCTTGTGCTTCTAGTTCTAGCTTGTGCCAACAAGTAATCTAACTAACAATTTCAAAACTACTGTCTTATACACAGTGTAGGGGGATAAAGAATATGTACATAAGGATATATGAATGAGTGATGGTACAGAGCAGCATAGGCAAGATACAGTAGATGGTATCGAGTACAGTATATACATATGAGATGAGTATGTAAACAAAGTGGCATAGTTAAAGTGGCTAGTGATACATGTATTACATAAGGATGCAGTCGATGATATAGAGTACAGTACATACGTATGCATATGAGATGAATAATGTAGGGTATGTAACATTATATAAGGTAGCATTGTTTAAAGTGGCTAGTGATATATTTACATTTCCCATCAATTCCCATTATTAAAGTGGCTGGAGTTGAGTCAGTGTCGGTGTTGGCAGCAGCCACTCAATGTTAGTGGTGGCTGTTTAACAGTCTGATGGCCTTGAGATAGAAGCTGTTTTTCAGTCTCTCGGTCCCAGCTTTGATGCACCTGTACTGACCTCGCCTTCTGGATGATAGCGGGGTGAACAGGCAGTGGCTCGGGTGGTTGTTGTCCTTGATGATCTTTATGGCCTTCCTGTAACATCGGGTGGTGTAGGTGTCCTGGAGGGCAGGTAGTTTGCCCCCGGTGATGCGTTGTGCAGACCTCACTACCCTCTGGAGAGCCTTATGGTTGTGGGCGGAGCAGTTGCCGTACCAGGCGGTGATGCAGCCCGCCAGGATGCTCTCGATTGTGCATCTGTAGAAGTTTGTGAGTGCTTTTGGTGACAAGCCGAATTTCTTCAGCCTCCTGAGGTTGAAGAGGCGCTGCTGCGCCTTCTTCACGATGCTGTCTGTGTGAGTGGACCAATTCAGTTTGTCTGTGATGTGTATGCCGAGGAACTTAAAACTTGCTACCCTCTCCACTACTGTTCCATCGATGTGGATAGGGGGGTGTTCCCTCTGCTGTTTCCTGAAGTCCACAATCATCTCCTTAGTTTTGTTGACGTTGAGTGTGAGGTTATTTTCCTGACACTACACTCCGAGGGCCCTCACCTCCTCCCTGTAGGCCGTCTCGTCGTTGTTGGTAATCAAGCCTACCACTGTTGTGTCGTCTGCAAACTTGATGATTGAGTTGGAGGCGTGCGTGGCCACGCAGTCGTGGGTGAACAGGGAGTACAGGAGAGGGCTCAGAACGCACCCTTGTGGGGCCCCAGTGTTGAGGATCAGCGGGGTGGAGATGTTGTTGCCTACCCTCACCACCTGGGGGCGGCCCGTCAGGAAGTCCAGTACCCAGTTGCACAGGGCTGGGTCGAGACCCAGGGTCTCGAGCTTGATGACGAGCTTGGAGGGTACTATGGTGTTGAATGCCGAGCTGTAGTCGATGAACAGCATTCTCACATAGGTATTCCTCTTGTCCAGATGGGTTAGGGCAGTGTGCAGTGTGGTTGAGATTGCATCGTCTGTGGACCTATTTGGGCGGTAAGCAAATTGGAGTGGGTCTAGGGTGTCAGGTAGGGTGGAGGTGATATGGTCCTTGACTAGTCTCTCAAAGCACTTCATGATGACGGATGTGAGTGCTACGGGGCGGTAGTCGTTTAGCTCAGTTACCTTAGCTTTCTTGGGAACAGGAACAATGGTAGCCCTCTTGAAGCATGTGGGAACAGCAGACTGGTATAGGGATTGATTGAATATGTCCGTAAACACACCGGCCAGCTGGTCTGCGCATGCTCTAACACCCCCTATCCGCGGCTGGGGATGCCGTCTGGGCCTGCAGCCTTGCGAGGGTTAACACGTTTAAATGTCTTACTCACCTCGGCTGCAGTGAAGGAGAGTCCGCATGTCTTCGTTGCAGGCCGTGTCAGTGGCACTGTATTGTCCTCAAAGCGGGCAAAAAAGTGATTTAGTCTGCCTGGGAGCAAGACATCCTGGTCCGTGACTGGACTGGTTTTCTTCTTGTAGTCCGTGATTGACTGTAGACCCTGCCACATACCTCTTGTGTCTGAGCCGTTGAATTGAGATTCTACTTTGTCTCTGTACTGGCGCTTAGCTTGTTTGATAGCCTTGCGGAGGGAATAGCTGCACTGTTTGTATTCGGTCATGTTACCAGTCACCTTGCCCTGATTAAAAGCAGTGGTTCGTGCCTTCAGTTTCACACGAATGCTGCCATCAATCCACGGTTTCTGGTTAGGGAATGTTTTAATCGTTGCTATGGGAACGACATCTTCAACGCACGTTCTAATGAACTCGCACACCGAATCAGCGTATTCGTCAATGTTGTTATCTGACGCAATACGAAACATCTCCCAGTCCACGTGATGGAAGCAGTCTTGGAGTGTGGAGTCAGCTTGGTCGGACCAGCGTTGGACAGACCTCAGCGTGGGAGCTTCTTGTTTTAGTTTCTGTCTGTAGGCAGGGATCAACAAAATTGAGTCGTGGTCAGCTTTTCCGAAAGGAGGGCAGGGCAGGGCCTTGTATGCGTCGCGGAAGTTAGAGTAACAATGATCCAGGGTCTTTCCACCCCTGGTTGCGCAATCGATATGCTGATAAAATTTAGGGAGTCTTGTTTTCAGATTAGCCTTGTTAAAATCCCCAGCTACAATGAATGCAGCCTCCGGATAAATGGTTTCCAGTTTGCAAAGAGTCAAATAAAGTTCGTTCAGAGCCATCGATGTGTCTGCTTGGGGGGGGATATATACGGCTGTGATTATAATCGAAGAGAATTCTCTTGGTAGATAATGCGGTCGACATTTGATTGTGAGGAATTCTAAATCAGGTGAACAGAAGGATTTGAGTTCCTGTATGTTTGGACACACAGTACACACCTGGGACACACACACACAGGGTTACATACAGTACACACCTGGGACACACACACACAGGGTTACACACAGTACACACCTGGGACACACACACACAGGGTTACACACAGTACACACCTGGGACACACACACACACAGGGTTACACACAGTACACACCTGGGACACACACACACAGGGTTACACACAGTACACACCTGAGACACACACACACACAGAGTTACACACAGTATACACCTGGGACACACACACACAGGGTTACACACAGTACACGCCTGGGACACACACACACACACAGGGTTACACACAGTACACACCTGGGACACACACACACAGGGTTACACAGTACACACCTGGGACACACAACTAGGACATCTCTGTTACAACTACATAACAACTAGGACATCTCTGTGTTACAACTACATAACAACTAGGACATCTCTGTTACAATTACATAACAACTAGGACATCTCTGTTACAACTACATAACAACTAGGACATCTCTGTTACAACTACATAACAACTAGGACATCTCTGTTACAATTACATAACAACTAGGACATCTCTGTTACAACTACATAACAACTAGGACATCTCTGTTACAACTACATAACAACTAGGACATCTCTGTTACACCTACATAACAACTAGGACATCTCTGTTACACCTACATAACAAGTTACACCTTAGAGTAGTACAGAGACCACATTTGAAGTGTGCTAGCGAGCTACACTGCTATCTACTGGAGACATTGCGTGGGTGGGTGGGTGTGAGTGTACAGTACCTGTTTGGTGCGGGTACAGAGACCCTCTTGGTGTTGGTGGGTGTGGGTGTACAGTAACTGTTTGGTGCGGGTACAGAGACCCTCTTGGTGTTGGTGGGTGTGGGTGTACAGTACCTGTTTTGTGTAGAGGACTGCTGGAGACATTGAGTGGGTGGGTGTGGGTTTACAGTACCTGTTTTGTGTAGAGGACTGCTGGAGACCCTCTTGGCGCGAGGTCCCTTTCTGCGAGGGCTGGGGGAGGGCGTACGGGAGTAGGGCGACAGCGTGTGTTCCGAGGGTGTTAGGTTCTCGTAGTCCTCAGAGTAGAAAGAGCTGCTCCTCCGATGCTCTCTGTCTGACATGCGGTCCCGGTCCGGATCCACTTCCTGTGTCCGTGTCTTAGCCTGGTCCCCAGCACAGCTGTCCCTCTCATCTCTTTCTCCGTCCCGACTCTTGTCCCGTTTCAGAGTTCGTACCGACGCCTTGGAACCTTTCCCAGCCGTGCTCCTGCTGCGGGACTGACGACTCTGGCGCTCTGCATCTCGGTTGTCCTCGTAAGGGTGAGGAATGTTCTCCGTATCCATGTGGTCCCTCTGACAGGAGATTCTTCATGGATAAGATGGATACACAGAAGAAGTCATCCGATTTGTCCTATTACACTGTATCACTGACTGTGTAGGCTCCCTACCAGTCAATAACATTGATATAACCTAGTGTACTACAAAGGCAATAGGTCCTTAATTTGGTCCTTAATCATTCTCTCTAAGGCATAACATCCTAGCCATTTTGTCATTGTATTTTTTATTACCTTTATTTAACTAGGCAAGTCAGTTAAGAACAAATTCTTATTTTCAATGCCTGTTCAGGGGCAGAACGACAGATTTGTACCTTGTCAGCTCGGGAGTTTGAACTTGCAACCTTACGTTTACTAGTCCAACGCTCTAACCACTAGGCTACCCTGCCTCCCCAGGGTAGCCTATTTCACATTAATGCAATTCAGGAGGACAACATTTTTGGACAGGTCTGAGAAGCTTTCACATCTTACTTAAAAAAACATGTATGTAACCTTTATTTAACTGGGCAAGTCAGTTCTTATTTACAATGATGGCCTCCACCGGCCAAACCCGGAAGATGCTGGGCCAGCTGTGCTCCGCCCTATGGGACTCCCAATCAAGGCCGATTGTGATACAGCCTGGATTCGAACCAGGGTGTCTGTAGTGACATCTCTAGCACTGAGATGCAGTGCCTTAGAACGCTGCGATGTTCAAATCAAATACAAGAATAGGAATAAAGTGACAGATTGTACAGTAGCAGTTGCGTGTGATGAGTCCAACAAAGGTTAGCGCAAACAAACGTTTTGAACAAAAAATTGTGTTTCTATTGGACAAATTCAGGTAGGTCCTGCCCCGTTTAGTTCTGTTTACACTCTGTTTGCTTCCGTTTGGTAAAGAGTAAACCGTAAACGCACAGATATTTCACTGGATTTATAAATATGAAGCATCCGGTTAGCGTTTCCGCTCACTACCAAATTTGGTAGTTAGAGGAAGCCCACTGGCGGGCAGTGGGAGAAGATGGAACAAGATAGATTTTGTCCGATATTCTGCAAATCTTCTCATCAATTAAAACATTTGATCTCAATGCAGCTTTCTGTTACCAAAACTAAAATATGCTATGAACAGAACGGACTAAGTTTTGTAGACTTCACCCTTTTGTAAAAACATTATAAAAAAATGTTTTTTAAATCAAGCTGTTTATAAAGGAGTGCAAAAGCGAGTTAAGTTATTGCATTACGCGCACATCAAAGAGTTATGCGTTTCCTGACGGAGATATGCAGATGTATACTAGACTGCGTCAATAAAGATATCCCCAGCGGGTGTTTCGCTTAGCAAGCCAACTTCTTGCTTCTTCTGGCCACTATGACTCATTAGTTCCCATTGGAAACGATAGACTGTGGTCTATCTTGGCTTAGTTATAAAAGCCTTTCCGTTGCAAAACGTAAATCCCCAGCTACCCCCCCCCCCTACATCACCAGGTTTAATCAACATTTATTTGAGTCGATTTGCTATTTGTTTAGGCTCATTTTAAATGTAAAAGTTTGGAAAGAGGCATTATCAACCCACCTCGTTTAGATGAACCTTGGCGTCACGTCTCCGTGACTTCTCTGCTTTCGCGGGATGGTCTCTTGTCTGGTCAACTTGGTAGCTGACTAGTCTAGATAACTAGCTATTTGTCTTGCTGACTAGTCTAGATAACTAGCTATTTGTCTTGCTGACTAGTCTAGATAACTAGCTATTTGTCTTGCTGACTAGTCTAGATAACTAGCTATTTGTCTTGCTGACTAGTCTAGATAACTAGCTATTTGTCTTGCTGACTAGTCTAGATAACTAGCTATTTGTCTTGCTGACTAGTCTAGATAACTAGCTATTTGTCTTGCTGACTAGTCTAGATAACTAGCTATTTGTCTTGCTGACTAGTCTAGATAACTAGCTATTTGTCTTGCTAACCTAGCACCGTTCGTTAGCTCCGAATAGCTAGTTATATAGCTAACGACGTTAGCTAAATTAGCAGTCTAGCTAACAACAACAAAGCCTGTAACCTTAGTAACATTTAACCCTGCATTTATGCCAGAATATGTCCATGGCTCTTTAGCTATCTATTTAGGATATGGGTCATTTACTGTCCTCTAATCTAATTTTGGGGGGAGATCTACTAAAAACTAGCTAGGGGATAGGCACCGCTACATGACAGACTCCACGCCTGGCCCCTTTCGGTCGGTCCGCTCTGGTCACTGTGACGCGGCGCCATGGCAACCCTCCGGTACCGCTTCACGGTGTAGTTCCAGAGTTGCGCCACAGAGAGACGCTGTGACCACTTGTTGCATGAACCCAGATAAGAGATTATACAGATTATTTCATTCCGGGAACCGAAGGGATTCATTCATCCTGATATATTTGCATGTAAAAAAAAAAATTAAAAAAAAAAGAGTGGATTTTTTGCAATGGTCATAAACTGTACACACATCACAAAACGGAGAATAAATCGGAGGAAAAGGTGAATTATTGTGAGTGCATGTAAAAATAAAATAAAAACAGAGTGGATTTTTTGCAATGGTCATAAACTGTACACACATCACAAAACGGAGAATAAATCGGAGGAAAAGGTGAATTATTGTGAGTGCATGTAAAAATAAAATAAAAACAGAGTGGATTTTTGCAATGGTCATAAACTGTACACACATCACAAAACGGAGAATAAATCGGAGGAAAAGGTGAATTATTGTGAGTGCAGCAGAACTCTTTTGGGGTCTCGATGAGTTTACAGCAGAGGCAAAAACATCATGTCAAAGGATGTGACTTGAATTTCAATGTGACTTTTTTTATTGTATGTGTCTGTTTTTATATTGTGGATTTTTTTTGTTCTTCTATAGTTTACCAACCCATACAGCAGGTAGCGGCATGCACCTCAAATCAAAGTTTATTTGTCACGTGCGCCGAATACAACAGGTGTAGTAGACCTTACAGTGAAATGCTTACTTACAGGCTCTAACCAACAGTGCAAAAAAGGTATTAGGTATTAGGTGAACAATAGGTAAGTACAAAAATAAAAACAAGAGTAAAAAGACCTTGAAAAATAGTAGTGCAAGGCTATAAACAGTAGAGAGGCTATGTACAGTAGAGAGGCTATATACAGTAGAGAGGCTATATACAGTAGAGAGGCTATATACAGTAGAGAGGCTATATACAGTAGAGAGGCTATATACAGTAGAGAGGCTATAGACAGTAGAGAGGCCATATACAGTAGAGAGGCTATATACAGTAGAGAGGCTATATACAGTAGAGAGGCTATAGACAGTAGAGAGGCCATATACAGTAGAGAGGCTATATACAGTAGAGAGGCTATATACAGTAGAGAGGCTATATACAGTAGAGAGGCTATATACAGTAGAGAGGCTATAAACAGTAGAGAGGCTATATACAGTAGAGAGGCTATAAACAGTAGAGAGGCTATATACAGTAGAGAGGCTATATACAGTAGAGAGGCTATATACAGTAGAGAGGCTATATACAGTAGAGTGGCTATATACAGTAGAGTGGCTATATACAGTAGAGAGGCTATATACAGTAGAGAGGGTATATACAGTAGAGTGGCTATATACAGTGGAGAGGCTATATACAGTAGACAGGCTATATACTGTAGAGAAGCTATATACAGTAGAGAGGCTATATAGAGTAGAGAAATATATACAGTAGGGAGGTTATAACAGCAGCGAGACTATATACAGTAGAGAGGCTATATACAGTAGAGAGGGTATATACAGTAGAGTGGCTATATACAGTAGAGAGGGTATATACAGTAGAGTGGCTATATACAGTAGAGAGGGTATATCAGTAGAGTGGCTATATACAGTAGAGAGGCTATAAACAGTAGAGTGGCTATATACAGTAGAGAGGCTATATACAGTAGAGAGGCTATATACAGTAGAGAGGCTATATACAGTAGAGAGGCTATATACAATAGAGAGGCTATAAACGGTAGAGAGGCTATATACAGTAGAGAGGCTATATACAGTAGACAGGCTATATACAGTAGAGAGGCTATATACAGTAGAGAGGCTTTATACAATAGAGAGGCTATATACAGTAGAGAGGCTATATACAGTAGAGAGGATATATACGGTAGAGAGGCTATATACAGTAGAGGCTATATACAGTACAGGCTATATACAGTAGAGAGGGTATATACAGTAGAGAGGCTATAACAGTAGAGAGGCTATATACATTAGAGAGGCTATATACAGTAGAGAGGCTATATGCAGTAGAGAGGTTATATACAGTAGAGAGGGTATATACAGCAGAGAGGGTATATACATTAGTGAGGCTATATACAGTAGAGAGGTTATAACAGTAGAGAGGCCATATACAGTAGAGAGGCTATATACAGTAGAGAGGCTATATGCAGTAGAGAGGCTATATACAGTAGAGAGGATATATACAGTAGAGAGGCTATATACAATAGAGAGGCTATATACAGTAGAGAGGCTATATACAGTAGAGGGTATATACAGTAGAGAGGTTATATACAGTAGAGGGGCTATATACAGTAGAGGGGCTATATACAGTAGAGGGGCTACATACAGTAGAGGGGATATATACAGTAGCAAGGCTATATACAGACACCTGTTAGTCAGGCTGATTGAGGTTGTATGTACATGTAGATATGGTTAAAGTGACGATGCACATATGATGAACAGAGAGTAGCAGTAGCGTAAAAGAGGGGTTGGTGGTTGGTGGGACACAATGCAGATAGCCTAGTTAGCCAATGTGCGGGGGCACTGGTTGGTCAGGCCAATTGAGGTAGTATTTACATTAAAGTATAGTTAAAGTGACTATGCATATATGATAAACATAGAGTAGCAGCAATTTAAAATAGGGTTTGTGCAAATAGTCCGGGTAGCTATTTGATTACCTGTTCAGGAGTCTTATCGCTTGGGGGTAAAAACTGTTGAGATGCCTTTTTGTCCGTGACTTGGCACTCCGGTACAGTGTGCCATGCGGCAGTAGAGAGAGGAGGCTCTCTCGGTCCGAAGCACAGTTAGGTTTGGGTTGGTAACAGACTGATTGGTCGGCTGTTTGAGCCAGTGAAGGGTGCTTTGCTATTCTTGGGTAGAGGAATGTCTTTTACTTCCCTCCTGAGGGCTTGAGACACTTTCCTTTGGGCTTAGATTGAAGAGACGACAAATAGAAGTGGCAATATCATCCGCTGTCATTGTCTGTAATTTTGACAAATAAAATCCATTAAATACAGGTGTCACTGTATATAGACTTTATTTTTATTTTTTCTACTGTATTATTGACTGTATGTTTGTTTTACTCCATGTGTAACTCTGTGTTGTATGTGTGGAACTTCTTTGCTTTATCTTGGCCAGGTCGCAGTTGTAAATGAGAACTTGTTCTCAACTGGCCTACCTGGTTAAATAAAGGGTTAGGGTTATATAAATATAAATATCTGGTTAAATAAAGGGTTATATATATAAATACCTGGTTAAATAAAGGGTTATATATATAAATACCTGGTTAAATAAAGGGTTATATATATAAATACCTGGTTAAATAAAGGGTTATATATATAAATACCTGGTTAAATAAAGGGTTAGGGTTATATATATAAATACCTGGTTAAATAAAGGGTTATATATATAAATACCTGGTTAAATAAAGGGTTAGGGTTATATATATAAATACCTGGTTAAATAAAGGGTTATATATATAAATACCTGGTTAAATAAAGGGTTATATATATAAATACCTGGTTAAATAAAGGGTTAGGGTTATATATATAAATACCTGGTTAAATAAAGGGTTATATATATAAATACCTGGTTAAATAAAGGGTTAGGGTTATATATATAAATACCTGGTTAAATAAAGGGTTATATATATAAATACCTGGTTAAATAAAGGGTTATATATATAAATACCTGGTTAAATAAAGGGTTATATATATAAATACCTGGTTAAATAAAGGGTTATATATATAAATACCTGGTTAAATAAAGGGTTAGGGTTATATATACATAAATACCTGGTTAAATAAAGGGTTAGGGTTATATATATAAATACCTGGTTAAATAAAGGGTTATATATATAAATACCTGGTTAAATAAAGGGCTAGGGTTATATATATAAATACCTGGTTAAATAAAGGGTTATATATATATAAATACCTGGTTAAATAAAGGGCTAGGGTTATATATATAAATACCTGGTTAAATAAAGGGTTAGGGTTATATATATAAATACCTGGTTAAATAAAGGGTTATATATATAAATACCTGGTTAAATAAAGGGTTATATATATAAATACCTGGTTAAATATATAAATACCTGGTTAAATAAAGAGTTAGGGTTATATATATAAATACCTGGTTAAATAAAGGGTTAGGGTTATATATATAAATACCTGGTTAAATAAAGGGTTATATATATAAATACCTGGTTAAATAAAGGGTTAGGGTTATATATATAAATACCTGGTTAAATAAAGGGTTATATATATAAATACCTGGTTAAATAAAGGGTTAGGGTTATATATATAAATACCTGGTTAAATAAAGGGTTAGGGTTATATATATATAAATACCTGGTTAAATAAAGGGTTATATATATAAATACCTGGTTAAATAAAGGGTTATATATATAAATACCTGGTTAAATAAAGGGTTATATATATAAATACCTGGTTAAATAAAGGGTTAGGGTTATATATATAAATACCTGGTTAAATAAAGGGTTATATATATATAAATACCTGGTTAAATAAAGGGTTATATATATATATATAAATACCTGGTTAAATAAAGGGTTAGGGTTATATATATAAATACCTGGTTAAATAAAGAGTTAGGGTTATATATATAAATACCTGGTTAAATAAAGGGTTAGGGTTATATATATAAATACCTGGTTAAATAAAGGGTTAGGGTTATATATATACATACCTGGTTAAATAAAGGGTTAGGGTTATATGTATAAATACCTGGTTAAATAAAGGGTTATATTTATAAATACCTGGTTAAATAAAGGTGAAATTAAAACAAATATTAATTTTTAAAATCCATCCAAGTTGTCAGACTTGGATTGTCATTGTTGATAGATTTAAAAAAAAAAATGTTTTTACCTCTTCCACACTTACTTTACAGAATTCAAAATTACAATGCAATGTATTTCATCATTTGGTCAGTTATGCATGGAAGTGTAGGTTCAGAATTTGTTGTTGTGTGTGTGTGTAATTATGATTCCTGCTGATATGTATTATTGATTATGTTAAGAGATTTGACTTACATGAGAGGACTACTACAAATAACATAATAACATTGTAACAATGATAAATAACACAATAAGAAATATATGAATCGTTTTATTTTGTTAAACAAGACAATGGTTTTACATTCAGAAAGCCTTCACACCCCTTAACTTGTGAGATGTGTCCCTGGCTTACACACAATACCCCATTTTAAAGTAGAATTATGTTGTTGTTTTTTTTTTACATGTTTACAAATCAATAAAAAATGAAAAGCTGAAATGAGTCAAGTATTCAATCCCATTGTTATGGCGAGCCTAAATAAATTCAGGAGTAAATATTTGCTTAACAAGTCTCATAAGTTGCATGTACTCGCTCTGTGTGCAATGATAGTGTTTAAAAATGCAGACATTGAATATTCCTCGAGCATGGTGAAGTTATTAATTACACTTTGGATGGTGTATCAATACACCCAGTCACTACAAAGATAAAGGCGTCCTTCCTAACTCAGTTGCCGGAGAGGAAGGAAACCCCTCAGGGATTTCACCATGAGGCCAATGGTGACTTTAAAACAGTTACAGAGTTTACTGGCTGTTGTAGGAGAAAACTGAGGATGGATCAACAACATTGTAGTTACTCCACAATACTAACCTAAATGACAGAGTTAATAGAAGGAAGCCTGTACAAAATAAAAATATTCCAAAACATGCTTCCTGTTTGCAACTAAAGTAAAATTGCAAAAAATTTGGCAAAGACATTCACTTTATGTCCTGAATACAAAGTGTTATGTTTGTGGCAAATTCAACACAACACTGAGCACCACTCTTCATATTTTCAAGCATGGTGGTGGCTGCATCATGTTATTGGTATGCTTGTCATTGGCAAGGACTAGGGAGATTTTTAGGATCAAAGAAACAGAATAGAGCTAAGCACAGGCAAAATCCTAGAGGAAAACCTGGTTCAGTCTGCTTTCCAATCGACACTGGGAGATGAATTCACCTTTTCAGCAGGACAATAACCTAAAACACAAGGCCAAATCTACACTGTAGTTGCTTACCAAGACTACACTGAATATTCCTGAGTGGCCTAGTTACAGTTTTGACTTAAATTAGCTTGAAAATCTATGGCAAGACTTGGTAATGGCTGTCTAGCTAACTTGACTAGCTCTTAGAGACATCCAGGGAGACTCAGCGCTCTTAGAGACATCCAGGGAGACTCAGCGCTCTTAGAGACATCCAGGGAGACT
Source organism: Oncorhynchus tshawytscha (assembly GCF_018296145.1). Taxonomy (NCBI): domain Eukaryota; kingdom Metazoa; phylum Chordata; class Actinopteri; order Salmoniformes; family Salmonidae; genus Oncorhynchus; species Oncorhynchus tshawytscha. Next base: position 3,678,671 of record NC_056433.1, on the reverse strand, counting down.
CAGAGCTCTTAGAGACATCCAGGGAGACTCAGAGCTCTTAGAGACATCCAGGGAGACTCAGAGCTCTTAGAGACATCCAGGGAGACTCAGAGCTCTTAGAGACATCCAGGGAGACTCAGAGCTCTTAGAGACATCCAGGGAGACTCAGAGCTCTTAGAGACATCCAGGGAGACTCAGAGCTCTTAGAGACATCCAGGGAGACTCAGAGCTCTTAGAGACATCCATGGAGACTCAGAGCTGTACACGCTGCCTAAGGTGATTCTAACATGTATTGACTCAGGGGTGTGAATACCTATGTAAATTTGATATTTCTGTATTTCATTTTAAATAAATTTGCAAACATTTTCAATCCATTTTGAATTCAGGCTGTAACACAACACAATGGGGAATAAGTCATGGGGTGTGAATACTTTCTGAAGTGGAGGGGAGAGTCTTCTGGCAGGTGATCTTCCTCTGTCTGTTACAGCTTAAAGAAGGCCTCTGCTTTTCCAGTCTCCACCGCCTCATAAAACACAGAGAAGTCCTGCAGAGCGAGAGAGATGAGGGGAGAGAGAGAGAGAGAGGGGCAGAGAGAGAGATGAGAGTTGGGGCGGAGAGAATGATGAGAGATGGGGAGAAAGGGGTGCAGAGAGATGAGAGATGGGGGAGAGAGAGTGATGAGAGATGGGAGAGAGCGGGGAGAGATGAGAGTAGAGTGAGAGATGAGAGATGGGGGCAGAGAGAGCGATGAGAGATGGGGAGAGAGAGATGAGAGATGAGGCAGAAAGAATGATGAGAGATGGGAGAGAGCGAGGACAGATGGGGAGAGAGGGCAGAGAGAGCAATGAGAGATGGGGGAGAGAGGGCAGAGAGAGCAATGAGAGATGGGGAGAGAGAAGGCAGAGAGAGCAATGAGAGATGGGGGAGAGAGGGCAGAGAGAGCAATGAGAGATGGGGGAGAGAGAAGGCAGAGAGAGCAATGAGAGATGGGGGAGAGAGGGCAGAGAGAGCAATGAGAGATGGGGGAGAGAGGGCAGAGAGAGCAATGAGAGATGGGGAGAGAGAAGGCAGAGAGAGCAATGAGAGATGGGGGAGAGAGGGCAGAGAGAGTGATGAGAGAGAGGAGGGAGAGGAGAAAAACATCAGTTGGATAGGGAGGGAGAGCGTGAGAGCTGTGTTTGTGGATGCAGTGTGTTTCACTGATTCTGAGTAATACTGATGCAAATAGATGGAAATGGGATTTGGACACATGAACAAACACAACGCTTTAAACACAATAACAGCATCACAGACCGACAGGACCAGCTACGATAAACCCCCAACAACAACATGGCACAGTATTGGTCTACAATCAGAGGTTAATTTCTTCTTCGTTCAGTTAAACGGCAAGGCCAGACACAGTGACGCACCGCCAGGTCTGAGCAAGCCCCTGCCATGGCTTAGGACATGTTCATATGCTATCTGGGGAGTGGGGACCCCCCCCCCGTACCCCCTGTCTTGCGGGGGCTGCTGGTGTGTGAGGGTACGCCAGTGACCATGAAGTCCACCCCAATAGGAAGGATGTTTGCCGTACCGTGGTTACATGAAGGTTTTCAAGTGGCCGTGCCACACCCTGCTGTGGTGGAATTCCAATGCTGCCTGAACGAGAATTACTGGTGTGTGTGTGTGTGTGTGTGTGTGTGTGTTGACTTAAAGCTGTGGGCGTTGTGCAGCCTGAGTAATGATTAGATTTTGGTCCACACCCAGGCTGCATTCCAAATGGCTCCTTATAACCAGAGTAGTCTAGTCAGTATCTCTAGCCAGTAGTCTGGTCAGTAGTCTAGTCAGTATCTCTGGTCAGTAGTCTGGTCAGTATCTCTAGTCAGTATCTCTGGTCAGTAGTCTAGTCAGTATCTCTAGTCAGTATCTCTAGTCAGTATCTCTAGTCAGTATCTCTGGTCAGTAGTCTGGGCAGTAGTCTGGTCAGTATCTCTAGTCAGTAGTCTGGTCAGTATCTCTAGTCAGTAGTCTCTAGTCAGTATCTCTAGTCAGCATCTCTAGTCAGTAGTCTAGTCAGTAGTCTAGTCAGTAGTCTAGTCAGTATCTCTGGTCAGTATCTCTAGTCAGTAGTCTAGTCAGTATCTCTGGTCAGTAGTCTGGTCAGTATCTCTAGTCAGTGTCAGTAGTCAGTAGTCTAGTCAGTATCTCTAGTCAGTATCTCTAGTCAGTGGCTCTAGTCAGTAGTCTAGTCAGTATCTCTGGTCAGTAGTCTGGTCAGTAGTCGGGTCAGTAGTCGGGTCAGTATCTCTAGTCAGTGTCAGTAGTCAGTAGTCTAGTCAGTATCTCTAGTCAGTATCTCTAGTCAGTATCTCTAGTCAGTATCTCTAGTCAGTAGTCTAGTCAGTCTCTCTGGTCAGTAGTCTAGTCAGTATCTCTAGTCAGTAGTCTAGTCAGTATCTCTAGTCAGTATCTCTAGTCAGTAGTCTGGTCAGTATCTCTGGTCAGTAGTCTAGTCAGTAGTCTAGTCAGTAGTCTAGTCAGTATCTCTGGTCAGTATGTCTAGTCAGTAGTCTAGTCAGTAGTCTAGTCAGTATCTCTGGTCAGTAGTCTGGTCAGTAGCTCTAGTCAGTAGCTCTAGTCAGTAGTCTAGTCAGTAGCTCTAGTCAGTAGTCTAGTCAGTAGCTCTAGTCAGTATCTCTAGTCAGTAGTCTAGTCAGTAGTCTAGTCAGTAGTCTAGTCAGTAGTCTAGTCAGTAGCTCTAGTCAGTAGTCTAGTCAGTAGCTCTAGTCAGTAGTCTAGTCAGTAGTCTAGTCTGTAGCTCTAGTCAGTAGCTCTAGTCAGTAGCTCTAGTCAGTAGCTCTAGTCAGTAGCTCTAGTCTGTAGCTCTAGTCTGTAGCTCTAGTCTGTAGCTCTAGTCTGTAGCTCTAGTCTGTAGCTCTAGTCAGTATCTCTAGTCAGTATCTCTAGTCAAACGTAGTGCACTACATAGGGAATAGGTTCAACCAGTCAGCCAGCAGAACCAGGATGTCCCACTGCAGGTGTAGGCTTTTGTTCCAGTATGACACTTATACACCTGATTGAAATGGTTGAAGGTCCACACTGAAGACCCTGATGAGTTGATTACTTTGAAAATGGTGTTTCTGTATTCGGGTGGAACAAAATCTACAACCAGTATCTCTACAGGACCAGTAGCTCTACAGGACCAGTATCTCTACAGGACCAGTATCTCTACAGAACCAGTATCTCTCCTGAACCAGTTCTTCTACAGAACCAGTATCTCTCCTGAACCAGTATCTCTCCTGAACCAGTATCTCTACAGGACCAGTATCTCTACAGAACCAGTATCTCTACAGGACCAGTATCTCTACAGGACCAGTATCTCTACAGAACCAGTATCTCTACAGAACCAGTATCTCTACAGGACCAGTATCTCTACAGGACCAGTATCTCTCCTCAACCAGTATCTCTCCTGAACCAGTATCTCTCCTGAACCAGTATCTCTCCTGAACCAGTATCTCTCCTGAACCAGTATCTCTCCTGAACCAGTATCTCTACAGAACCAGTATCTCTACAGAACCAGTATCTCTACAGAACCAGTATCTCTCCTGAACCAGTATCTCTCCTGAACCAGTATCTCTACAGAACCAGTATCTCTTCTGAACCAGTATCTCTCCTGAACCAGTATCTCTCCTGAACCAGTAGCTCTCCTGAACCAGTTCTTCTACAGAACCAGTATCTCTCCTGAACCAGTATCTCTACAGAACCAGTATCTCTCCTGAACCAGTATCTCTCCTGAACCAGTAGCTCTACAGAACCAGTATCTCTCCTGAACCAGTTCTTCTACAGAACCAGTATCTCTCCTGAACCAGTAGCTCTACAGAACCAGTATCTCTCCTGAACCAGTATCTCTCCTGAACCAGTATCTCTCCTGAACCAGTATCTCTCCTGAACCAGTATCTCTCCTGAACCAGTATCTCTCCTGAACCAGTAGCTCTACAGAACCAGTATCTCTCCTGAACCAGTTCTTCTACAGAACCAGTATCTCTCCTGAACCAGTAGCTCTACAGAACCAGTATCTCTCCTGAACCAGTATCTCTCCTGAACCAGTATCTCTCCTGAACCAGTAGCTCTACAGAACCAGTATCTCTCCTGAACCAGTTCTTCTACAGAACCAGTATCTCTCCTGAACCAGTAGCTCTACAGAACCAGTATCTCTCCTGAACCAGTATCTCTCCTGAACCAGTATCTCTCCTGAACCAGTAGCTCTACAGAACCAGTATCTCTCCTGAACCAGTATCTCTCCTGAACCAGTATCTCTCCTGAACCAGTAGCTCTACAGAACCAGTATCTCTACAGAACCAGTATCTCTACAGAACCAGTATCTCTCCTGAACCAGTAGCTCTACAGAACCAGTATCTCTCCTGAACCAGTAGCTCTACAGAACCAGTATCTCTCCTGAACCAGTAGCTCTACAGAACCAGTATCTCTCCTGAACCAGTAGCTCTACAGAACCAGTAGCTCTACAGAACCAGTAGCTCTACAGAACCAGTAGCTCTACAGAACCAGTAGCTCTACAGAACCAGTAGCTCTACAGGACCAGTAGCTCTACAGGACCAGTAGCTCTTCAGGACCAGTAGCTCTTCAGGACCAGTAGCTCTACAGAACCAGTAGCTCTACAGAACTAGTAGCTCTCCTGAACCAGAGAAGCTAGAACTGCTCCCCAAATGTGTACCTACTCCTTACTTGGTGCTATTGACCAGGGCCCACACATACACAATAGGCTCCCTGGTCAAAAGTAGTGGACTATATTGGAAACGGGCCATTTCGAATTCAGCCCTGGCCTTGTGCTAGCGGTCTTCTAGACTCACCCCGCAGTAGACGTCCTTGTTGAAGACCTGTGGTGGCAGAGCGGCGGGGTTTCCCGTCTTCTTCCTCATCTCCTCTTTGATCTCTGACCCCTGGGTGATGTCCACCGCCTGGTACTTGATCTTCTTAGAGTCCAGGAAGGAGAAGATCTGGCTCTGCTGTTGCTTTAGCTGACGGGATGGGAACAGTAGAAATAATATAGAACAGTAGTGATACTTATAATATTTTGTCATATGTATCATTTATTGATAACATTGTCTGCTTCCCAAATGACACCCTTATCCCTATAAAGTGCACTACTGTTGACCAGGACCCATAGGGGTGAATCAGAATCGCCTAGAGAAGGATATTGTAAAAAAAAAAAATGGAACAATCTATACTGTAGCGGTACAGTATAACTTAATATTCTGATTATAATAGATGTCGTAGTTTACTATATTACAATGATTACAGAGGTCGTAGTTTACTATATAACTTAATATTATAATGATTACAGAGGTCGTAGTTTACTATATAACTTAATATTATAATGATCACAGAGGTCATAGTTTACTATATAACTTAATATTCTACTGATCACAGAGGTCATAGTTTACTATATAACTTAATATTCTACTGATCACAGAGGTCATAGTTTACTATATAACTTAATATTATAATGATTACAGAGGTCGTAGTTTACTATATAACTTAATATTCTACTGATCACAGAGGTCATAGTTTACTATATAACTTAATATTATAATGATTACAGAGGTCGTAGTTTACTATATAACTTAATATTCTACTGATCACAGAGGTCATAGTTTACTATATAACTTAATATTATAATGATTACAGAGGTCGTAGTTTACTATATAACTTAATATTATAATGATTACAGAGGTCGTAGTTTACTATATAACTTAATATTATAATGATTACAGAGGTCGTAGTTTACTATATAACTTAATATTATAATGATTACAGAGGTCGTAGTTTACTATATGAGACAGTAAGAGCTCCACCACATTCATAGTGGAGCTCAGGGACGGTGTGACGGTATCTCAGATTACGGGTTCTGATCTAGGATCTGTCCATGTAATTTAATTCATTGCGTTGTGAAAAAGCACAACTGATTCTAAATCAGCACTTTTACTCTGAGACGCCTGATAGATAGCGTGACAGAGGCAGGCCGAGTCGGGAGTGGCGTGGTAGATGCAGCCAGGAAAACGTTTACATTTTAGTTATTTATCAGATTCTCTTGCCCAGAGCGGCTTCCTGTCATTCATCTTAAGCTAGCTAGGTAAGACAACCACAACTCATAGTCAGTACACAACTCTCGTCGATAAAGCAGCTAAGTCAGAGCTAGTAAGTCAGAGCTAAATAAGTCAGAGCTAATTAAACCAGAGCTAAGTAAGCCAGAGCTAGTAAGTCAGAGCTAAGTAAGCCAGAGCTAAGTAAGTCAGAGCTAAGTAAGCCAGAGCTAGTAAGCCAGAGCTAGTAAGTCAGAGCTAGTAAACCAGAGCTAAGTAAGTCAGAGCTAAGTAAGCCAGAGCTAGTAAGTCAGAGCTAGTAAACCAGAGCTAAGTAAGTCAGAGCTAAGTAAGCCAGAGCTAAGTAAGCCAGAGCTAGTAAGTCAGAGCTAGTAAACCAGAGCTAAGTAAGTCAGAGCTAAGTAAGCCAGAGCTAAGTAAGCCAGAGCTAGTAAGTCAGAGCTAGTAAGTCAGAGCTAGTAAACCAGAGCTAAGTAAGTCAGAGCTAAGTAAGCCAGAGCTAAGTAAGCCAGAGCTAGTAAGTCAGAGCTAGTAAACCAGAGCTAAGTAAGCCAGAGCTAAGTAAGCCAGAGCTAGTAAGTCAGAGCTAGTAAGTCAGAGCTAGTAAACCAGAGCTAAGTAAGTCAGAGCTAAGTAAGTCAGAGCTAGTAAGCCAGAGCTAAGTAAGCCAGAGCTAGTAAGCCAGAGCTAGTAAGCCAGAGCTAAGTAAGCCAGAGCTAAGTAAGCCAGAGCTAGTAAGTCAGAGCTAGTAAGTCAGAGCTAGTAAACCAGAGCTAAGTAAGTCAGAGCTAAGTAAGTCAGAGCTAGTAAGCCAGAGCTAAGTAAGCCAGAGCTAGTAAGCCAGAGCTAGTAAGCCAGAGCTAAGTAAGCCAGAGCTAGTAAGTCAGAGCTAGTAAGCCAGAGCTAGTAAGCCAGAGCTAGTAAGCCAGAGCTAGTAAGTCAGAGCTAGTAAGCCAGAGCTAGTAAGCCAGAGCTAAGTAAGCCAGAGCTAGTAAGCCAGAGCTAGTAAGCCAGAGCTAAGTAAGCCAGAGCTAGTAAGTCAGAGCTAGTAAGCCAGAGCTAAGTAAGCCAGAGCTAGTAAGTCAGAGCTAGTAAGCCAGAGCTAGTAAACCAGAGCTAAGTAAGTCAGAGCTGGTAAGTCAGAGCTAAGTAAGCCAGAGCTAGTAAGTCAGAGCTAGTAAGTCAGAGCTAGTAAACCAGAGCTAAGTAAGTCAGAGCTGGTAAGTCAGAGCTAAGTAAGCCAGAGCTAAGTAAGCCAGAGCTAGTAAGTCAGAGCTAAGTAAATCAGAGGTATTAAGTCTGAGCTAGTAAGAGAAGTACAAGTGTTAGTCCAAGAAAGGTACAATTGATGTTCAGTTCTTCTTCTTTATATCCCTCAGCTACAGAGGCAGAGTGGTGAGGTGGATGCAGCCAGGTAAATGAATGAGACAGGTGAGAACACATACCTCTCTGGATCCGCTCACGCTGCTGAAATACACCACGATAGACATAATGCCTGATGATATATACTGCTACAAAATATCAATATAATATGATCCAGTGGAGAGTGTGTGTGGAGTGTAGACTGCTTCAAGGTGTTGCAGCAGACAAGGTGAACAGGTTTAAACATGGCTTACCTGTTGGCCACACCCCCTGGCTGCCGACCACTCCTGTTATGTCTATTCCTTGCTATTGTCACACACACTCACACTACACACACATTACACAAACACAGACCCAAGCACACACACGCATCACACAGAGACAGACAGACAGACGCATCACACACATAGACAGACACACATAGACAGACACACATAGACAGACACATAGATAGTCACACATAGACAGACACATAGATAGTCACACATAGACAGACACATATAGACAGACACATAGACAGACACACATAGATAGTCACACATAGACAGACACACATAGACACACATAGACAGACACATAGACAGACACATAGATAGTCACACATAGACAGACACATAGATAGTCACACATAGACAGACACATAGACAGACACATAGATAGTCACACATAGACAGACACACATAGTCACACATAGACAGACACACATAGACACACATAGACAGACACACATAGACAGACACATAGATAGTCACACATAGACAGACACATAGATAGTCACACATAGACAGACACATAGATAGTCACACATAGACAGACACATAGATAGTCACACATAGACAGACACACATAGATAGACACATAGACAGACACACATAGATAGTCACACATAGACAGACACATAGATAGACACATAGATAGTCACACATAGATAGACACATAGACAGACACACATAGATAGTCACACATAGACAGACACATAGATAGACACATAGACAGTCACACATAGATAGTCACACATAGACAGACACATAGACAGACACACATAGATAGTCACACATAGACAGACACATAGACAGACACATAGACAGACACACATAGATAGTCACACATAGACAGACACACGTAGATAGACACATAGACAGACACATAGACAGACACACATAGACAGACACATAGACAGACACATAGACAGACACACATAGACAGTCACACATAGACAGACACATAGATAGACACACATAGACAGTCACACATAGATAGTCACACATAGACAGACACACATAGACAGACACACATAGACAGTCACACATAGACAGACACATAGATAGACACATAGATAGTCACACATAGACAGACACACATAGATAGTCACACATAGACAGACACATAGATAGACACATAGACAGACACATAGATAGTCACATAGATAGTCACACATAGACAGACACATAGATAGACACATAGACAGACACATAGATAGACACATAGATAGTCACACATAGATAGACACACATAGACAGACACACATAGACAGACACATAGATAGACACACATAGACAGACACATAGATAGTCACACATAGACAGTCACACATAGACAGACACATAGACAGACACATAGATAGACACATAGACAGACACATAGATAGTCACACATAGACAGTCACACATAGATAGACACATAGACAGACACACATAGACAGTCACACATAGACAGACACATAGATAGACACATAGATAGTCACACATAGACAGACACACATAGACAGACACACATAGACAGACACATAGATAGTCACACATAGACAGACACATAGATAGTCACACATAGACAGACACACATAGACAGACACACATAGACAGACACACATAGTCACACATAGACAGACACACATAGACACACATAGACAGACACACATAGACAGACACATAGATAGTCACACATAGACAGACACATAGATAGTCACACATAGACAGACACATAGATAGTCACACATAGACAGACACATAGATAGTCACACATAGACAGACACACATAGATAGACACATAGACAGACACACATAGATAGTCACACATAGACAGACACATAGATAGACACATAGATAGTCACACATAGATAGACACATAGACAGACACACATAGATAGTCACACATAGACAGACACATAGATAGACACATAGACAGTCACACATAGATAGTCACACATAGACAGACACATAGACAGACACACATAGATAGTCACACATAGACAGACACATAGACAGACACATAGACAGACACACATAGATAGTCACACATAGACAGACACACGTAGATAGACACATAGACAGACACATAGACAGACACACATAGACAGACACATAGACAGACACATAGACAGACACACATAGACAGTCACACATAGACAGACACATAGATAGACACACATAGACAGTCACACATAGATAGTCACACATAGACAGACACACATAGACAGACACACATAGACAGTCACACATAGACAGACACATAGATAGACACATAGATAGTCACACATAGACAGACACACATAGATAGTCACACATAGACAGACACATAGATAGACACATAGACAGACACATAGATAGTCACATAGATAGTCACACATAGACAGACACATAGATAGACACATAGACAGACACATAGATAGACACATAGATAGTCACACATAGATAGACACACATAGACAGACACACATAGACAGACACATAGATAGACACACATAGACAGACACATAGATAGTCACACATAGACAGTCACACATAGACAGACACATAGACAGACACATAGATAGACACATAGACAGACACATAGATAGTCACACATAGACAGTCACACATAGATAGACACATAGACAGACACACATAGACAGTCACACATAGACAGACACATAGATAGACACATAGATAGTCACACATAGACAGACACACATAGACAGACACACATAGACAGACACATAGATAGTCACACATAGACAGACACATAGATAGTCACACATAGACAGACACACATAGACAGACACACATAGACAGACACATAGATAGTCACACATAGACAGACACATAGATAGTCACACATAGACAGACACATAGACAGACACACATAGACAGACACACATAGACAGACACATAGATAGTCACACATAGACAGACACATAGATAGTCACACATAGACAGACACACATAGACAGACACATAGATAGTCACACATAGACAGACACATAGATAGACACATAGACAGACACATAGACAGACACATAGATAGTCACACATAGACAGACACACATAGACAGACACATAGATAGTCACACATAGACAGACACACATAGACAGACACATAGATAGTCACACATAGACAGACACATAGATAGTCACACATAGACAGACACACATAGACAGACACATAGATAGTCACACATAGACAGACACACATAGACAGACACATAGATAGTCACACATAGACAGACACATAGATAGTCACACATAGACAGACACACATAGACAGACACATAGACAGACACATAGATAGTCACACATAGACAGACACATAGATAGTCACACATAGACAGACACATAGATAGTCACACATAGACAGACACACATAGACAGACACATAGATAGTCACACATAGACAGACACATAGATAGTCACACATAGACAGACACACATAGACAGACACACATAGACAGACACACATAGACAGACACATAGATAGTCACACATAGACAGACACATAGATAGTCACACATAGACAGACACACATAGACAGACACATAGATAGTCACACATAGACAGACACATAGATAGTCACACATAGACAGACACATAGACAGACACATAGATAGTCACACATAGACAGACACATAGATAGTCACACATAGACAGACACACATAGACAGACACATAGATAGTCACACATAGACAGACACACATAGACAGACACATAGATAGTCACACATAGACAGACACACATAGACAGACACATAGACAGACACATAGATAGTCACACATAGACAGACACATAGATAGTCACACATAGACAGACACATAGATAGTCACACATAGATAGACACACATAGACAGACACACATAGACAGACACACACACACACATAGATAGACACACATGCATCACACACAGACACACACACACAAAAGAGAGAGAGAGAGAGAGATGCCAGTGAGCACCTCAGAGAATGTTTTGTCTTAGGTCTGAAGAGATGCAGATGGTGTATACAGTAGATATATGTCTTAGGTCTGAAGAGATGCAGACGCTGAATACAGTAGATATATGTCTTAGGTCTGAAGAGATGCAGACGCTGAATACAGTAGATATATGTCTTAGGTCTGAAGAGATGCAGACGCTGAATACAGTAGATATATGTCTTAGGTCTGAAGAGATGCAGACGCTGAATACAGTAGATATATATCTTAGGTCTGAAGAGATGCAGACGCTGTATACAGTAGATATATGTCTTAGGTCTGAAGAGATGCAGACGCTGTATACAGTAGATATATGTCTTAGGTCTGAAGAGATGCAGACGCTGAATACAGTAGATATATGTCTTAGGTCTGAAGAGATGCAGATGGTGTATACAGTAGATATATGTCTTAGGTCTGAAGAGATGCAGACGCTGAATACAGTAGATATATGTCTTAGGTCTGAAGAGATGCAGACGCTGAATACAGTAGATATATGTCTTAGGTCTGAAGAGATGCAGACGCTGAATACAGTAGATATATGTCTTAGGTCTGAAGAGATGCAGACGCTGAATACAGTAGATATATGTCTTAGGTCTGAAGAGATGCAGACGCTGAATACAGTAGATATATGTCTTAGGTCTGAAGAGATGCAGACGCTGAATACAGTAGATATATGTCTTAGGTCTGAAGAGATGCAGACGCTGAATACAGTAGATATATGTCTTAGGTCTGAAGAGATGCAGACGCTGTATACAGTAGATATATGTCTTAGGTCTGAAGAGATGCAGACGCTGAATACAGTAGATATATGTCTTAGGTCTGAAGAGATGCAGACGCTGAATACAGTAGATATATGTCTTAGGTCTGAAGAGATGCAGACGCTGAATACAGTAGATATATATCTTAGGTCTGAAGAGATGCAGACGCTGAATACAGTAGATATATGTCTTAGGTCTGAAGAGATGCAGACGCTGAATACAGTAGATATATGTCTTAGGTCTGAAGAGATGCAGACGCTGAATACAGTAGATATATGTCTTAGGTCTGAAGAGATGCAGACGCTGAATACAGTAGATATATGTCTTAGGTCTGAAGAGATGCAGACGCTGAATACAGTAGATATATGTCTTAGGTCTGAAGAGATGCAGACGCTGAATACAGTAGATATATGTCTTAGGTCTGAAGAGATGCAGACGCTGAATACAGTAGATATATGTCTTAGGTCTGAAGAGATGCAGACGCTGAATACAGTAGATATATGTCTTAGGTCTGAAGAGATGCAGACGCTGAATACAGTAGATATATGTCTTAGGTCTGAAGAGATGCAGACGCTGAATACAGTAGATATATGTCTTAGGTCTGAAGAGATGCAGACGCTGAATACAGTAGATATATGTCTTAGGTCTGAAGAGATGCAGACGCTGAATACAGTAGATATATGTCTTAGGTCTGAAGAGATGCAGACGCTGAATACAGTAGATATATATCTTAGGTCTGAAGAGATGCAGACGCTGTATACAGTAGATATATGTCTTAGGTCTGAAGAGATGCAGACGCTGAATACAGTAGATATATATCTTAGGTCTGAAGAGATGCAGACGCTGTATACAGTAGATATATGTCTTAGGTCTGAAGAGATGCAGACGCTGAATACAGTAGATATATGTCTTAGGTCTGAAGAGATGCAGACGCTGAATACAGTAGATATATGTCTTAGGTCTGAAGAGATGCAGACGCTGAATACAGTAGATATATGTCTTAGGTCTGAAGAGATGCAGACGCTGAATACAGTAGATATATGTCTTAGGTCTGAAGAGATGCAGACGCTGTATACAGTAGATATATATCTTAGGTCTGAAGAGATGCAGACGCTGAATACAGTAGATATATGTCTTAGGTCTGAAGAGATGCAGACGCTGAATACAGTAGATATATGTCTTAGGTCTGAAGAGATGCAGACGCTGAATACAGTAGATATATGTCTTAGGTCTGAAGAGATGCAGACGCTGAATACAGTAGATATATGTCTTAGGTCTGAAGAGATGCAGACGCTGAATACAGTAGATATATGTCTTAGGTCTGAAGAGATGCAGACGCTGAATACAGTAGATATATATCTTAGGTCTGAAGAGATGCAGACGCTGAATACAGTAGATATATGTCTTAGGTCTGAAGAGATGCAGACGCTGAATACAGTAGATATATGTCTTAGGTCTGAAGAGATGCAGACGCTGAATACAGTAGATATATGTCTTAGGTCTGAAGAGATGCAGACGCTGAATACAGTAGATATATATCTTAGGTCTGAAGAGATGCAGACGCTGAATACAGTAGATATATGTCTTAGGTCTGAAGAGATGCAGACGCTGAATACAGTAGATATATGTCTTAGGTCTGAAGAGATGCAGACGCTGAATACAGTAGATATATGTCTTAGGTCTGAAGAGATGCAGACGCTGAATACAGTAGATATATGTCTTAGGTCTGAAGAGATGCAGACGCTGAATACAGTAGATATATGTCTTAGGTCTGAAGAGATGCAGACGCTGAATACAGTAGATATATGTCTTAGGTCTGAAGAGATGCAGACGCTGAATACAGTAGATATATGTCTTAGGTCTGAAGAGATGCAGACGCTGAATACAGTAGATATATGTCTTAGGTCTGAAGAGATGCAGACGCTGAATACAGTAGATATATGTCTTAGGTCTGAAGAGATGCAGACGCTGAATACAGTAGATATATGTCTTAGGTCTGAAGAGATGCAGACGCTGAATACAGTAGATATATGTCTTAGGTCTGAAGAGATGCAGACGCTGAATACAGTAGATATATGTCTTAGGTCTGAAGAGATGCAGACGCTGAATACAGTAGATATATATCTTAGGTCTGAAGAGATGCAGACGCTGTATACAGTAGATATATGTCTTAGGTCTGAAGAGATGCAGACGCTGAATACAGTAGATATATATCTTAGGTCTGAAGAGATGCAGACGCTGAATACAGTAGATATATATCTTAGGTCTGAAGAGATGCAGACGCTGAATACAGTAGATACATATCTTAGGTCTGAAGAGATGCAGATGCTGAATACAGTAGATATATATCTTAGGTCTGAAGAGATGCAGACGCTGAATACAGTAGATATATGTCTTAGGTCTGAAGAGATGCAGACGCTGAATACAGTAGATATATGTCTTAGGTCTGAAGAGATGCAGACGCTGAATACAGTAGATATATGTCTTAGGTCTGAAGAGATGCAGACGCTGAATACAGTAGATATATGTCTTAGGTCTGAAGAGATGCAGACGCTGTATACAGTAGATATATGTCTTAGGTCTGAAGAGATGCAGACGCTGAATACAGTAGATATATGTCTTAGGTCTGAAGAGATGCAGACGCTGAATACAGTAGATATATGTCTTAGGTCTGAAGAGATGCAGATGGTGTATACAGTAGATATATGTCTTAGGTCTGAAGAGATGCAGACGCTGAATACAGTAGATATATGTCTTAGGTCTGAAGAGATGCAGACGCTGAATACAGTAGATATATGTCTTAGGTCTGAAGAGATGCAGACGCTGAATACAGTAGATATATGTCTTAGGTCTGAAGAGATGCAGACGCTGAATACAGTAGATATATGTCTTAGGTCTGAAGAGATGCAGACGCTGTATACAGTAGATATATGTCTTAGGTCTGAAGAGATGCAGACGCTGTATACAGTAGATATATGTCTTAGGTCTGAAGAGATGCAGACGCTGAATACAGTAGATACATGTCTTAGGTCTGAAGAGATGCAGACGCTGTATACAGTAGATATATGTCTTAGGTCTGAAGAGATGCAGACGCTGAATACAGTAGATATATGTCTTAGGTCTGAAGAGATGCAGACGCTGAATACAGTAGATATATGTCTTAGGTCTGAAGAGATGCAGACGCTGAATACAGTAGATATATGTCTTAGGTCTGAAGAGATGCAGACGCTGAATACAGTAGATATATGTCTTAGGTCTGAAGAGATGCAGATGGTGTATACAGTAGATATATGTCTTAGGTCTGAAGAGATGCAGACGCTGAATACAGTAGATATATGTCTTAGGTCTGAAGAGATGCAGACGCTGAATACAGTAGATATATGTCTTAGGTCTGAAGAGATGCAGACGCTGAATACAGTAGATATATGTCTTAGGTCTGAAGAGATGCAGACGCTGAATACAGTAGATATATGTCTTAGGTCTGAAGAGATGCAGACGCTGAATACAGTAGATATATGTCTTAGGTCTGAAGAGATGCAGACGCTGAATACAGTAGATATATGTCTTAGGTCTGAAGAGATGCAGACGCTGTATACAGTAGATATATGTCTTAGGTCTGAAGAGATGCAGACGCTGAATACAGTAGATATATGTCTTAGGTCTGAAGAGATGCAGACGCTGAATACAGTAGATACATGCAGCCTTCAGAAAAACCCTTTGGCTTTTGTCCACATTTTGTTGTTACAGCCTGAATTACATTGAGATGTTTTGTCACTACCCACAATACACCATGATGTCAAAAGTGACATTATGTTTTTACAAATTTGTACAAATTAAGTAATAATTTGTCAAGTCAAGTAATAAGTTGCATGGACTCATTCTGTGTGCAATAATAGTGTTTAACATGATTTTTGTAATGACTACCTCATCTCTGTACCCCATATTCAACCACAAAGATAAGGAGGTGTCACACCCTGGCCATAGCGAGGCTTTTATTCTCTATGTTGGTTAGGCCAGGTGTGACTAGGGTGGGCATTCTATGTTCATTTTCTATGTTTTCTATTTCTTTGTTGTTTGGCCGGTGTGGTTCTCAATCAGAGGCAGCTGTCTATCGTTGTCTCTGATTGAGAACCATATTTAGGTAGCTTTATCCCACTGGGTTTTTGTGGGTGGTTGTTTTCTGTTTTGTGTCTTTCTGCACCACCACAGAACTGTTTTGGTTTTTTTGTTCATTCTCTTTGTTATTTTTGTTAATCAGTGTTCAGTTCCAATAATAAAGATGAACATGTACCACGCTGCACCTTGGTCCTCCACTCCTTCCAACAGCCGTTACAGGAGGTTTTCCTATGCCTCACAAAGAAGGGCACCCATTGGTAGATGAGTAAAAAAAAAGCATGAGCCTGGTGAAGTTATTAATTACACTTTGGATGGTGTACCAATACACCCAATACACCTACAAAGATATAGGCGTCCTTCCTAACTCAGTTGCCAGAGAGGAAGGAAACCACTCAGGGTGGTTTAAAATAGTTACCGAGTTTAATGGCTGTGATAGGAGAAAACTGAGGATGGGACCAACAACATTGTAGTTACTCCACAATACTGACCTAAATGACAGAGTGAAAAGAAGGAAGCCTGTACAGAACAAAAATATTCCAAAACATGCATCCTGTTTGCAACAAGGCACTAAAGTAAAATTGCTAAAAATTTGGCAAAGCAATTAACATTTTTGTACTTAATACAAAGTGTTATGTTTGGGGCAAATACAACACATTACTGAGTACCACTCTTCATATTTTTAAGCATAGTGGTGGTTGCATCATGTTATGGGTATGCTTGTAATCGTTAAGGACTGGGGAGTTTTTTAGGATACAACATAAACGGAATGGAGCTAAGCACAGGAAAAATCCTAGAGGAAAACCTGGTTCAGTCTGCTTTACTAATTTATTAATTCACCTTTCAGCAGGACAATAACCTAAAACACAAGGCCAAATCTACACTGGAGTTGCTTACCAAGAACACAGTGAATGTTCCTGAGTTGCCGAGTTACAGTTTTGACCTAAATCTTCTTGTAAATCTATGGCAAGACCAGAACGTGGCTGTTTAGTAATGATCAACAACCAATTTGCCAGAGCTTGAAGAATTTAGAAAATAATAATGGGCAGATATTGTACAATCCAGATGTGGAAATCTCTTTATCGACGTACCCAGAAACACCCACAGCTCTTAGAGACTGACCCAGGAAGACTCACAGCTCTTAGAGACTGACCCAGATAGACTCACAGCTCTTAGAGACTGACCCAGAAAGACTCACAGCTCTTAGAGACGTACCCAGATAGACTCACAGCTCTTAGAGACGTACCCAGAAACACCCACAGCTCCTAGAGACGTACCCAGATAGACTCACAGCTCTTAGAGACGTACCCAGATAGACTCAAAGCTCTTAGAGACGTACGCAGATAGACTCACAGCTCTTAGAGACGTACCCAGAAAGACTCACAGCTCTTAGAGACGTACCCAGGAAGACTCACAGCTTTAATCGCTACCAAAGGTGATTCTAACATGTATTGACTCAGGGTGTGAATACTTATGTAAATTCAATATTTCTGTATTTAATTTTCAATACATTTGCTAACATTTCTAAAAAACATGTTTTCACTTTGTCATTATGGGGTATTGTGATGTCATTATGGGGTATTGTGATGTCATTATGGGGTATTGTGATGTCATTATGGGGTATTGTAATGTCATTATGGGGTATTGTGATGTTATTATGCGGTTTTGTGATGTCATTTTGGGGTATTGTGATGTCATTATGGGCTATTGTAATGTCATTATGGGGTATTGTAATGTCATTATGGGGTATTGTGATGTCATTATGGGGTATTGTAATGTCATTATGGGGTATTGTGATGTCATTATGGGGTATTGTGATGTCATTATGGGGTATTGTAATGTCATTATGGGGTATTGTAATGTCATTATGGGGTATTGTGATGTCATTATGGGGTATTGTAATGTCATTATGGGGTATTGTAATGTCATTATGGGGTATTGTGTCTAGATGTTTGAGAAAAAAACAAACCATTGAATCCATTTTTTAATCCAGGCTGTAACAACAAAATGTGGAATAAGTCAAGGGGTATGAATACTTTCTGAAGGCCCTGTACATACTTACACTCAAAGTTCAGCATTCTGAAGAAACACGAGAATATGAATGTTACAATCATAGATTCTATGCAGTAAAAACATTCTAATGAATCTTAGCATTGGCTATGCCTGGCGGCACGAGATTAAATTAAATACCTGTCACACCCTGACCATAGTTTGCTTTGTATGTTCTATGTTTTGTTTGGTCAGGGTGTGATCTGTGTGGGCTGTCTATGCTGGATGTCTTGTTTGTCTGTTTCTGTGTTTCTGTGCCTGATATGGTTCTCAATCAGAGGCAGATGTTAGTCATTGTCTCTGATTGGGAGCCATATTTAGGTAGCCTGTTTTGTGTTGGGTTTTGTGGGTGATTGTTCCTGTCTGTTACACCAGATAGGGCTGGTTTCGGTTTTTCACAGTTCTTGTTTTTCTATATTGTTCTATTTTCATCCTTATTAAAGATGTATCTAAATAACCACGCTGCGTTTTGGTCCACTTCTCCTTCAACAGAAGAATCCCGTGACAATACAAAGCATTGGTCGACACATTTTAAATAATGGAGAGGGGAAAAAAATGTTTTTTTTTAAACTGTGTACTTTCAAATATGTTCAATTAATCGTATTGTAATGACCTCGATAGATCATATGTAAGAGAATGTCCGCAACAGAGGATCGAGTAGTAGTCAAACGTAACGGTTTATGAACCAGAACTCACACAGGCTACTGTTTGTCCGTTTCGACAGCCAAACTGTCTTCATCAGGGTATTACTGTGTGTCTGTAGCCTACGCCAAATAAATACGTATTCAAACAACGAGATATTCCAGAAAGATAGTTCAAATTTAGGATTCCCTGAACATACAGTCGTGGCCAAACATTTTTGAGAATGACACAAATATTAATTTTCACAAAGTCTGCTGCCTCAGTTTGTATGATGGCAATTTGCATATACTCCAGAATGTTATGAAGAGTGATCAGATTAATTGCAATTAATTGCAAAGTCCCTCTTTGCCATGCAAATGAACTGAAGTGAAGGAGAGGCTGAAAGCTGTGGCTAGCGCTAGTTGATTAACAACCAATCAAACTTTACTCAGTGTGGCGGCGGTTTCAACACGGCTGTGCTGTGACTGGGTCAGAGATGGTGGGAGCTGGGAGATGGGAGCTTGTTGGTGTTCTGTAAGGACATGGAGCAGAGAGATGGGAGCTTGTTGGTGTTCTGTAAGGACATGGTGCAGAGAGATGGGAGCTTGTTGGTGTTCTGTAAGGACATGGAGCAGAGAGATGGGAGCTTGTTGGTGTTCTGTAAGGACATGGAGCAGAGAGATGGGAGCTTGTTGGTGTTCTGTAAGGACATGGAGCAGAGAGATGGGAGCTTGTTGGTGTTCTGTAAGAACATGGAGCAGAGAGATGGGAGCTTGTTGGTGTTCTGTAAGGACATGGTGCAGAGAGATGGGAGCTTGTTGGTGTTCTGTAAGGACATGGTGCAGAGAGATGGGAGCTTGTTGGTGTTCTGTAAGGACATGGTGCAGAGAGATGGGAGCTTGTTGGTGTTCTGTAAGGACATGGAGCAGAGAGATGGGAGCTTGTTGGTGTTCTGTAAGGACATGGTGCAGAGAGATGGGAGCTTGTTGGTGTTCTGTAAGGACATGGTGCAGAGAGATGGGAGCTTGTTGGTGTTAAGGACATGGTGCAGAGAGATGGGAGCTTGTTGGTGTTCTGTAATGACATGGTGCAGAGAGATGGGAGCTTGTTGGTGTTCTGTAAGGACATGGAGCAGAGAGATGGGAGCTTGTTGGTGTTCTGTAAGGACATGGAGCAGAGAGATGGGAGCTTGTTGGTGTTCTGTTAGGACATGTAGCAGAGAGATGGGAGCTTGTTGGTGTTCTGTAAGGACATGGAGCAGAGAGATGGGAGCTTGTTGGTGTTCTGTTAGGACATGGAGCAGAGAGATGGGAGCTTGTTGGTGTTCTGTAAGGACATGGAGCAGAGAGATGGGAGCTTGTTGGTGTTCTGTAAGGACATGGTGCAGAGAGATGGGAGCTTGTTGGTGTTCTGTAAGGACATGGTGCAGAGAGATGGGAGCTTGTTGGTGTTAAGGACATGGTACAGAGAGATGGGAGCTTGTTGGTGTTCTGTAAGGACATGGTGCAGAGAGATGGGAGCTTGTTGGTGTTCTGTAAGAACATGGTGCAGAGAGATGGGAGCTTGTTGGTGTTCTGTAAGAACATGGTGCAGAGAGATGGGAGCTTGTTGGTGTTCTGTAAGGACATGGTGCAGAGAGATGGGAGCTTGTTGGTGTTCTGTAAGGACATGGTGCAGAGAGATGGGAGCTTGTTGGTGTTCTGTAAGGACATGGTGCAGAGAGATGGGAGCTTGTTGGTGTTCTGTAAGGACATGGTGCAGAGAGATGGGAGCTTGTTGGTGTTCTGTAAGGACATGGTGCAGAGAGATGGGAGCTTGTTGGTGTTCTGTAAGAACATGGTGCAGAGAGATGGGAGCTTGTTGGTGTTCTGTAAGGACATGGTGCAGAGAGATGGGAGCTTGTTGGTGTTCTGTAAGGACATGGTGCAGAGAGATGGGAGCTTGTTGGTGTTCTGTAAGGACATGGTGCAGAGAGATGGGAGCTTGTTGGTGTTCTGTAAGGACATGGAGCAGAGAGATGGGAGCTTGTTGGTGTTCTGTAAGGACATGGTGCAGAGAGATGGGAGCTTGTTGGTGTTCTGTAAGGACATGGTGCAGAGAGATGGGAGCTTGTTGGTGTTCTGTAAGGACATGGTGCAGAGAGATGGGAGCTTGTTGGTGTTCTGTAAGGACATGGTGCAGAGAGATGGGAGCTTGTTGGTGTTCTGTAAGGACATGGTGCAGAGAGATGGGAGCTTGTTGGTGTTCTGTAAGGACATGGTGCAGAGAGATGGGAGCTTGTTGGTGTTCTGTAAGGACATGGAGCAGAGAGATGGGAGCTTGTTGGTGTTCTGTAAGAACATGGAGCAGAGAGATGGGAGCTTGTTGGTGTTCTGTAAGGACATGGTGCAGAGAGATGGGAGCTTGTTGGTGTTCTGTAAGGACATGGTGCAGAGAGATGGGAGCTTGTTGGTGTTCTGTAAGGACATGGTGCAGAGAGATGGGAGCTTGTTGGTGTTCTGTAAGGACATGGAGCAGAGAGATGGGAGCTTGTTGGTGTTCTGTAAGGACATGGTGCAGAGAGATGGGAGCTTGTTGGTGTTAAGGACATGGTGCAGAGAGATGGGAGCTTGTTGGTGTTCTGTAATGACATGGTGCAGAGAGATGGGAGCTTGTTGGTGTTCTGTAAGGACATGGAGCAGAGAGATGGGAGCTTGTTGGTGTTCTGTAAGGACATGGAGCAGAGAGATGGGAGCTTGTTGGTGTTCTGTTAGGACATGTAGCAGAGAGATGGGAGCTTGTTGGTGTTCTGTAAGGACATGGAGCAGAGAGATGGGAGCTTGTTGGTGTTCTGTTAGGACATGGAGCAGAGAGATGGGAGCTTGTTGGTGTTCTGTAAGGACATGGAGCAGAGAGATGGGAGCTTGTTGGTGTTCTGTAAGGACATGGTGCAGAGAGATGGGAGCTTGTTGGTGTTCTGTAAGGACATGGTGCAGAGAGATGGGAGCTTGTTGGTGTTAAGGACATGGTACAGAGAGATGGGAGCTTGTTGGTGTTCTGTAAGGACATGGTGCAGAGAGATGGGAGCTTGTTGGTGTTCTGTAAGAACATGGTGCAGAGAGATGGGAGCTTGTTGGTGTTCTGTAAGAACATGGTGCAGAGAGATGGGAGCTTGTTGGTGTTCTGTAAGGACATGGTGCAGAGAGATGGGAGCTTGTTGGTGTTCTGTAAGGACATGGTGCAGAGAGATGGGAGCTTGTTGGTGTTCTGTAAGGACATGGTGCAGAGAGATGGGAGCTTGTTGGTGTTCTGTAAGGACATGGTGCAGAGAGATGGGAGCTTGTTGGTGTTCTGTAAGGACATGGTGCAGAGAGATGGGAGCTTGTTGGTGTTCTGTAAGAACATGGTGCAGAGAGATGGGAGCTTGTTGGTGTTCTGTAAGGACATGGTGCAGAGAGATGGGAGCTTGTTGGTGTTCTGTAAGGACATGGTGCAGAGAGATGGGAGCTTGTTGGTGTTCTGTAAGGACATGGTGCAGAGAGATGGGAGCTTGTTGGTGTTCTGTAAGGACATGGAGCAGAGAGATGGGAGCTTGTTGGTGTTCTGTAAGGACATGGTGCAGAGAGATGGGAGCTTGTTGGTGTTCTGTAAGGACATGGTGCAGAGAGATGGGAGCTTGTTGGTGTTCTGTAAGGACATGGTGCAGAGAGATGGGAGCTTGTTGGTGTTCTGTAAGGACATGGTGCAGAGAGATGGGAGCTTGTTGGTGTTCTGTAAGGACATGGTGCAGAGAGATGGGAGCTTGTTGGTGTTCTGTAAGGACATGGTGCAGAGAGATGGGAGCTTGTTGGTGTTCTGTAAGGACATGGTGCAGAGAGATGGGAGCTTGTTGGTGTTCTGTAAGGACATGGTGCAGAGAGATGGGAGCTTGTTGGTGTTCTGTAAGGACATGGTGCAGAGAGATGGGAGCTTGTTGGTGTTCTGTAAGGACATGGTGCAGAGAGATGGGAGCTTGTTGGTGTTCTGTAAGGACATGGAGCAGAGAGATGGGAGCTTGTTGGTGTTCTGTAAGGACATGGTGCAGAGAGATGGGAGCTTGGTGGTGTTCTGTAAGGACATGGTGCAGAGAGATGGGAGCTTGTTGGTGTTCTGTAAGGACATGGTACAGAGAGATGGGAGCTTGTTGGTGTTCTGTAAGGACATGGTGCAGAGAGATGGGAGCTTGTTGGTGTTCTGTAAGGACATGGTGCAGAGAGATGGGAGCTTGTTGGTGTTCTGTAAGGACATGGTACAGAGAGATGGGAGCTTGTTGGTGTTCTGTAAGGACATGGTGCAGAGAGATGGGAGCTTGTTGGTGTTCTGTAAGGACATGGAGCAGAGAGATGGGAGCTTGTTGGTGTTCTGTAAGGACATGGAGCAGAGAGATGGGAGCTTGTTGGTGTTCTGTAAGGACATGGTGCAGAGAGATGGGAGCTTGTTGGTGTTCTGTAAGGACATGGAGCAGAGAGATGGGAGCTTGTTGGTGTTCTGTAAGGACATGGTGCAGAGAGATGGGAGCTTGTTGGTGTTCTGTAAGGACATGGAGCAGAGAGATGGGAGCTTGTTGGTGTTCTGTAAGGACATGGTGCAGAGAGATGGGAGCTTGTTGGTGTTCTGTAAGGACATGGTGCAGAGAGATGGGAGCTTGTTTGTGTTAAGGACATGGTGCAGAGAGATGGGAGCTTGTTGGTGTTCTGTAAGGACATGGTGCAGAGAGATGGGAGCTTGTTGGTGTTAAGGACATGGTGCAGAGAGATGGGAGCTTGTTGGTGTTCTGTAAGGACATGGTGCAGAGAGATGGGAGCTTGATGGTGTTCTGTAAGGACATGGAGCAGAGAGATGGGAGCTTGTTGGTGTTCTGTAAGGACATGGTGCAGAGAGATGGGAGCTTGGTGGTGTTCTGTAAGGACATGGTGCAGAGAGATGGGAGCTTGTTGGTGTTCTGTAAGGACATGGTGCAGAGAGATGGGAGCTTGTTGGTGTTCTGTAAGGACATGGTGCAGAGAGATGGGAGCTTGGTGGTGTTCTGTAAGGACATGGAGCAGAGAGATGGGAGCTTGTTGGTGTTCTGTAAGGACATGGTGCAGAGAGATGGGAGCTTGTTGGTGTTCTGTAAGGACATGGTGCAGAGAGATGGGAGCTTGTTGGTGTTCTGTAAGGACATGGAGCAGAGAGATGGGAGCTTGTTGGTGTTCTGTAAGGACATGGAGCAGAGAGATGGGAGCTTGTTGGTGTTCTGTAAGGACATGGTGCAGAGAGATGGGAGCTTGTTGGTGTTCTGTAAGGACATGGTGCAGAGATGGGAGCTTGTTGGTGTTCTGTAAGGACATGGAGCAGAGAGATGGGAGCTTGTTGGTGTTCTGTAAGGACATGGAGCAGAGAGATGGGAGCTTGTTGGTGTTCTGTAAGGACATGGAGCAGAGAGATGGGAGCTTGTTGGTGTTCTGTAAGGACATGGAGCAGAGAGATGGGAAACAGTGGTTTAATGGGTGATAACAGGAGTGGTGTTGATTAGCTGGACTGATAACAGAAGTGCCTGTGAGTGTCAGCACTAAACCTGAGAGGAGGCATTTTAGTGAATGTTCAAAGATTACTTATATTTTAACCCTTGTTTTACCAGGTAAGTTGACTGAGAACACGTTCTCATTTGCAGCAACGACCTGGGGAATAGTTACAGGGGAGAGGAGGAGGGGGCTGAATGAGCCAATCATAAACTGGGGATTATTAGGTGACCTTGATGGTTTGAGGGCCAGATTGGGATTTTAGCCAGGACACCAGGGTTAACACTCATACTCTTATGATAAGTACCATGGGATCTTTAATGACCTCAGAGAGTCAGGACACCCATTTAACATCCCATCTGAAAGACAGCACCCTACACAGGGCAGTGTCCCCAATCACTGCCCTGGGGAATTGGGACATTTTTTTAGACCAGAGGAAATAGTGCCTCCTACTGGCCCTCCAACACCACTTCTGGCAGCATCTGGTCTCCCATCCAGGGACTGACCAGGACCAACCCTGCTTAGCTTCAGAAGCCAGCCAGCAGCATCTGGTCTCCCATCCAGGGACGGACCAAGACCAACCCTGCTTAGCTTCAGAAGCCAGCCAGCAGCATCTGGTCTCCCATCCAGGGACGGACCAAGACCAACCCTGCTTAGCTTCAGAAGCCAGCCAGCAGCATCTGGTCTCCCATCCAGGGACGGACCAAGACCAACCCTGCTTAGCTTCAGAAGCCAGCCAGCAGCATCTGGTCTCCCATCCAGGGACAGACCAGGACCAACCCTGCTTAGCTTCAGAAGCCAGCCAGCAGCATCTGGTCTCCCATCCAGGGACGGACCAAGACCAACCCTGCTTAGCTTCAGAAGCCAGCCAGCAGCATCTGGTCTCCCATCCAGGGACGGACCAAGACCAACCCTGCTTAGCTTCAGAAGCCAGCCAGCAGCATCTGGTCTCCCATCCAGGGACGGACCAAGACCAACCCTGCTTAGCTTCAGAAGCCAGCCAGCAGCATCTGGTCTCCCATCCAGGGACTGACCAGGACCAACCCTGCTTAGCTTCAGAAGCCAGCCAGCAGCATCTGGTCTCCCATCCAGGGACTGACCAGGACCAACCCTGCTTAGCTTCAGAAGCCAGCCAGCAGCATCTGGTCTCCCATCCAGGGACTGACCAGGACCAACCCTGCTTAGCTTCAGAAGCCAGCCAGCAGCATCTGGTCTCCCATCCAGGGACTGACCAGGACCAACCCTGCTTAGCTTCAGAAGCCAGCCAGCAGCATCTGGTCTCCCATCCAGGGACTGACCAGGACCAACCCTGCTTAGCTTCAGAAGCCAGCCAGCAGTGGGATGCAGGTAGATAGCATGTCTATTCTGTTCAAATAAAATAAAATAAAATTTTATTTGTCACATACACATGGTTAGCAGATGTTAATGCGAGTGTAGCGAAATGCTTGTGCTTCTAGTTCCGACCGTGCAGTAATAACCAACGAGTAATCTAACAATTTCACAACTACCTTATACACACAAGTGTAAAGGAATGAATAAGAATATGTACATAAATATATATGAATGAGCAATTTGCCGAACGGCATAGGCAAGATGCACTAGATGGTATAGAGTACAGTATATACATATGAGATGAGTAATGTAGGGTATGTAAACATGATATATAGTAGCATTGTTTAAAGTGACTAGTGATACATTCATTACATCATTTTTTTTTTTTTTTTTTTTTTTTAAGTTCGAAAACGTACTTAGTAACAGTAAGTCATTTGTGTTCCTTTTAGTCAACTTAATTTATTGATTTGAACAATTTGATTGTGTGTGTATGTCATGTTTTATGTAGATCTCTTAACCAATCATGGAACAAAACTCAGTGTGAGTTTATTTGGTCCGTTTGTATAGCTTTTTACGACAAACAATGACACTTGACACTCTTCAGTGACACTCTTCAGCCTCCTGAGGTTGAAGAGGCGCTGCTGCGCCTTCTTCACCACGCTGTCTGTGTGGGTGGACCATTTGTTTGTCCGTGATGTGTACGCCGAGAAACTTAAAACTTTCCACCTTCTCCACTACTGTCCCATCAATGTGGATGGGGGGGTGCTCCCTCTGCTGTTTCATGAAGTCCACGATCATCTCCTTTGTTTTGTTCAGGGTATTGCTAAATAAAGGAACCAAAGGATATATGAGTTATTATGTGAGGGCTTATGTACCTACACTTTTAAGATGTTATCAGAGGTTTGGGCATGTGGCAACAGCATGTAAAGAGAGAAAGAGGTGTGCCAGGTGTGGAGGGGAGCATGAGTAAGGGAAGTGTGGACAAAGTGCTGCAGCTGTGGGGGGGTGCTCATAGTGTGGCATGTAGTGGGTGTGAGGGTGGCCCAGTGAGGGTGGCCCAGGAGAGAGGTTCTAGACTGGGGATTACAGGGCAGCTGCGATATGGTATACATGCTCATAGTGTGGCATGTAGTGGGTGTGAGGCTATGAAGCAGGCAGTGGAGGTGCAGCAAGTGAGAGTGGACAGAAGGGTGTCTCATGCTGAGACAGTGAGGGTGGCCCAGGAGGGAAGGGTGTCTCATGCTGAGGCAGTGAGGGTGGCCCAGGAGGGAAGGGTGTCTCATGCTGAGGCAGTGAGGGTGGCCCAGTAGAGAATGGTGTCTCATGCTGAGGCAGTGAGGGTGGCCCAGGAGGGAAGGGTGTCTCATGCTGAGGCAGTGAGGGTGGCCCAGAAGGGAAGGGTGTCTCATGCTGAGGCAGTGAGGGTGGCCCAGGAGGGAAGGGTGTCTCATGCTGAGGCAGTGAGGGTGGCCCAGGAGGGAAGGGTGTCTCATGCTGAGGCAGTGAGGGTGGCCCAGGAGGGAAGGGTGTCTCATGCTGAGGCAGTGAGGGTGGCCCAGGAGGGAAGGGTATCTCATGCTGAGGCAGTGAGGGTGGCCCAGGAGGTAAGGGTGTCTCATGCTGAGGCAGTGAGGGTGGCCCAGGAGGGAAGGGTGTCTCATGCCGAGGCAGTGAGGGTGGCCCAGGAGGGAAGGGTGTCTCATGCTGAGGCAGTGAGGGTGGCCCAGGAGGGAAGGGTGTCTCATGCTGAGGCAGTGAGGGTGGCCCAGGAGGGAAGGGTGTCTCATGCTGAGGCAGTGAGGGTGGCCCAGGAGGTAAGGGTGTCTCATGCTGAGGCAGTGAGGGTGGCCCAGTGAGGGTGGCCCAGTAGAGAAGGGTGTCTCATACTGAGGCAGTGAGGGTGGCCCAGTGAGGGTGGCCCAGGAGAGAAGGGTGTCTCATGCTGAGGCAGTGAGGGTGGCCCAGGTTCAAGGGAGAGATGGGTAAGAGGTTCTAGACTGGGGATTACAGGGCAGCTGCGATATGGTATAAAGTGCCTTCGGAAAGTATTCAGACCCCTTGACTTGTTCCACATTTTGTTACATTACAGCCTTATTCTAAAATGTATTAAATTGTTTTTGCCCCTCATAAATCTACACACAGTTTTTATTTAACAAGGCAAGTCTGTTAAGAATACATTTTTATTTATAATGATGGCCTAGGAACAGTGGGTTAACTGTCTTAATCAGGGGCAGAACAACAGATTTTTACCAGCTCAGAGGATTCGATCTAGCAACCTTTCGGTTACTGTCCCAATGCTCTAACCAGTAGGCTACCTGCCACCCCTGCAACATAATGACCATAACCCCCCATAATGACAAAGCAAAAACAGGTTTTTAGGCATTTTTAGGCAAATATCACATTTACATAAGTATTCAGACCCTTTAACTCAGTACTTTGCTGAAGCACCTTTGGCAGCGATTACAGCCTCAAGTCTTCTTGGGTATGATGGTACAAGCTTGGCACACCTGTATTTGGGGAGTTTCTCCCATTCTTCTCTGCAGATCCTCTCAAGCTCTGTCAGGTTGGGTGGGGAGCGTCGCTGCACAGCTATTTTCAGGTCTCTCCAGAGATGTTTGATGGGGTTCAAGTCCGGGCTCTGGCTGGGCCACTCAAGGACATTCAGAGACTTGTCCCGAAACCACTTATATAGACAGGTGTGTGCCTTTCCAAATCATGTCCAATCAATTGAATTTAATCAAGGTGTAGATCAAGGTGTAGATCAAGGTGTAGATCAAGGTGTAGATCCAATCAAGGTGTAGAAACATCTCAAGGATGATCAGTGGAAACAGGATGCACCTGAGGTCAATTTCAAGTCTCATAGCAAAGAGTTTGAATACATTTATTTGTATTTAACCTTAATTGAACTTATATTTACTTATGTAAATAAGTTATTTCAGTTTTATTTTATTTTATACATTTGCAAACATTTCTAAAAACCTGTTTTCCCTTTGTCATTATGGGGTATTGTGTGTAGATTAATGAGGGATATATTTATTTTTTAATCCGTTATAGAATAAGGCTGTAATTTAACAAAATGTGGAAAAAAGGTCAAGGGCTCTGAATACTTTCCGAAGGCCCTGTACATACCGTAGACAAGAAGGCCCTATACATACCGTAGACAAGAAGGCCCTGTACATACAGTAGACAAGAAGGCCCTGTACATACAGTAGACAAGAAGGCCCTGTACATACCGTAGACAAGAAGGCCCTGTACATACAGTAGACAAGAAGGCCCTGTACATACCGTAGACGAGAAGGCCCTGTACATACCGTAGACGAGAAGGCCCTGTACATACAAGAAGGCCCTGTACATACCGAGACAAGAAGGCCCTGTACAAGAAGGCCCTGTACCGTAGACAAGAAGGCCCTGTACATACAGTAGACAAGAAGGCCCTGTACATACCGTAGATAAGAAGGCCCTGTACATACCGTAGACAAGAAGGCCCTGTACATACCGTAGACGAGAAGGCCCTGTACATACCGTAGACAAGAAGGCCCTGTACATACAGTAGACAAGAAGGCCCTGTACATACCGTAGACAAGAAGGCCCTGTACATACCGTAGACAAGAAGGCCCTGTACATACCGTAGATAAGAGAACGATGGTGACGTCCATAGAAGGAGCTATCAATAGCACTGCTAAAGTAGCGTCTAAAACACAGATGATTCGGCTGCTAGTGAAAGCAGCTGGGACACATCTGAGTATGACAGGGTTGCCATGGGAAGAGGTTGGAGAGGACCTCACTCAACCGAGGCAGGAAACATGGCTCAAACCGACTGGGGACTTTTTCATACGGGGATATGTAGTGGTTCGTAGGGACAGAGATGCCGGGGGGGGGGCTGCCACCTTCATAAAGCAAATACCTTTTTTTTTTTTACAAGATGCTAGGCAGAGGTATTGAACAGAGGTATTGAACAGAGGTATTGATCAGAGGTATTGAACAGAGGTATTGAACAGAGGTATTGAACAGAGGTATTGAACAGGACTATGTGGTGGTGGAGGTGTGGTTGAGGGGAGGGGCTGATAGCGGTAGTGAACTGCTATTATCCCTGTCGGATATTGGACCTGGAAGTGCTGGAGATGGTGGAGGGCCAGGATAGAAGTAAGGTAACGTGGTGTGGCGATTTTAATGCCCACAACACACTCCGGAGGGTGTGATGGAAAATCTGATTGAGATGAAAGATCTGGCGTGCCTGAATGATGGCCACAGGAACGCCATACTGTTGGTCTAGCACTGGGTGGAGCAAGTCAAGCCCGACAGAGTAGTTATTTGCTCTGATTTATGTGCCAGTGTTGATGAGTCTCCAGTCCTATAGGTCACGTAGCAGACAAGACCGACTGACTGAGGTGCTAAAACCACATGCAGGATTAGACAGATGGGTTACAGATAACAGTTAAATGTGTTCCCTGGTCAACACAGTGTCACTGACACGGCCTGCAACGAAAACATGCGGTCTCTCCTTCACTGCAGCCGAGGTGAGTAAGACATTTAGACGTGTTAACCCTCGCAAGGCTGCAGGCCCAGACGGCATCCCCAGCCGCGCCCTCAGAGCATGCGCAGACCAGCTGGCCGGTGTGTTTACGGACATATTCAATCAATCCCTATACCAGTCTGCTGTTCCCACATGCTTCAAGAGGGCCACCATTGTTCCTGTTCCCAAGAAAGCTAAGGTAACTGAGTTAAACGACTACCGCCCCGTAGCACTCACATCCGTCATCATGAAGTGCTTTGAGAGACTAGTCAAGGACCATATCACCTCCACCCTACCTGACACCCTAGACCCACTCCAATTTGCTTACCGCCCAAATAGGTCCACAGACGATGCAATCTCAACCACACTGCACACTGCCCTAACCCATCTGGACAAGAGGAATACCTATCTGAGAATGCTGTTCATCGACTACAGCTCGGCATTCAACACCATAGTACCCTCCAAGCTCGTCATCAAGCTCGAGACCCTGGGTCTCGACCCCGCCCTGTGCAACTGGGTACTGGACTTCCTGACGGGCCGCCCCCAGGTGGTGAGGGTAGGCAACAACATCTCCTCCCCGCTGACCCTCAACACTGGGGCCCCACAAGGGTGCGTTCTGAGCCCTCTCCTGTACTCCCTGTTCACCCACGACTGCGTGGCCACGCACGCCTCCAACTCAATCATCAAGTTTGCGGACGACACAACAGTGGTAGGCTTGATTACCAACAACGACGAGACGGCCTACAGGGAGGAGGTGAGGGCCCTCGGAGTGTGGTGTCAGGAAAATAACCTCACACTCAACGTCAACAAAACTAAGGAGATGATTGTGGACTTCAGGAAACAGCAGAGGGAACACCCCCTATCCACATCGATGGAACAGTAGTGGAGAGGGTAGCAAGTTTTAAGTTCCTCGGCATACACATCACAGACAAACTGAATTGGTCCACTCACACAGACAGCATCGTGAAGAAGGCGTTGCAGCGCCTCTTCAACCTCAGGAGGCTGAAGAAATTCGGCTTGTCACCAAAAACACTCACAAACTTCTACAGATGCACAATCGAGAGCATCCTGGCGGGCTGTATCACCGCCTGGTATGGCAACTGCACCGCCCTCAACCGTAAGGCTCTCCAGAGGGTAGTGAGGTCTGCACAACGCATCACCGGGGGCAAACTACCTGCCCTCCAGGACACCTACACCACCCGATGCTACAGGAAGGCCATAAAGATCATCAAGGACATCAACCACCCGAGCCACTGCCTGTTCACCCCGCTGTCATCCAGAAGGCGAGGTCAGTACAGGTGCATCAAAGCTGGGACCGAGAGACTGAAAAACAGCTTCTATCTCAAGGCCATCAGACTGTTAAACAGCCACCACTAACATTGAGTGGCTACTGCCAACACACTGTCAATGACACTGACTCAACTCCAGCCACTTTAATAATGGGAATTGATGGGAAATGATGTAAATATATCACTTGCCACTTTAAACAATGCTACCTTATATAATGTTACTTACCCTACATTATTCATCTCATATGCATACGTATATACTGTACTCTATATCATCGACTGCATCCTTATGTAATACATGTATCACTAGCCACTTTAACTATGCCACTTGGTTTACATTCTTATCTCATATGTATATACTGTACTCGATATCATCTACTGTATCTTGCCTATGCTGCTCTGTACCATCACTCATTCATATATCCTTATGTACATATTCTTTATCCCCTTACACTGTGTATAAGACAGTAGTTTTTTTGGAATTGTTAGCTAGATTACTTGTTGGTTATTACTGCATTGTCGGAACTAGAAGCACAAGCATTTCGCTACACTCGCATTAACATCTGCTAACCATGTGTATGTGACAAATAAAATTTGATTTGATTTGATTTGATTTGATCAGCACAGTGTCACTGTTAAATGTGTCCCCTGATCCACACAGTGTCACTGTTAAATGTGTCCCCTGGTCAACACAGTGTCACTGTTAAATGTGTCCCCTGATCAACACAGTGTCACTGTTAAATGTGTCCCCTGGTCAACACAGTGTCACTGTTAAATGTGTCCCCTGATCAACACAGTGTCACTGTTAAATGTGTTCCCTGATCAACACAGTGTCACTGTTAAATGTGTCCCCTGATCAACACAGTGTCACTGTTAAATGTGTCCCCTGATCAACACAGTGTCACTGTTAAATGTGTTCCCTGATCAACACAGTGTCACTGTTAAATGTGTCCCCTGATCAACACAGTGTCACTGTTAAATGTGTCCCCTGATCAACACAGTGTCACTGTTAAATGTGTTCCTGAAAAGTCACCATCCACATGAAGCCTTCAGGTAAAACAACAACAACAACAACAACAATAACATAATGATTATTTGACCTGTGTGCAATCAAAAGAAAATGGTATGCTTGCCAACTTGGTTAGTTATGGGATAAAATGAAATTTTTTCAACAAATCAACAGATCCCCCCCCCTCAGCTCGAGAAATACACTTTCAGTCAGTACAGAGTTAAATGAACCAAAACAAAATGTTTTGGACTGAACGCTTGCTGTCATCACCACTGTCCGTTTAAATATAGTGCGAAATTAACGCTCCTATAACAGGGTTCGTAGCTTAATCGTGACCCGCCCTGGGATTTAATGGTCCTGGGATAGCCTGACGGAAGGGATATTTAGATTAGTTTTCTGACCCCCCCCCCTTTAATGACACGCCGTTGAGTGTAGCCGGGGACAGGGACGCGTCTTACTAAAAACACAGGTTTGACCGACTACTATGTTGGTCTGTTGTACTTCAAACAATGTGTAGGCAGGTCGCTTAGGATTCAGACCTTCTCAAACAGACTAATTCATACACTTCAGAGGGACAATGAACTTTACAGTGTCCTGCTATTCAAATAACGTACATACACTGAGTGTACAAAACATTAAAAACATCTTCCTAATATTGAGTTGCATCCCCTTTTACCCTCAGAACAGCCTCAGTTCATCAGGTCATGGACTCTACGAGGTGTCGAAAGCATTCCACAAGGATGCTGGCCCATGTTGACTCCAATGCTTCCCAGTTGTGTCAAGTTGGCTGAATGTCCTTTGGGTGGTGGGCCTTTTGAGAGTGAAAAACCCAGCAGCTTTGCAGTTCTTGACACAACCATTCTACGACCATACCCCGTTCAAAGGCACTTAAATATTTTTGTCTTGCCCATTCACCCTCTGAATGGCCCACACACACCAGCCATGTCTCAATTGTCTCAAGGCTTAAAAATCCTTCTTTAACCCGTCTCCTCCCCTTCATCTACACTGATTGAAGTGGATTTAACAAGTGACATCAATAAGGGATCATATCTTTCACCTGGTCAGTCTGTCATGCGAAGGGCAGTTTTGTAAACTAGGTGTATTGATATACTGTAAATCACAGAAAGAAAGGGTTCTCCCTGAAACGGTGTTACGGTGACGCAGCGCCACCTTGTGGCAATTTATTTTAACATTAAGGTTTACACATAGAGGGTTAGATCAATGTATAAATGCCTACAATAATCAACAAAGACAATTCTTCAAATAGTGGAGGTGGGCAGGGGCACAATATAACAGTGTTCTTTGAAAACAGTCAAACAAACAATGTATTTGTAAAGCCCTTCTTACATCAGCTGATGTCTCAAAGTGCTGTACAGAAACCCAGCCTAAAACCCCAAACAGCAAGCAATGCAGGTGTAGAAGCACGGTGGCTAGGAAAAACTCCCTAGAAAGGCCAAAACCTAGGAAGAAACCTAGAGAGGAACCAGGCTCTCTATTGAGGGCCAATATGTTCCAAAATTCATAGATGACCAGCAGGGTCAAATAATAATAATCACAGTAGTTGTCGAGGGTGCAACAGGTCAGCACCTCGGGAGTAAATGTCAGTTGGCTTTACATAGCCGATCATTCAGAGTATCTCTACCACTCCTGCTGTCTCTAGAGAGTTGAAAACAGCAGGTCCGGGACAGGTAGGACGTCCGGTGAACAGGTCAGGGTTCCATAGCCGCAGGCAGAACAGTTGAAACTGGAGCAGCAACACGGCCAGGTGGACTGGGAACAGCCAGGAGTCAACAGGCCAGGTAGTCCTGAGGCATGGTCCTAGGGCTCAGGTCCTCCGGGAGGGGAGGGTGAGGGAGAGAGAGAATTAGAGGGAGCATACTTAAATTCACACAGGACACCGGATAAGACAGGATAAATACTCCAGGTATACAGACTGACCCTAGCACCCCGACACTATTGCAGCATAAATACTGGAGGCTGAGACAGGAGGGGTCGAGAGACACTGTGGCCCAGTCTGACGATATCCCCGGACAGGGTCAAACAGGAAGGATATAACCCCACCCACTTTGCCAAAGCACAGCCCCCATACCACTAGAGGGATATCTTCAACCACCAATGTACCATCCTGAGACAAGGCTGAGTATAGCCCACAAAGATCTCCGCCACGGCACAACCCAAGGGGGGGGCCAACTCAGACAGGAAGATCTTGTCAGTGACTCAACCCACTCAAGTGACGCACCCCTCCATGAGAGAGCCCCAGTAAGCCAGTGACTCAGCCCCTGTAATAGGGTTAGAGGCAGAGAATCCCAGTGGGAAGAGGGGAACCGGCCAGGCAGAGACAGCAAGGGCGGTTCGTTGCTCCAGAGCCTTTCCGTTCACCTTCCCACTCCTGGGCCAGACTACACTCAATCATAGGACCTACTGAAGAGATGAGTCTTCAGTAAAGATTTAAAGGTTGAGACCGAGTCTGCGTCTCTCACATGGGTAGGCAGACCATTCCATAAAAATGGAGCTCTATAGGAGAAAGCCCTGCCTCCAGCTGTTTGCTTAGAAATTCTAGGGACAATAAGTAGGCCTGCATCTTGTGACGGTAGCGTACGTGTAGGTATGTACGGCAGGACCAAATCAGAGAGATAGGTAGGAGCAAGCCCATGTAATGCTTTGTAGGTTAGCAGTAAAACCTTGAAATCAGCCCTTGCTTTGACAGGAAGCCAGTGTAGGGAGGCTAGCACTGGAGTAATATGATCAAATGTTTTGGTTCTAGTCAGGATTCTAGCAGCCGTGTTTAGCACTAACTAAAGTTTATTTAGTGCTTTATCCGGGTAGCCGGAAAGTAGTCTAATCTAGAAGTGACAAAAGCATGAATGAGCTTTTCTGCATTGTTTTTGGACAAAACATTTAAATTTTTTGCAATGTTACAAAGATCGGGAAAAAGCTGTCCTTAAAATATTCTTGATATGTAGTTTCTAGCTGAATAACTCTGATGACAGAGATAAACAGTTACTATCCTTATAAATCTGATGATAGAGATAGCTGTGTAACTCTGATGATAGAGATAGCTATGTAACTCTGATGATAGAGATAGCTATGTAACTCTGATGATAGAGATAGCTGTATAACTCTGATGATAGAGTTAGCTGTGTAACTCTGATGATAGAGATAGCAATGTAACTCTGATGATAGAGATAGCTATGTAACTCTGATGATAGAGATAGCTGTGTAACTCTGATGATAGAGATAGCTGTGTAACTCTGATGATAGAGATAGCAATGTAACTCTGATGATAGAGATAGCTATGTAACTCTGATGATAGAGATAGCTGTGTAACTCTGATGATAGAGATAGCTGTGTAACTCTGATGATAGAGATAGCTGTGTAACTCTGATGATAGAGATAGCTGTGTAACTCTGATGATAGAGATAGCTGTATAGCTGTATAACTACGATGATAGAGATAGCTGTGTAACTCTGATGATAGAGATAGCTGTGTAACTCTGATGATAGAGATAGCTATGTAACTCTGATGATAGAGATAGCTATGTAACTCTGATGATAGAGATAGCTGTATAACTACGATGATAGAGATAGCTGTGTAACTCTGATGATAGAGATAGCTGTGTAACTCTGATGATAGAGATAGCTGTATAGCTGTGTAACTACTGATGATAGAGATAGCTGTGTAACTCTGATGATAGAGATAGCTATGTAACTCTGATGATAGAGATAGCTGTATAACTACGATGATAGAGATAGCTGTGTAACTCTGATGATAGAGATAGCTGTGTAACTCTGATGATAGAGATAGCTGTATAGCTGTGTAACTCTGATGAAACATCTACATGTGGAATCGTCTGAAATGTGTAGTTCTGTGCTCTTCAAGAGGTGATGATGTTACAACCAAATAGTTATAACATTTATTTAACAATCTCTTGAAAACGGCACATAGTTGTCAATTGTTTTAGCGGAGCTGGGTTCTCCTTGGCCCCCAGCAGCCCAATCTTCTTCTGTGGTATAATAGCAGTCGCAACAATTGGTTTTGCATTCTGTAGGTCCCTATACAGGTCTCTATACAGGTCTCTATACAGGTCCCTATACAGGTCCCTATACAGGTCCCTATACAGGTCCCTATACAGGTCTCTATACAGGTCTCTATACAGGTCTCTATACAGGTCCCTATACAGGTCCCTATACAGGTCCCTATACAGGTCCCTATACAGGTCTCTATACAGGTCTCTATACAGGTCCCTATACAGGTCCCTATACAGGTCTCTATACAGGTCTCTATACAGGTCTCTATACAGGTCTCTATACAGGTCTCTATACAGGTCTCTATACAGGTCTCTATACAGGTACCCTATACAGGTCTCTATACAGGTCTCTATACAGGTCCCTATACAGGTCTCTATACAGGTCTCTATACAGGTCCCTATACAGGTCCCTATACAGGTCTCTATACAGGTCTCTATACAGGTCTCTATACAGGTCCCTATACAGGTCCCTATACAGGTCCCTATACAGGTCTCTATACAGGTCAGGTCCCTATACAGGTCCCTATACAGGTCTCTATACTATACAGGTCTCTATACAGGTCCAGATATAACAATATCCAGCTTCTTGGACTTCTTAGACACATGTGCTGTACAATTAATAACTATAGTTTTAAATGTTACAAAATCCACCTGCTTCACAATGAGAGTATCCAGATCACCTGATTGATTTATAACACTAGCAACCAATCTTCCCTCTAAACTGGCAGTGGCCCCGAGACTTCCACTCAGATCCCCGAGACTTCCACTCAGATCCCCGAGACTTTCACTCAGATCCCCGGGACTTCCACTCAGATCCCCGGGACTTCCACTCAGATCCCCGAGACTTCCACTCAGATCCCCGGGACTTCCACTCAGATCCCGGGACTTCCACTCAGATCCCCGGGACCCCTCAGGGACTTCCACTCAGATCCCGGGAGATCCCCGGGACTTCCACTCAGATCCCCGGGACTTCCACTCAGATCCCCGGGACCCCTCAGGGACTTCCACTCAGAGATCCCCGAGACTTCGGGACTCAGATCCCCGGGACTTCCCCGGGACTCAGATCCCCGGGACTTCCACTCAGATCCCCGGGACTTCCACAGATCAGATCCCCGGGACTTTCCCGGGACTTCCACTCAGATCCCCGGGACTTCCACTCAGATCCCCGGGACTTCCACTCAGATCCCCGGGACTTCCACTCAGATCCCCGGGACTTCCCTCAGATCCCCGGGACTTCCACTCAGATCCCCGGGACTTCCACTCAGATCCCCGGGACTTCCACTCAGATCCCGGGACTTCCACTCAGATCCCCAGGACTTCCACTCAGATCCCGAGACTTCCACTCAGATCCCCGGGACTTCCACTCAGATCCCCGGGATCCCCGGGACTTCCACTCAGATCCCCGGGACTTCCACTCAGATCCCCGGGACTTCCACTCAGATCCCCGGGACTTCCACTCAGATCCCCCCGAGACTTCCACTCAGATCCCCGGGACTTCCACTCAGATCCCGGGACTTCCACTCAGATCCCCGGGACTTCAGATCAGATCACCAGATGACTTCCACTCAGATCCCAGAGACTTCCACTCAGATCCCCGGGACTTCCACTCAGATCCCCGGGACTTCCACTCAGATCCCCGGGACTTCCACTCAGATCCCCGGGACTTCCCCAGGGACTTCCACTCAGATCCCCGGGACTTCCACTCAGATCCCCGAGACCCAGGGACTTCCACTCAGATCCCGGGACTTCCACTCACCCGAGATCCCCGGGACTTCCACTCAGATCCCCGAGACTTCCCCGGGACTCAGATCCCCGGGACTTCCACTCAGATCCCCGGGACTTCCACTCAGATCCCCGGGACTTCCACTCAGATCCCCGGGATGGCGGTGCACAAATATCCGCCCACAGGGAGAAGCACGTGATTAAACTTTACTCAGCTTTCTAGAGCAGTGGTCACGAACTGGTCGATCACCATCGACTGGTTGATCTACGAACATTTCTGTCAAAAAACTCAACGACAAAGCCTTTTGTTCCTATTTTTATTTATGTATTAATCGGTAGGTGCACCTGATTCAGTTGCACTGAGCGACGGGTAGGCGAACTGTTGCCATTTTGAACCGTTGCATGTGTGTAAAGATACTAACTCTGCTTTCCCGGCTTTGCTCAGAGAGCAAATCAAGTGCACTATAAGTCTACCGCTGGCCTGGTGAGGAAATCAAGTGCACTATAACTCTACCACTGGCCTGGTGAGCAAATCAAGTGCACTATAAGTCTACCGCTGGCCTGGTGAGGAAATCAAGTGCACTATAACTCTACCACTGGCCTGGTGAGCAAATCAAGTGCACTATAAGTGTACCGCTGGCCTGGTGAGCAAATCAAGTGCACTATAAGTGTACCTCTGGCCTATCAGATGGCTCAGATGACCGAGTCTGTAGTAACGTAGCAGGCATAGAAGAAAGCTACGGCAACACTTCTATCAGCCATTAAATGCGCGTTCTTCCGATTTCCACTCAGCGCTACAACAAGCACTGCAGCTGCAATGAATGAGGAGGAAAGTGGATCTACAGGCGTTGTTGTTATTATTAGTGGGTTGGGTCTCTTTTAATATCAAGGAATATTTCACTTTCTCTGTTCGTTGGAGTAACAACATGAATTTGTGTACGAGGCAGAACTAGTGCGACTCGAGTTTCGCCATCAGCTGGAAGACGGTGTCCCTTTTGGGTCAGTGTCAGTGGAGGAATGGGAGAGAGGAGGGATGTTGAGAGACTGACCCTCAGTCTGCTGCTCTCTCCCTCTGCTGAGACTGACCCTCAGTCTGCTGCTCTCTCCCTCCGCTGAGACTGACCCTCAGTCTGCTGCTCTCTCCCTCTGCTGAGACTGACCCTCAGTCTGCTGCTCTCTCCCTCTGCTGAGACTGACCCTCAGTCTGCTGCTCTCTCCCTCCGCTGAGACTGACCCTCAGTCTGCTGCTCTCTCCCTCCGCTGAGACACATGCAGATGCAGGCACCATTGTCCCAGTAAAATAAAAATATAAAGCAAATTATTTAAAATGTATGCTCTCTCAGCTGTGCTTCACTAGTAGTACAACAACAGATCTATTACCAGTGAGATCGTATAGCCTACCTCAAATGTTTCATTATAATTTTCAATTATGGTCCAAACAACAATGCATTGGCAGAGCATTTCAAGCAAAGCCCATATGCGGTGGTAATGTATTGGGCCTGCAGTTTATTCCACAAACCTCATTGCTACAGTACTGTTTTTAAATAGGCTTATGTTTTTTAGGCAATGTAAAAAAAAAAATGGAGCTGTAGATCTCGTGTTTTGACTCAAAGTGATCTTGACTTAGAAAAGGTTGATGACAACAGCTTTCCCTCTTAATTATATCTGTGGCAATTGTGATCGAATCAATGCAATATTAGCCACTTTCAATGCAACATACCGAAACAAAATGAACTATGCAAGAGATTTTGTTGTAGGCAGAACACATCAGAGTAGGATTCAATTGCATTGACACCCACTACTCAGCCTGTACTCTACACAGACCAGTGAATAGGCCATTGCAATATGTGCCATTTACTTTGAACTGGACTGTGTTTACAGCATGAGCGGTCATGAGTAGATGCGCTTGTTTTGAGATCAAAACGAGAGCCACATGTAGCAGCATGTGCACATTTGGTTCATATCCTTTGCTACAGTTGATGTCAGAAGTTTACATACACCTTAGCCAAATACATTTAAACTCAGTTTTTCACAATTCCTTACATTTAATCAGAGTAAAAATTCCTTGTCTTTGGTCAGTTAGGATCACCACATAATTTTAAGAATGTGAAATGTCAGAATAATAGTAGAATAATAGTAGAGAGATTGATTTATTTCAGCTTTTATTTCTTTCATCACATTCCCAGTGGGTCAGAAGTTTACATACACTCAATTAGTATTTGGTAGCATTGCCTTTAAATTGTTTATCTTGGGTGAAACGTTTCAGGTAGCCTTCCACAAGCTTCCCACAATGAGTTGGGTGAATTTTGGCCCATTCCTCCTGACAGAGCTGGTGTAACTGAGTCAGGTTTGTAGGCCTCCTTGCTCGCACACTCTTTTTCAGTTTTGCTCACAAATTTTCTATAAGATTGAGGTCAGGGCTTTGTGATGCCCACTCCAATACCTTGACTTTGTTGTCCTTACACCCACTCCAATTTGTATACTGCCCAAACAGATCCACAGATCATGCAATCTCAATCGCACTCCACACTGCACACTCGCACTCCACACTTTGAATTTAGCGCTCTGCAATCTCACTGGATGCCAGGTGGGACGCTAGAGAGGTTAACAATACATTTGTAGAGTGGTTGAAAAACTAGTTTTAATGACTCCAACCTAAGTGTCCGACTTCCAACTGTATGTTGTTCATTGACTACAGCTCTTCAGCATTCAACAACATTGTGCCCATGAAGCTCATCAAGCTAAGGACTTCAGATGGGCCTGGACATGCGCTGGCTTGAGTAGAGGGACTGTGTGTAGCCGATGTGAAATGGCTAGCTAGTTAGCGGTGGTGCGCGCTAGTGGTGTTTCAATCGGTGACTTCACTTGCTCTGAGACCTTGAAGTAGTGGTTCCCCTTGCTCTGCAAGGGCCGCGGCTTTTGTGGAGCGATGGGTAACGATGCTTCGAGGGTGACTGTTGATGTGTGCAGAGCGTCCCTGGTTCGCGCCCAGGTCGGGGCGAGGGGACGGACGTAAAGTCTATACTGTTACACTTTAATCCATGACGGCGTAGTGTGTTACTAATGGTTTTCTTTGAGACTGTGGTCCCAGCTCTCTTCAGGTCATTGACCAGGTCCTGCCGTGTAGTTCTGGGCTGATCCCTCACCTTCCTCATGATCATTGATGCCCCACGAGGTGAGATCTTGCATGGAGCCCCAGACTGAGGGTGATTGACCGTCATCTTGAACTTCTTCCATTTTCTAATAATTGCGCCAACAGTTGTTGCCTTCTCACCAAGCTGCTTGCCTATTGTCCTGTAGCCCATCCCAGCCTTGTGCAGGTCTACAATTTTATCCCTGATGTCCTTACACAGCTCTCTAGTCTTTGCCATTGTGGAGAGGTGGGAGTCTGTTTGATTGAGTGTGTGGACAGGTGTCTTTTATACAGGTAACGAGTTCAAACAGGTGCAGTTAATACAGGTCATGAAAAACTAACAGGTCTGTGAGAGCCGGAATTCTTACTGGTTGGTAGGTGATCAAATACTTATGTTATGCAATAAAATGCAAATTAATTACTTGAAAATCATACAATGTGATTTTCTGGATTTTTGTTTTAGATTCCATCTCTCACAGTTGAAGTGTACCTATGATAAAAATTACAGACCTCTACATGCTTTGTAAGTAGGAAAACCTGCAAAATCGGCAGTGTATCAAATACATGTTCTCCCCACTGTATGTTTCAGTAAAATTGGAAATTTAGCATTTGTAGCATTGGTTATCAACTGTACTGCAGGGATGGAACGTAAGTCGCAGAAAATTGAGGTTGTGGTGGCAGCTGCTAAAGGTTAAATAAATCAAAAAAGCTGCAGAGAGGTATTTGGTTGTGAGACTCAGAAGAGTTACAGGGTGTGTTAAGTGGTGGTGTCCCATCCTTTCAGGCTGTTGGCCTGAGTTTTTACTAAATAGGTTGTTTATTATTATAATAAAAAGTAAAACATTTGAGTGTAGTGTTAGACAGTCGGGTATTTGTTTATTTATAGATTTTTTTTTCAAGCAAAGTATAAGGGAGTTGTAGTCCAGTCTAGTAGGTGGCGGTAATGCAACATTTATTGGATGCCAACCACCATTAAACCTCATCGAAGAAGACACAATTAACCAAAAAAGACCCGCTTCTGGTCACCTTGATGTAATCCAACGTTCCCACTGCCTTCTTCATAGTCCTCGATATTACAAATATATTTCCCAAATGAATATCGTTGTTCGAACCCTCTACTACACCGTATTGTAACTCTTCATTGATGACTTATTAGACAGGCAGAATAATGGCCACCTACTTCTCGGGTCCTTCTGCCCTTAAATGAATGTCGCCGACTAAATGACGTTCTCTTTACCTGCTGTCACAGAGGACTTAGGGTGGGTTTCTTGATCTCGCCCAAAAAAATCTGTCGGATTGATCAAGCATCCTTTGTTTAAAATTCCCCACAGTCACCCTGTCATGATGGATAATAACTTTTCTATCATGTTTGGTCAATATTGCAGAATTTTAGGTCCCCCATCCATCGCTAATCGACAATGGCCGAGGAAGGGTAAGCGTGACTGTTCTACTCCCGCTTTGCGCTGAACCAGGGCTAACTAACTCAATTGTACGTTTCAAGGTTGCATAGTTTGCAAAGTGGGGACGTGTTAAATATATCCATGCCTCTAAGTGCACTTCCAGAACTATTGATAACAGTAATATGGAATAGCCTTACCAGAGATACCCCCCAGTTAACGTTAGCAAGCTAAGCATGCGTTTAGTCCGTTGGTTGTAACTAAGTTACCTATCGAGCTATTTCTGTGAATATAGTGAGTTGACAGTATAATGGTTAATTTCCGGTGCACGTGTGATGATTT
Source organism: Oncorhynchus tshawytscha (assembly GCF_018296145.1). Classification (NCBI taxonomy): domain Eukaryota; kingdom Metazoa; phylum Chordata; class Actinopteri; order Salmoniformes; family Salmonidae; genus Oncorhynchus; species Oncorhynchus tshawytscha. The sequence continues at coordinate 3,635,186 of NC_056433.1, read as the reverse complement.
ACTTTCTTTAGTCGGATACCCCTTCACTCTAAATTATGAGTGAGATCCCCTGTCTGACACGCCGGGAAAACATTCAACCAGCTCACTTATCGTAATGGGCTAGTTGTAGCTAATGTAACTCATCTCCTCTCCTTGTGTCCTCTTCTCCCTCGCCTTGTGTCCTCTTCTCCCTCGCCTTGTGTCCTCTTCTCCCTCGCCTTGTGTCCTCTTCTCCCTCGCCTTGTGTCCTCTTCTCCCTCGCCTTGTGTCCTCTTCTCCCTCGCCTTGTGTCCCTCTTCGCCTTGTGTCCCTTCTCCCCTTGTGTCCTCTTCTCCCTCGCCTTGTGTCCTCTTCTCCCTCGCCTTGTGTCCTCTTCTCCCTCGCCTTGTGTCCTCTTCTCCCTCGCCTTGTGTCCTCTTCTCCCTCTTGTGTCCTTGTGTCCTCTTCCTCTTCCCTCGCCTTGTGTCCTCTTCTCCCTCGCCTTGTGTCCTCTTCTCCCTCGCCTTGTGTCCTCTTCTCCCTCGCCTTGTGTCCTCTTCTCCCTCGCCTTGTCTCCTCTTCTCCCTCGCCTTGTGTCCTCTTCTCCCTCGCCTTGTGTCCTCTTCTCCCTCGCCTTGTGTCCTCTTCTCCCTCGCCTTGTGTCCTCTTCTCCCTCGCCTTGTGTCCTCTTCTCCCTCGCCTTGTGTCCTCTTCTCCCTCGCCTTGTGTCCTCTTCTCCCTCGCCTTGTGTCCTCTTCTCCCTCGCCTTGTGTCCTCTTCTCCCTCGCCTTGTGTCCTCTTCTCCCTCGCCTTGTGTCCTCTTCTCCCTCGCCTTGTGTCCTCTTCTCCCTCGCCTTGTGTCCTCTTCTCCCTCGCCTTGTGTCCTCTTCTCCCATCTCCCTCTCCTTGTCTCCTCTTCTCCCATCTCCCTCTCCTTGTCTCCTCTTCTCCCTTCTCCCTCTCCTTGTCTCCTCTTCTCCCTTCTCCCTCGCCTTGTGTCCTCTTCTCCCATCTCTCCTTGTCTCCTCTTCTCCCATCTCTCCTTGTGTCCTCTTCTCCCTTCTCCCTCTTCTCCCTTCTCCCTCGCCTTGTGTCCTCTTCTCCCTTCTCTCCTATAATTTTCTCCTCTCCTGCCCTCTTCTCCCATCTCCTCGCCTTGTCTCCTCTCCTTGTCCCCCAGCATCGCTGCTGGAGGTGTGATGGATGTCAACACCGCTCTCCCCGAGGTGCTCAAGACCGCCCTCATCCATGACGGCCTGGCTCGTGGTATCCGTGAGGCTGCCAAGGCGCTGGACAAGTGAGTGAATACCTCTGGTCCTCTTGTGTCCTAAATGGTTCCCTATTTAGTGCACTACTCAGGGTCCAGCACCTGGTCAAAAGAAGTGCACTATGTAGGAAATAGAGCATCATTTGGTACGTAGACCGAATTTCTGGTCCTTCTGTTCACCCTCTCTGTTTTTATGAGCTAGTTCCATTACATTACACAAGTGTTTGGATGAAGGAGTCTTCTGTCAGAGCAGATTTGGTTAAAAGCCCTGATGTGGTGTCTTAACATTAACACCCATTGCTTGCGCTATTGTTTTGGAAGCATAAAGACTTAGCATATCAAATAGAAATAATAAAAAAGGTTAGATAGATATATATTTTTTTACCGGGTTAGTGTTCCCTCACGGCCTATATGTGTTTACGGAAGACAAAGTGACCGCCTATGCTAATTATCTATCAAATTGTATTATTATGCTAATTAGCTATCTGTCAAATTGTATTTGTCACATACACATGGTCACATGAAGTAATATCTTAACAAGTAATCTAACAATATCACGACGACTACCTTATACACACGTGTAAATCGTGCGCCGAACACTTGTGTGTAACGGAAGAAGGTTACAAGAAACGTGTTGTCACTGGAAAAATACTGTCGGCTCAACTGGTAAAAGTGCTCAAAACAATGTACAGCATTTTGCATTAAATTACGTTGATGGACATGAAAGTAGAATGCTTTGTGTTTCGCAGTTTGTCTTCGAGAGCCAGTCAACCTCTGAAGGTGACACGGGGTCCTTGGACTTAAGGGAATTAACAGTAGGCTCCTTAAGAGTACATCTTGGTCTGGTGAAGGACGGCTGATGGTTTTTGGTTTTCTACTGAATCCTGTGAACTGCCATCGTTACCCAAAAATCTGAGATAATTCCGCCTCCCAGATGGCACACTATTCCCTAACTAGTGCACTTCCTGGTGGCCAGAGCTGGGCTTTTCCACCGTGTAGGAACAGGAATGTCAGTTAGGCTACATTTACAAAGGCTTACTAGATAACCGTGTTCGTTATATTTCTGACGTAAATTACTACTGGATGTTAATGGCTGTTGCTCCCCTCTTCTAACCCCCAGGCGCCAGGCCCACCTCTGCGTTCTTGCGGCCAACTGTGACGAGCCCATGTACGTCAAGCTGGTGGAAGCCCTCTGCGCCGAGCATCAGATTAACCTCATCAAGGTATGGAGTGGATGGGAGGGGGGCACATGGGAGGGGCAGAGGGTGTTGAGGGGGAGACATGGCTAAACAAGGGAGTGTAGTATGAGAGTGGTGTTTAGTAAATGTAGTAGTAGTTTCTTTGGCTGAGTAGAAGTGTTTCTGTGTCACATATTATGGCTTCCCCTACTGAGGACAGTAGCCCAATGTTTTTATCAATGTAGCATATAGATAACTATTCATAGAGAAATATATCTTTATTCAAGCTTCCTGCTACCGACCCGCCCTTCATCCACACACTATTTCATGGCCTTAAGCCCACCTGCCCTGCATGTATATCGCTGCCCTATTCCCTATGTGGTACCAGAGCCTCCTGAGCCTGATCAATCTGATTGTATTCATTATGTTATTGGTAAACAGGTGTAGACTAACAGTGGAAAGTAGAAATGATAACAGGAGGAATAAATCCTCAATGATAACTAGGTTATATATACAGGGTACCGGTACTGAGTAATGATAACTGGGTTATATATACAGGGTACCAGTACTGAGTAATGATAACTAGGTTATATATACAGGGTACCAGTACTGAGTAATGATAACTAGGTTATATATACTGGGTACCAGTACTGAGTAATGATAACTGGGTTATATATACAGGGTACCAGTACTGAGTAATGATAACTAGGTTATATATACAGGGTACCATGTACTAGGTTATATATACAGGGTACCAGTACTGAGTAATGATAATCTAGGTTATATATACAGGGTACCAGTAGTCATGATAACTAGGTTATATATACAGGGTACCAGTACTGAGTCATGATAACTAGGTTATATATACAGGGTACCACTGAGTCATGATAACTAGGTTATATATACAGGGTACCTACTGAGTCATTTTAATGATAACATGAGGTTATATATACAGGGTACCAGTACTAGTCATGATAACTAGGTTATATATACAGGGTACCAGTACTGAGTAATGATATCTAGGTTATATATATACAGGGTACCAGTACTGAGTAATGATATCTAGGTTATATATACAGGGTACCAGTACTGAGTCATGATAACTAGGTTATATATACAGGGTACCAGTACTGACATGATATCTAGGTATATATACAGGGTACCAGTACTGAGTCATGATAACTAGGTTATATATACAGGGTACCAGTACTGAAATGATAACTAGGTTATATATACAGGGTACCAGTACTGAGTAATGATAACTAGGTTATATATACAGGGTAGCAGTACTGAGTCATGATAACTAGGTTATATATACAGGGTACCAGTACTGAGTCATGATAACTAGGTTATATATACAGGGTTACTGTCATGATAACTAGGTTATATATACAGGGTACCAGTACTGAGTCATGATAACTAGGTTATATATACAGGGTACCAGTACTGAGTCATGATAACTAGGTTATATATACAGGGTACCAGTACTGAGTCATGATAACTAGGTTATATTACAGGGTACCAGTACTGAGTCATGATAACAGGTTATTATACAGGGTACCAGTACTGAGTCATGATAACTAGGTTCTAGTACTGAGTTTTAGGTTATATATACAGGGTACCGTTAGTCATGATAACAAGGTTTAATACAGTACCAGTACTGAGTCATGATAACTAGGTTATGCTCTGGGTACCGGGAATAGGCAGCCATCTGGGCCACTCTCACGATAACTGGGTTATCTACACTGGGTACCGAGTCACGATAACTGGGTTATCTACACTGGGTACCGAGTCACGATAACTAGGTTATTAAAAACCACTCGGCTTACTCGTGTTTTTAATGATGCAACGATGTACTATGCATTAACTGAAATGCCACGCGGCGAGAACGGTCTTTGGCGCCTGTGTCGGTACTGACGGCATCTGAGCTTTACTCAGATCAGCGTACGATTTAAAATAGTTTCCTTCGGCTGCACATATTGACACGGCTGGTTTCTGGTGCTTACACGACCAGGCAGTAAATCACAGATCGAACACGTCATGAGACCAGCTGGACAGTAGTAAAATAGAACTCATTGATTTGACACAACGTATTTAATCTGATTTGTAATAGGCCTGTAGCCTACTGTTTATATTTTAATGCAGTCATTTCGGTGTTCAGTTGAATCGTCTTTTTTATTATGTGGTTTGTCTCTATTACAAAGACATTGGCCCCTTTATTTGTAGTCCTCTTTATTCTGGAGCTGGCGTTTTTAAATTACAAGTACAACGTTTAATAGTGAGGGTTTTGGGTAACGGCTCTGACATTTAACGATGCTCCTACGAAGGTTCTAACGATTTTAAATTGGCGTTAAAACAATTTTGGGGAACCGAGCCCTGGTTAATATTAGTGCTCTGTGTAGGGAATAGGCAGCCATCTGGGCCACTCTGTAAACAGTGGGGACTGCAGTCATGTTATCACTGCCCTATGGAGATACTAGGTGGTAGTACAGCTTGTGTATTGAAACTCTTTTCCCCCCGTCTCTGACCACCAGGTTGATGACAACAAGAAGCTGGGCGAGTGGGTTGGTCTGTGCAAGATCGACCGGGAGGGAAAACCCCGTAAGGTGGTGGGCTGCAGCTGTGTTGTGATCAAGGTATAAACCCACTGCTCTGTTCTGGAAACACCTCGGAGGGAAAGCTGGGGAGTTGGACTGCTCCTTGTCACATCATAAACTGGCTAGTGAGGAGTTGGACTGCTCCTTGTCACGTCATAAACAGGCTAGTGAGGAGTTGGACTGCTCCTTGTGACGTCATAAACAGCAGGCTACAGTTCCCTTGACGTGCCACAAGGCCTATTTTGAAATCCCATCTTGTGACTGTTGAATTTGTATAGCGCCTCACAATCACCACACAACACACTGCCTCACAATCACCACACAACACAGCCGGCAGTTAAACCCCAATGTTTAGGTTTATGCACCTAAACTAGATCGCCTCAAATAATGAGACCTCAATGTAGCCTATAGATATAATTTAAAAATGTACGGATTTTTAAAAGGTATTGTTTCTCTTTATTCAACCCGCCCGCTCTTCAGCCACACAATATTAAACCCGTGTGGACTGCGGGTTGTGAGGGGTTGACCCGGGTATCAGTCGTGGGCCAGGCGAGTGCAGCTGCTGTGCTGTCAGTGCCATGCAGCTGCTTGTCCTATACAACTGGTCAGAGTGTCTGCCAGGGTACGAGCTCCTACACCTCGCTGTGGTGTCTGGGGTCCCAATTAATGGCTACATGTACCTTTTATTAGACTGAATCTACCTTTAACATACCGAGCACAGTGTACAACTCTACCTTTTAACATACTGACCACAGTGTACAACTCTACTCATATCACACCGACCACAGTGTACAACTCTACCGATAACATACTGACCACAGTGTACAACTCTACCCATATCACACCGACCACAGTGTACAACTCTACCCATATCACACCGACCACAGTGTACAACTCTACCGATTGAAGGGCAGGAACGTGGTAACTGAAATTTGCTGGGAATTACTGCCCAAAACCACTCCTCTTTTCCTGGGATAGATAACTGAAAACCCAGTAAACTATTAATATGAACAGCGCGGTGTGAAATGGAACTGTTAAATGATATGTAGTGTCTAAATCTGGCCTTCTCTACGGCCTGATGAATCATCAACGCTCGGGTTGGGGACAGACGGCACATCTCCGTATGGAGACAGGCGGCACATCTCCGTATGGGGACAGGCGGCACATCTCCGTATGGGGACAGGCGGCACATCTCCGTATGGGGACAGGCGGCACATCTCAGTTCACAATGGAACATTTTGTAAAATACCGGGAAATTCATTCAATCCCAATACTGACCACAATGTATGTACATATTCTCTGTTCCAAATTGGACCATTACTCCCTGTGTAGTGCACTACTTTATAGTATTAAGTTCACTATATAAGGTGTCATTTGGGACACTTATCAGTTTGTTCTAAACATTGAAGTGTCCTGTAGCTAGTATCCTGTGTAACTGTTTTCTCCCCCCCCCCAATGCTGTCTAACACTGTCCCATCCCCTCTACAGGACTATGGCAAGGAGTCTCAGGCTAAGGACGTGATTGAGGAATACTTCAAGGCCAAGAAATGAGGTGTCATTTTCAATAAAATCTGAAATGAAGTTTCTGTCTGGAGAGTTAATTATTAAGTGCGACCTGGGAGAGATACAGAGCTTTATTTAAAGGTACAGTCTGCTACAACCACTTGAGTGACTAAGCTGAAAACGTTTCAGACTCTTCTGTTCTACAACTAGAGCCTACGTACACGTTATAGAGATTCTAATCTTAAATGGCACATTTCAAACTGTCCTTTTTGTGAGGTACAGACCGGAACTAGTTCTGTACAATGGTGGGGTCGATAAACTTAATCTTTAGGTTGGGACCATTTTGTCTTCCTAATAGATTACAACGGCAATTGGATTACACTAACGTTACTGCGTGGTTGTAGCAGGTTTAACTCGTTAGTTATGTTGTCTACGGTGTTGCTTTAGCAAATATGGTGACAACGATATAGGCTGTGTAGTGGTTGTGCCTGGGAAAGGGTTCCTGGTCACCTACAGCTGAGGTGTTGCGCATCGACGTCCACAAACGACTGGAAGAAGTGAAAGGAGATGCGAGAAGGAATACGCACGTGGCTGCTATGAAAGTGAACTGTTTACATGTGATCAGGGGTGTATTCATTCCACCGATTCTGTTAAATGTTTCTTACGCGGAGCAAAACGGGAATGAACACACCTGGATTTGTTCGTTAACTTAGTTTTGCAACTGTTGGACTGATGATTACACCCTATATCAGCCAGAGTGTGCAAGGTGTTATTGAATGTCACTTTCTGCCCATGTGTCACTGCCATCTCAAATTTCTCTACCTGTGTTGACCTACGCAGGAAACTTTCATTCATAGGCTATAGGTTTTTAGCAACCTCATACTGCTGTTATAGTAATAAGTCTTTGCTCATGGGGGGGGAAACAAGAAAATCGTCCATCTTAACCGCCACTGATCTCTGGTATGTCTGTGAAGAAAGAAATCCAACACTTTTACATTTGGAATTCATGTGCAGTGCCTTCAAAGTATTCATACCCCCTTGACTTGTTCCACATTTTTGTTACAGCCTGAATTCAAAATGGATTCAATAGATGTGTAGATGTTCTCTGACCTCTGAGCTAACACCCCATATTGACAGTTGAAAGCGATGTTTAAAATAAATGAAATGCAGAAATATCTCATTTTATATAAGTATTCACACCCTTGAATCAATACTTTGTACAAGGCTCTCTGGGTAAATCTCTTAAGCGCTTTCCACACCTGGATTGCCCTGATTCGTTTCAGAGATTCTTCCCAAGTCAGGTTAAATTGATAATTGTTGGGCGAACCTTTTCAGGTCTTACCATTTATTCAGACGTTGTCCATGTTATATGCAGATGATGGTCTTAAAAACAGCTGTGGCCCCAACTTGGATTTTGTGTTAAAATGCTTTACAACAACAGCTTTCTTAGTCTCCAACAAGCGTTCTCTGCCCTTTAACCTTGTTCTGAACACCTCCAAAACAAAGGTCATGTGGTTTGGCAAGAATGCCCCTCTCCCCACAGGTGTGATTACTGCCTCTGAGGGTTTAGAGCTTGAGGTAGTCACCTCATACAAGTACTTGGGAGTATGGCTAGACGGTACACTGTCCTTCTCAGCCCATATCAAAGCTGCAGGCTAAAGTTAAATCTAGACTTGGTTTCCTCTATCATAATCGCTCCTCTTTCACCATAGCTGCCAAACTAACCCTGATTCAGATGACCGTCCTACCCATGAGGTAATGCAAATGCACATTTGGACAAGGCAGCTTCATTTTGGAATAAGGTGCTGTGGACTGATGAAACAAAGATTGGGTTATTTGGTCATAACAAGGGATGTTATGTATGGTGGCAAAAGAACACCGCGTTCCAAGAAAAACACTTGCTACCCACAGTTAAATTTGGTGGGGGTTCCATAATGCATGCTGGGCTGTTTTGGCCAGTGTCGGTCCTGGGAATCTTGTTGAGGGTTGCATGGATTCCACTCAATATCAGCAGATTCTTGGGAATAATGTTGAAGAATGAATCACAAAGTTGAAGTTACGCCGGGGCTGGAAATTTCAAAGACAACGACCCAAAACACTGCTCAAAATCTACCCGGGCATTTATGCAGAGGAACAAGTACAATGTTCTGGAAAGGCCATCCCAGTCCCCAGACCTGAATATCATTGAGAATCTGAGGGATGATTTGAAGCGGGCTGTCCATGCTCGGCAACCATCCAACCTAACTGAACTGGAGATGTTTTGTAAGGAGGAATGGTCCAAAATACCTTCATCCAGAAGCCAGACACGCATTAGAGGAAAGTGTTAGATGGGAAGTGTCTAGAGGCTGTTATTTTAGCAAAAGGAGGCTCTACTAAATATTGATGTGATTTTTCAAATGGGGTGCCCAAATTTATGCACCTGTCTAATTTAGTTTTGATGCATATTGCACATTTTCTGTTAATCCAATAAACCTCATTTCACTACTGAAATATTACTGTGTCCATCAGTTATTTGATAGATCAAAATGAAATTGCTGATCCAAACACCCAATTATTTATAAATGGAAATTGTCAGGGGTGTCCAAACTTTTTCATACGACTGTAAAGATGAGTCCTCTATTTCTGTGATTGTGCCTGGCCCAGCGACATGTGACTTCCGTGAATCTGATTGGTCAAGCACTCCGATGTGAAAGACAGAAATTGTACACACAGGAGAGGCTCATGGCAGCCGCCTGTCTCCATGGGCAACGCACCCGCCTTTCTCCATAGGCAACCTACCACCTTTCTCCATAGGCAACCTACCACCTGTCTCCATAGGCAACCTACCACCTGTCTCCATAGGCAACGCACCCGCCTTTCTCCATAGGCAACCTACCGCCTGTCTCCATAGGCAACCTACCGCCTGTCTCCATAGGCAACCTACCGCCTGTCTCCATAGGCAACCTACCGCCTTTCTCCAGAGGCAACCTACCGCCTGTCTCCATAGGCAACCTACCGCCTGTCTCCATAGGCAACCTACCGCCTGTCTCCATAGGCAACCTACCGCCTGTCTCCATAGGCAACCTACCCGGAGAGCAGAGCCTAAACTGGGAGAGATTGTAATCTCTGGCAACTCTACCTACCAGTCAGGTTAGTCATTGCAAGCACATGTTTCTCTAATTCACCCCCACCCACCCCACTCTCTCTCCTCTGTGAAGTGAATACTGACAACAGTAAAAATGTCTGATAGGAGGTGATGCTCTAGCGCTCTCTTTTGGTTGAATAGTGAATTACAGGTGTGATCACGTTCCCGGTTCATATTCACCCTACTGTCTACCAGCAGGGGGCGCTCTTAGGCAGAGCACTGCTTCATAGCGATGGCGAGGCCCCATCCAGAAACCAGCCTTTCCCCATGGCCCACACACTACATCTGAGAGGATCTGAGGATTGATCTGAATCAGAAGGGAATGTAGTCTAATTGGGGCCATCTGCTATTAGTATATCCAGTTTTAGATATTTAAATGAATGATTCTTGAAGAATATAGTTTTACTCCATTGTTTACAAACAAGGTAATTATAAACAAACACTGTATAACTTCAGAACATGGTTAAAAGTATAATTTCGATTTCATGGATGGTCAGTCCTTGTTACATTTATCCGGCCCCATCCCGCCGCTGTTTAGCTGTTTAAAAATGTGATGTTTGCTAATTGAAATGCTGCATTTCTACTGAAGTAGGCCACTACAGAATAGATTAAAATATGGCATGATTCTTTATCTCTCTCCCAAATATTCTCAAACAGGTTCTCACAAAAGAGAGAGAAAATGGGAGAATGAGGGGAGGAGAGGAACGAGGGTAGGCCTACGAGCGACCGACCATACACGCGCCGAACATCTCTAATTAAATTAGATTATTCTTTTTCCCCCATCCCGATTGGGCAGCGCTCCAACAACTATTAGCCAGAGCAGCCTGCTCAGCGCATGGGAGTCCCCAACCCCTGCCCCGTTATCTCACTAATGACCTACCCACCTCCTCTCTCCCTCATCCCCCTCTCCTCCCTATACCCCACTCCCTCCAACTCTCTCTCAGGGGGCCAGTTTGATTTTCTTTCCGGTGGGGTGACGGTGAGAGGGGAGGGCAGGGGAGAGGGTGTGCCACAGCGCTGCTGATGTATTGGGTCGGAAGGATGCTTTCATTGGGCTCGGTGCCAAATGGCCACATAATGAAAGTTTGCTAGATCGAATCCCCGAGCTGGTAAAAATCTGTCGTTCTGCCCCTGAACAAGACAGTTAACCCACAGTTCCTAGGCCGTCATTGTAAATAAGAATTTGTTCTTAACGGACTTGCCCAGTTAAATAAAGGTACAAAAAAATTAAAAATGAGAGTGAGAGGGGGAAGTAATTGGTGTATTTACGGATGTACTGTAATTTAACCCCACAGAATACAGTACCTTACCATATCTTTGGAGCCCAAAACCTGTTGACCACTACTGGGTGCATGGTGTTGTTGTTTCTGGCTCATTAACATATTTTGAGGCGTGTCTTGTAAAAGGCTATATTTGTTGCACACAGTGTGTGAGAATGCTGTACCAATTGAACTCCTATGTGATTATAGTGCCCCATTAATGTAAAATGTATAGGGGACAGATTGGAGTGGCAGCCATGTTTTTTTTTGGGGGGGGGGGTCTGTTCTGCCAGTTTGGAAGCCTTTGTTAAGGCCTCTAGAAATGGACGTGCTATAAAACACCATCTATTCATTAATATGCTGTCATGTGTAAACACTTTAGCTAGCAGCCACCTGCTTTCACCAATCTCTTGTAATTACAGTATTTTACTGTGAAATACAAACCTCTCCCCTTAAAGAATTTAGTTCATTCAGTCACCCACTCATTAATTCGGATTACAGTAACGGTTACTTTTCTCAAGTGTAATACAGTATTTTTTATGGTGTTGTACTGTGTGTCATTACACAGGACTTGTTTTGATACTGTAGTTAGATTACAGATGATTTAGTAAACAGTTAGCCTATGTTTGCTAATCTACTTTCAGAACGGTGAGAAAATACCCACAATTAAATGGATCCAATAACACTTTATACTCTTTTAAATAATATGATACATGGCCTAACTAAATTGAAACAAATAAATGAAAACATTTACGGAAATACATATTTTTATGGTACATATAGGAGTATGAATATTTGACTTCCTAATTCTGTGTTAGTAGCGTCTTCCGCACAGACTATAACGTGATATAGGCTACATTTCTCTTCTTGATTTTTGTTTTTGTTACAGGGACATTTAACACGGAAAACGAAATTATTTTTAATGGATAAAAGCACAAACGAACAATGTTTCTATTCTATTCTAGTATGTAAGACCAACGAACACTGTTTCTATTCTAGTATGTAAGACCATGCGCCTATTTATAAAACGGATAAGATAAATGATGACTTTATTCCCCGTCTCTGTGATCAGTACAGTCAATGAATTGATGTAGCCTACGTCTCCTCTCCTTAGTCTAAAGTCAGTCCCAGCGGGGCTGTGTGAGGGTCATCCCGCCAGTGGATCGTTACAATAACACGGCTATAATGGATGGATGGAGGCGCTTGTTATTACACCACCGTCCGCTCTCCACTCCTCTGCTGTGCTCTCCACAACACAGGCAGGAATTCTGTGATGGACAACGAGTTCGCAGCTCAGGACAGTTTGTGTGTGTGTGTGTGTTTCACAGTGACTTGGACTTTCCCGGCCCGGGTATAGCTTGCTTCTCTCCCTTCCTCCAAAGAGCCAAAGCCAGCTGCATAAATATATGTCTGCCGTGTGTAAACAGTGCGGTCATAACCCGCGTGAATTAAACAAGGCGTCTGGAGCGGGATTAAGCGCTGTGCGCACATTTACCACTTTCAAGACGGCTGTTAAACAATGAACTTCAAACCGACATACCTCTCTGCTAAGGCCATTCATTAACGTCAAAACGAAGATTTGATTTATTCCTTATTATCCCTTATTTCGTTACCAAATGATCATTTATTAGAATTGATAGCAGTTTGTTGATCTAATGTCAAGCATATCGAGAAAGAATCAATCGCTTACTTTTGGAGATAAAAAACCCGGAATAGGTTCCCTCTAGCCGCGCACGTTTCTATATTCTCTCCTCTGCTCTCTGTGGCTCCTTCCTTTTGAGAGAAAGGTCGAGATAACTACGGGTTAGTTTGATCAGAGGGAGAAAACCCTATAGCCAACAATAACAACAACATGTATCCTGTAGAATTTTGTATTCTTAGTAGTCCAACACACATTGAGTGAGATAATTTATACGATAAAATGAATACATTTTATTTAGTCCTAAATTACAATCAGGCGATTACAATAACGGACACATTTTCATGTGCGCTTCCAAATCGGTGACTGACAACTTCACCTGTAAAAAAAAAAGTTATATATATATATATATATATATACACACACACACACACACTTGTATGACAACATTTTTATACAATGCATTTTAAAAGTATAAAACCGAATACAAAACTTTAGCACAACCTGTCCTCGAACCAGCAAAGACAACATGTAAACAATTTAAATAGGCGTATAAAATCCGTTTCTCTGTAGGGTGAACCCGCAAGAGAGTGCGCACTCTCCCGGTTATTCCCACTCAATATTTGGTTTAGGAGATATGACATGCATGTCTGGTCCACCTGGAAAAGTCCGTTCCCGGTAACGAAAACGTTAATGAACATGTCATGTCCATCCGTTCCATCACGAGGCAGTTGTTCCACACAACCGGGTGGTGTTGAGCATCTCTTTCAAATCGTTCTCGGGTTTACCGGCGACCATGAAGGGCCACGTCTGGAGAGAGGGGATCAGGAAATCAATGATAAGCTCACCGCGCAATAGAACAACACTATTAGGTTAACAAAACATATTTATTAAAACACTAAAAAACCCTATTATAACATCAGTAATATTACAGTAAGGTCCAGTATATATAAATATATATATGGATAAGGAGGGGAGTTTTAATCTGATGTGTGTAAAGGCTAAATACTGGGGCTACCACTCTTTAATAGACGACTGTCAAGCAGAATAATGTTTCTAAACATCATTATCATACTTGAATATCTAAATAAAACAGAGAGCTTATATTACAATACCTCTTTACATAGCCTGAACGTCCTGCCAAATGTAAATAGGCTAAACTGAATAGGCTAAACTGAATAGGCGAAATTAAATAGGCTAAACTGAATAGGCTAAACTGAATAGGCTAAACTGAATAGGCGAAATTAAATAGGCTAAACTGGATAGGCTAAACTGGATAGGCTAAACTGGATAGGCTAAACTGAATAGGCTAAACTGAATAGGCTAAACTGAATAGGCTAAACTGAATAGGCTAAACTGAATAGGCTAAACTGAATAGGCTAAATTAAATAGGCTAAACTGAATAGGCGAAATTAAATAGGCTAAATTAAATAGGCTAAACTGAATAGGCTAAACTGAATAGGCTAAACTGAATAGGCTAAACTGAATAGGCTAAACTGAATAGGCTAAACTGAATAGGCTAAACTGAATAGACTAAATTAAATAGGCTAAACTGAATAGGCTAAACTGAATAGGCTAAACTGAATAGGCTAAACTGAATAGGCTAAACTGAATAGGCTAAACTGAATAGGCTAAACTGAATAGGCTAAATTAAATAGGCTAAACTGAATAGGCTAAATTAAATAGGCTAAACTGAATAGGCTAAACTGAATAGGCTAAACTGAATAGGCTAAACTGAATAGGCTAAACTGAATAGGCGAAATTAAATAGGCTAAACTGGATAGGCTAAACTGAATAGGCTAAACTGAATAGGCTAAACTGAATAGGCTAAACTGAATAGGCTAAACTGAATAGGCTAAACTGAATAGGCGAAATTAAATAGGCTAAACTGAATAGGCTAAACTGAATAGGCGAAATTAAATAGGCTAAACTGGATAGGCTAAACTGGATAGGCTAAACTGGATAGGCTAAACTGAATAGGCTAAACTGAATATGAATAGGCTAAACTGAATAGGCTAAACTGAATAGGCGAAATTAAATAGGCTAAATTAAATAGGCTAAATTAAATAGGCTAAACTGAATAGGCTAAACTGAATAGGCTAAACTGAATAGGCGAAATTAAATAGGCTAAATTAAATAGGCTAAATTAAATAGGCTAAACTGAATAGGCTAAACTGAATAGGCTAAACTGAATAGGCTAAACTGAATAGGCTAAACTGAATAGGCCAGGCGCTAAATAACATGGAGCTCTCCAAAATATACCAGTTGTTTCTGTTTGGATAGGCCCTGTTGTTGAATGTTGTTGAATGTTTTTGTTGTTGTCAATTATTGTGTGAATTATATTGTCCAGACAATATTGAGTAAACAATCGAATGGTATGTAGCCTTTTGGACCATCAATAAGCCTAAACCTATTAAAATAGCCCCATCCAAACCTCTCCAATCAACCTTAAAGTGACCGTCAGAAACACTTCAACTCATGTCACGTGTTTGATTCATGACGAGAATCTCTTTTAATTGTAGGCTTATCAAGGTAGGTAAAGGGTTTTCTTTATTTCAAAGGCTCCGGGTTTTCCCCGCTAGCCACTGTGCTACATTTGCCCATGCTTTGCTTGCTCTTTGGAGTAGGCCGGGTATCAGTAAAGTACTTTGTGACAACTGCTGATGGAAAAAGGACTTCTTGGAAAAAAACGGCTTTGTAAAATGTATTTGAAATGCTGAAGTGGGTTTCTCACCAGGTTGACGGGGTGATTATAACCGTTCTCGTATTTGTCGTTGGCAAGGATCTGCCGTAGATGGGCGATGTAGCTCGAGGCAAGGCGCAGCGTGTCCAGTTTGGAGAGCTTGGTGTCCGGTGGGACCCACGGTAATGTCATCTTCAACCGGGAGAACGCTTTTGACAGCACGCGCATCCTCGCTCGCTCTCGTGCGTTGGCTGCGTTCCTCTGCACAGGTTTGCCGCACCCCTCGTGGGCCACACTGTTCGGCGCCTTCTTCCTACTGTACGCTGTTTTCCGTTTCTTTCCCGCTGCAGCTTTATTGTTGGCCGAGCCGCCCTCGCAGTTCGAGCTCTCCTCTGTGCTCTCGTTCGACGTACCAGAGTCTTTACCGGAAGAGCCGAACTTCAGGATGCCTTCCAGGACCTCATCGTCGAAGTCGCTAAGCGACCCGGTGGACATGTTCAGTGGTCGGTTGGGGCGCGTGGCCTCAGCAGAGTGTGGCACGGGACGGACTAAGACTGCCGGAGACTGGGGTGAGCGAGCTCCCCGTTGTGTGTCCTCCTCCTCCTCCTCCTCGAGACCCAACAGGCTGCTCATGAACCGGAGCGGCAGAGGATGTGAAGGAAACGGTAAGCAGTCCTACCATTTATCTCTGTGGGCAGGGGCGTGACCGCGAGGGAAGGGGAGCCAAGGGGAGGGATGAACATTTCTACACGTCTCCAACTCCAACATTGTGGACGCTATAGTGAAATAACTAGGTCTGTGGTAAAAAACATTTATTTTATGCCAGCTATTCATAAGCAGCCGATAGAAAGAGGAAAAACATAACTTTTGGATCATTTAAAAACAAAGGACAATCTGCATGGGTATAACCAGGGGAGCCGCCAGGGATTTTGGGCCCCTTGAAAAGTTACCACCATCACAGGCCACACCAACCCTGCGCAATTGCTGTACCCACACACCTCCAGAACCCAATCGACCCATTCAAATGTTTATTAAATAACTCTCTATCTGTTGTCACACACCTCCAGAACCCAATCGACCCATTCAAATGTTTATTAAATAACTCTCTATCTGTTGTCACACACCTCCAGAACCAATCGACCCATTCAAATGTTTATTAAATAACTCTCTATCTGTTGTCACACACCTCCAGAACCAATCGACCCATTCAAATGTTTATTAAATAACTCTCTACCTGTAATCACACACCTCCAGAACCAATCGACCCATTCAAAAGTTTAAATAACTCTACCTTTGCAGGCTTGCAACTCTCTTGTAGTCGCAATATTTACTGTAGGATATTTACTGTAGGATATTTACTGTAGGATATTTACTGTAGGATATTTAGTGTAGGATATTTAGTGTAGGATATTTAGTGTAGGATTTTTACTGACAGTGAGCTGTGATCATATAATGCTGTGCAGACATGCATGCAACAGTCTGCATACAGTGGAATTCACTATTTGATGCCAGACTTCTATAGGAAATGTGCTAAAGGCCATATTTTACTGTCTAAATGTCATTTTAATGGTAAAAATCTTCAATGGGAAATGATCTTAACATGAATAAATATCTTAAAATAAATATAACTTAAATATACATTATAACCTCTTCAATTAAAATAAATGAACATTATAATCTATAGAATGATATAACAAACAAAATAATGAAATCAGAAGCAGATTTCTGAGCTAAGTTTACATACCAACGAGACAATAAGCAGCTGTGAAAGTGGAAATGGAAAACAAAAAGGAAATGAAAAGGCCCGAAGGTGGCTCTAGAGGAAAGGTCAAGAGGTCAAATCAACAGGTTTCTTCCACTTGGGGTCTTGATTGTGAACAACAGGTTTTATGGTCAATCCAGCCATTACTTTGAGATATATCTTGTTCTCAGTCTTGTTCTCAGTCTGTTCTCAGTCTGTTCTCAGCCTGTTCTCAGTCTTGTTCTCAGTCTTGTTCTCAGTCTTGTTCTCAGTCTTGTTCTCAGCCTGTTCTCAGTCTGTTCTCAGCCTGTTCTCAGTCTTGTTCTCATTCTTGTTCTCAGTCTTGTTCTCAGTCTGTTCTCAGTCTTGTTCTCAGTCTTGTTCTCAGTCTTGTTCTCAGTCTTGTTCTCAGTCTTGTTCTCAGTCTTGTTCTCAGTCCTGTTCTCAGTCTGTTCTCAGTCTTGTTCTCACTCTTGTTCTCAGTCTTGTTCTCAGTCTTGTTCTCAGTCTTGTTCTCAGTCTTGTTCTCAGTCTTGTTCTCAGTCTTGTTCTCAGTCTTGTTCTCAGCCTGTTCTCAGTCTGTTCTCAGCCTGTTCTGTCTTGTTCTCAGTCTTGTTCTCAGTCTGTTCTCAGTCTGTTCTCAGTCTTGTTCTCAGTCTGTTCTCAGTCTGTTCTCAGTCTTGTTCTCAGTCTGTTCTCAGTCTTGTTCTCAGTCTGTTCTCAATCGTTCTGTCTTGTTCTCAGTCTGTTCCCAGTCTTGTTCTCAGTCTGTTCTCAGTCTTGTTCTCAGTCTTGTTCTCAGTCTTGTTCTCAGTCTTGTTCTCAGTCTGTTCTCAGTCTTGTTCTCAGTCTTGTTCTCAGTCTTGTTCTCAGTCTGTTCTCAGTCTGTTCTCAGTCTTGTTCTCATTCTTGTTCTCAGTCTTGTTCTCAGTCTGTTCTCAGTCTTGTTCTCAGTCTTGTTCTCAGTCTTGTTCTCAGTCTGTTCTCAGTCTGTTCTCAGTCTTGTTCTCAGTCTGTTCTCAGTCTTGTTCTCAGTCTTGTTCTCAGTCTTGTTCTCAGTCTTGTTCTCAGTCTGTTCTCAGTCCTGTTCTCAGTCTTGTTCTCATTCTTGTTCTCAGTCTTGTTCTCAGTCTGTTCTCAGTCTTGTTTTCAGTCTTGTTCTCAATCTTGTTCTCAGTCTGTTCTCAGTCTGTTCTCAGTCTTGTTCTCAGTCTGTTCTCAGTCTGTTCTCAGTCTTGTTCTCAGTCTTGTTCTCAGTCTGTTCTCAGTCTGTTCTCAGTCTTGTTCTCAGTCTTGTTCTCAGTCTGTTCTCAGTCTTGTTCTAAGCCTGTGGGCATCATGTGTGTAGTGATCCAATATCCACAGCCATGCCATTTAACAGATATCACTGGCCCCTGCTCAGCCTTACTCACCAAGAGCCCAGCGCCGAGCCTTCTTGCTAGCAAAGTCACTGATCAAGTCTTTGAAGTCCAGCTTTCTCGTTAACTGACTTTCAATGAACAGCATGACAAGACTGCAAAGCCTGTCCTGGGACATAGTGGACCTGAAATAGTTGTTTATCAGTTTTAGCTTACTGAAAGCTCTCTCGCCACCAGCAACAGTCACAGGAAAAATAAATGTAAAGTAATGCACACTTCTCCAAAAATGCTTTACCTCTCCAAGAATGCTTTACCTCTCCAAGAATGCTTTACCTCTCCAAGAATGCTTTACCTCTCCAAGAATGCTTTACCTCTCCAAGAATGCTTTACCTCTCCAGGAATGCTTTACCTCTCCAAGAATGCTTTACCTCTCCAGGAATGCTTTACCTCTCCAAGAATGCTTTACCTCTCCAGGAATGCTTTACCTCTCCAGGAATGCTTTACCTCTCCAGGAATGCTTTACCTCTCCAGGAATGCTTTACCTCTCCAGGAATGCTTTACCTCTCCAGGAATGCTTTACCTCTCCAAGAATGCTTTACCTCTCCAGGAATGCTTTACCTCTCCAAGAATGCTTTACCTCTCCAAGAATGCTTTACCTCTCCAGGAATGCTTTACCTCTCCAGGAATGCTTTACCTCTCCAAGAATGCTTTACCTCTCCAGGAATGCTTTACCTCTCCAGGAATGCTTTACCTCTCCAGGAATGCTTTACCTCTCCAGGAATGCTTTACCTCTCCAGGAATGCTTTACCTCTCCAAGAATGCTTTACCTCTCCAGGAATGCTTTACCTCTCCAAGAATGCTTTACCTCTCCAAGAATGCTTTACCTCTCCAGGAATGCTTTACCTCTCCAAAAATGCTTTACCTCTCCAAGAATGCTTTACCTCTCCAGGAATGCTTTGCAGCTGCATCTTACAAATTACATTCAGGAGACCAAGAGGGGTCAAGTTAGGAGGGGAAGTGTCAGCATATACAGTGTTCAGGTGTCAGGAGACCAAGAGGGGACAAGTTAGGAGGGGAAGTGTCAGCATATACAGTGTTCAGGAGACCAAGAGGGGTCAAGTTAGGAGGGGAAGTGTCAGCATATACAGTGTTCAGGTGTCAGGAGACCAAGAGGGGACAAGTTAGGAGGGGAAGTGTCAGCATATACAGTGTTCAGGTGTCAGGAGACCAAGAGGGGACAAGTTAGGAGGGGAAGTGTCAGCATATACAGTGTTCAGGTGTCAGGAGACCAAGAGGGGTCAAGTTAGGAGGGGAAAGTGTCAGCATATACAGTGTTCAGGTGTCAGGAGACCAAGAGGGGACAAGTTAGGAGGGGAAAGTGTCAGCATATACAGTGTTCAGGTGTCAGGAGACCAAGAGGGGACAAGTTAGGAGGGGAAAGTGTCAGCATATACAGTGTTCAGGTCACTTATGATGTCATCCATAGCAGTAAAAACACTGTTCTGGAACCTGGTGTCCAAGTCACTTATGATGTCGTCCATAGCAGTAAAAACACTGTTCTGGAACCTAGTGTCCAAGTCACTTATGATGTCGTCCATAGCAGTAAAAACACTGTTCTGGAACCTAGTGTCCAAGTCACTTATGATGTCGTCCATAGCAGTAAAAACACTGTTCTGGAACCTAGTGTCCAAGTCACTTATGATGTCGTCCATAGCAGTAAAAACACTGTTCTGGAACCTAGTGTCCAAGTCACTTATGATGTCGTCCATAGCAGTAAAAACACTGTTCTGGAACCTAGTGTCCAAGTCACTTATGATGTCGTCCATAGCAGTAAAAACACTGTTCTGGAACCTAGTGTCCAAGTCACTTATGATGTCGTCCATAGCAGTAAAAACACTGTGTTCTGGAACCTAGTGTCCAAGTCACTTATGATGTCATCCATAGCAGTAAAAACACTGTTCTGGAACCTAGTGTCCAAGTCACTTATGATGTCGTCCATAGCAGTAAAAACACTGTTCTGGAACCTAGTGTCCAAGTCACTTATGATGTCGTCCATAGCAGTAAAAACACTGTTCTGGAACCTAGTGTCCAAGTCACTTATGATGTCGTCCATAGCAGTAAAAACACTGTTCTGGAACCTAGTGTCCAAGTCACTTATGATGTCGTCCATAGCAGTAAAAACACTGTGTTCTGGAACCTAGTGTCCAAGTCACTTATGATGTCGTCCATAGCAGTAAAAACACTGTTCTGGAACCTAGTGTCCAAGTCACTTATGATGTCGTCCATAGCAGTAAAAACACTGTTCTGGAACCTAGTGTCCAAGTCACTTATGATGTCGTCCATAGCAGTAAAAACACTGTTCTGGAACCTAGTGTCCAAGTCACTTATGATGTCGTCCATAGCAGTAAAAACACTGTTCTGGAACCTAGTGTCCAAGTCACTTATGATGTCGTCCATAGCAGTAAAAACACTGTTCTGGAACCTAGTGTCCAAGTCACTTATGATGTCGTCCATAGCAGTAAAAACACTGTTCTGGAACCTAGTGTCCAAGTCACTTATGATGTCGTCCATAGCAGTAAAAACACTGTTCTGGAACCTAGTGTCCAAGTCACTTATGATGTCGTCCATAGCAGTAAAAACACTGTTCTGGAACCTAGTGTCCAAGTCACTTATGATGTCGTCCATAGCAGTAAAAACACTGTTCTGGAACCTAGTGTCCAAGTCACTTATGATGTCGTCCATAGCAGTAAAAACACTGTTCTGGAACCTAGTGTCCAAGTCACTTATGATGTCGTCCATAGCAGTAAAAACACTGTTCTGGAACCTAGTGTCCAAGTCACTTATGATGTCGTCCATAGCAGTAAAAACACTGTGTTCTGGAACCTAGTGTCCAGGTCACTTATGATGTCGTCCATAGCAGTAAAAACACTGTTCTGGAACCTAGTGTCCAAGTCACTTATGATGTCGTCCATAGCAGTAAAAACACTGTTCTGGAACCTAGTGTCCAAGTCACTTATGATGTCGTCCATAGCAGTAAAAACACTGTTCTGGAACCTAGTGTCCAAGTCACTTATGATGTCGTCCATAGCAGTAAAAACACTGTTCTGGAACCTAGTGTCCAGGTCACTTATGATGTCGTCCATAGCAGTAAAAACACTGTTCTGGAACCTAGTGTCCAGGTCACTTATGAT
The DNA here is from genome assembly GCF_018296145.1 of Oncorhynchus tshawytscha. Lineage (NCBI taxonomy): Eukaryota > Metazoa > Chordata > Actinopteri > Salmoniformes > Salmonidae > Oncorhynchus > Oncorhynchus tshawytscha. Next base: position 3,613,688 of record NC_056433.1, on the reverse strand, counting down.
GTCGTCCATAGCAGTAAAAACACTGTTCTGGAACCTAGTGTCCAGGTCACTTATGATGTCGTCCATAGCAGTAAAAACACTGTTCTGGAACCTAGTGTCCAAGTCACTTATGATGTCGTCCATAGCAGTAAAAACACTGTTCTGGAACCTAGTGTCCAGGTCACTTATGATGTCGTCCATAGCAGTAAAAACACTGTTCTGGAACCTAGTGTCCAGGTCACTTATGATGTCGTCCATAGCAGTAAAAACACTGTTCTGGAACCTAGTGTCCAGGTCACTTATGATGTCGTCCATAGCAGTAAAAACACTGTTCTGGAACCTAGTGTCCAAGTCACTTATGATGTCGTCCATAGCAGTAAAAACACTGTTCTGGAACCTAGTGTCCAGGTCACTTATGATGTCGTCCATAGCAGTAAAAACACTGTTCTGGAACCTAGTGTCCAGGTCACTTATGATGTCGTCCATAGCAGTAAAAACACTGTTCTGGAACCTAGTGTCCAGGTCACTTATGATGTCGTCCATAGCAGTAAAAACACTGTTCTGGAACCTGGTGTCCAAGTCACTTATGATGTCGTCCATAGCAGTAAAAACACTGTTCTGGAACCTAGTGTCCAAGTCACTTATGATGTCGTCCATAGCAGTAAAAACACTGTTCTGGAACCTAGTGTCCAAGTCACTTATGATGTCGTCCATAGCAGTAAAAACACTGTTCTGGAACCTAGTGTCCAAGTCACTTATGATGTCGTCCATAGCAGTAAAAACACTGTTCTGGAACCTAGTGTCCAAGTCACTTATGATGTCGTCCATAGCAGTAAAAACACTGTTCTAACCTAGTGTCCAAGTCACTTATGATGTCGTCCATAGCAGTAAAAACACTGTTCTGGAACCTAGTGTCCAAGTCACTTATGATGTCGTCCATAGCAGTAAAAACACTGTTCTGGAACCTAGTGTCCAAGTCACTTATGATGTCGTCCATAGCAGTAAAAACACTGTTCTGGAACCTAGTGTCCAAGTCACTTATGATGTCGTCCATAGCAGTAAAAACACTGTTCTGGAACCTAGTGTCCAAGTCACTTATGATGTCGTCCATAGCAGTAAAAACACTGTTCTGGAACCTAGTGTCCAAGTCACTTATGATGTCGTCCATAGCAGTAAAAACACTGTTCTGGAACCTAGTGTCCAAGTCACTTATGATGTCGTCCATAGCAGTAAAAACACTGTTCTGGAACCTAGTGTCCAAGTCACTTATGATGTCGTCCATAGCAGTAAAAACACTGTTCTGGAACCTAGTGTCCAAGTCACTTATGATGTCGTCCATAGCAGTAAAAACACTGTTCTGGAACCTAGTGTCCAAGTCACTTATGATGTCGTCCATAGCAGTAAAAACACTGTTCTGGAACCTAGTGTCCAAGTCACTTATGATGTCGTCCATAGCAGTAAAAACACTGTTCTGGAACCTAGTGTCCAAGTCACTTATGATGTCGTCCATAGCAGTAAAAACACTGTTCTGGAACCTAGTGTCCAAGTCACTTATGATGTCGTCCATAGCAGTAAAAACACTGTTCTGGAACCTAGTGTCCAAGTCACTTATGATGTCGTCCATAGCAGTAAAAACACTGTTCTGGAACCTAGTGTCCAAGTCACTTATGATGTCGTCCATAGCAGTAAAAACACTGTTCTGGAACCTAGTGTCCAAGTCACTTATGATGTCGTCCATAGCAGTAAAAACACTGTTCTGGAACCTAGTGTCCAAGTCACTTATGATGTCGTCCATAGCAGTAAAAACACTGTTCTGGAACCTAGTGTCCAAGTCACTTATGATGTCGTCCATAGCAGTAAAAACACTGTTCTGGAACCTAGTGTCCAAGTCACTTATGATGTCGTCCATAGCAGTAAAAACACTGTTCTGGAACCTAGTGTCCAAGTCACTTATGATGTCGTCCATAGCAGTAAAAACACTGTTCTGGAACCTAGTGTCCAAGTCACTTATGATGTCGTCCATAGCAGTAAAAACACTGTTCTGGAACCTAGTGTCCAAGTCACTTATGATGTCGTCCATAGCAGTAAAAACACTGTGTTCTGGAACCTAGTGTCCAAGTCACTTATGATGTCGTCCATGATGTCGTCCAGCAGTAAAAACACTGTTCTGGAACCTAGTGTCCAAGTCACTTATGATGTCGTCCATAGCAGTAAAAACACTGTTCTGGAACCTAGTGTCCAGGTCACTTATGATGTCGTCCATAGCAGTAAAAACACTGTTCTGGAACCTAGTGTCCAGGTCACTTATGATGTCGTCCATAGCAGTAAAAACACTGTTCTGGAACCTAGTGTCCAAGTCACTTATGATGTCGTCCATAGCAGTAAAAACACTGTTCTGGAACCTAGTGTCCAAGTCACTTATGATGTCGTCCATAGCAGTAAAAACACTGTTCTGGAACCTAGTGTCCAAGTCACTTATGATGTCGTCCATAGCAGTAAAAACACTGTTCTGGAACCTAGTGTCCAGGTCACTTATGATGTCGTCCATAGCAGTAAAAACACTGTTCTGGAACCTAGTGTCCAGGTCACTTATGATGTCGTCCATAGCAGTAAAAACACTGTTCTGGAACCTAGTGTCCAAGTCACTTATGATGTCGTCCATAGCAGTAAAAACACTGTTCTGGAACCTAGTGTCCAAGTCACTTATGATGTCGTCCATAGCAGTAAAAACACTGTTCTGGAAAGTGTCCAGTCACTTATGATGTCGTCCATAGCAGTAAAAAAACTGTTCTGGAACCTAGTGTCCAGGTCACTTATGATGTCGTCCATAGCAGTAAAAACACTGTTCTGGAACCTAGTGTCCAAGTCACTTATGATGTCGTCCATAGCAGTAAAAACACTGTTCTGGAACCTAGTGTCCAAGTCACTTATGATGTCGTCCATAGCAGTAAAAACACTGTTCTGGAACCTAGTGTCCAAGTCACTTATGATGTCGTCCATAGCAGTAAAAACACTGTTCTGGAACCTAGTGTCCAAGTCACTTATGATGTCGTCCATAGCAGTAAAAACACTGTTCTGGAACCTAGTGTCCAAGTCACTTATGATGTCGTCCATAGCAGTAAAAACACTGTTCTGGAACCTAGTGTCCAAGTCACTTATGATGTCGTCCATAGCAGTAAAAACACTGTTCTGGAACCTAGTGTCCAAGTCACTTATGATGTCGTCCATAGCAGTAAAAACACTGTTCTGGAACCTAGTGTCCAAGTCACTTATGATGTCGTCCATAGCAGTAAAAACACTGTTCTGGAACCTAGTGTCCAAGTCACTTATGATGTCGTCCATAGCAGTAAAAACACTGTTCTGGAACCTAGTGTCCAAGTCACTTATGATGTCGTCCATAGCAGTAAAAACACTGTTCTGGAACCTAGTGTCCAAGTCACTTATGATGTCGTCCATAGCAGTAAAAACACTGTTCTGGAACCTAGTGTCCAAGTCACTTATGATGTCGTCCATAGCAGTAAAAACACTGTTCTGGAACCTAGTGTCCAAGTCACTTATGATGTCGTCCATAGCAGTAAAAACACTGTTCTGGAACCTAGTGTCCAAGTCACTTATGATGTCGTCCATAGCAGTAAAAACACTGTTCTGGAACCTAGTGTCCAAGTCACTTATGATGTCGTCCATAGCAGTAAAAACACTGTTCTGGAACCTAGTGTCCAAGTCACTTATGATGTCGTCCATAGCAGTAAAAACACTGTTCTGGAACCTAGTGTCCAAGTCACTTATGATGTCGTCCATAGCAGTAAAAACACTGTTCTGGAACCTGGAAGTGTCCAAGTCACTTATGATGTCGTCCATAGCAGTAAAAACACTGTTCTGGAACCTAGTGTCCAAGTCACTTATGATGTCGTCCATAGCAGTAAAAACACTGTTCTGGAACCTAGTGTCCAAGTCACTTATGATGTCGTCCATAGCAGTAAAAACACTGTTCTGGAACCTAGTGTCCAAGTCACTTATGATGTCGTCCATAGCAGTAAAAACACTGTTCTGGAACCTAGTGTCCAAGTCACTTATGATGTCGTCCATAGCAGTAAAAACACTGTTCTGGAACCTAGTGTCCAAGTCACTTATGATGTCGTCCATAGCAGTAAAAAAAACACTGTTCTGGAACCTAGTGTCCAAGTCACTTATGATGTCGTCCATAGCAGTAAAAACACTGTTCTGGAACCTAGTGTCCAAGTCACTTATGATGTCGTCCATAGCAGTAAAAACACTGTTCTGGAACCTAGTGTCCAAGTCACTTATGATGTCGTCCATAGCAGTAAAAACACTGTTCTGGAACCTAGTGTCCAAGTCACTTATGATGTCGTCCATAGCAGTAAAAACACTGTTCTGGAACCTAGTGTCCAAGTCACTTATGATGTCGTCCATAGCAGTAAAAACACTGTTCTGGAACCTAGTGTCCAAGTCACTTATGATGTCGTCCATAGCAGTAAAAACACTGTTCTGGAACCTAGTGTCCAAGTCACTTATGATGTCGTCCATAGCAGTAAAAACACTGTTCTGGAACCTAGTGTCCAAGTCACTTATGATGTCGTCCATAGCAGTAAAAACACTGTTCTGGAACCTAGTGTCCAAGTCACTTATGATGTCGTCCATAGCAGTAAAAACACTGTTCTGGAACCTAGTGTCCAAGTCACTTATGATGTCGTCCATAGCAGTAAAAACACTGTTCTGGAACCTAGTGTCCAAGTCACTTATGATGTCGTCCATAGCAGTAAAAACACTGTTCTGGAACCTAGTGTCCAAGTCACTTATGATGTCGTCCATAGCAGTAAAAACACTGTTCTGGAACCTAGTGTCCAAGTCACTTATGATGTCGTCCATAGCAGTAAAAACACTGTTCTGGAACCTAGTGTCCAAGTCACTTATGATGTCGTCCATAGCAGTAAAAACACTGTTCTGGAACCTAGTGTCCAAGTCACTTATGATGTCGTCCATAGCAGTAAAAACACTGTTCTGGAACCTAGTGTCCAAGTCACTTATGATGTCGTCCATAGCAGTAAAAACACTGTTCTGGAACCTAGTGTCCAAGTCACTTATGATGTCGTCCATAGCAGTAAAAACACTGTTCTGGAACCTAGTGTCCAAGTCACTTATGATGTCGTCCATAGCAGTAAAAACACTGTTCTGGAACCTAGTGTCCAAGTCACTTATGATGTCGTCCATAGCAGTAAAAACACTGTTCTGGAACCTAGTGTCCAAGTCACTTATGATGTCGTCCATAGCAGTAAAAACACTGTTCTGGAACCTAGTGTCCAAGTCACTTATGATGTCGTCCATAGCAGTAAAAACACTGTTCTGGAACCTAGCAGTGTTCCAAGTCACTAGTGTCCAAGTCACTTATGATGTCGTCCATAGCAGTAAAAACACTGTTCTGGAAAAAGTCACTATGTTCTGGAACCTAGTGTCCAAGTCACTTATGATGTCGTCCATAGCAGTAAAAACACTGTTCTGGAACCTAGTGTCCAAGTCACTTATGATGTCGTCCATAGCAGTAAAAACACTGTTCTGGAACCTAGTGTCCAAGTCACTTATGATGTCGTCCATAGCAGTAAAAACACTGTTCTGGAACCTAGTGTCCAAGTCACTTATGATGTCGTCCATAGCAGTAAAAACACTGTTCTGGAACCTAGTGTCCAAGTCACTATGATGATGTAAAAACACTGTTCTGGAACCAGTGTAGCAGTAAAAACACTGTTCTGGAACCTAGTGTCCAAGTCACTTATGATGTCGTCCATAGCAGTAAAAACACTGTTCTGGAACCTAGTGTCCAAGTCACTTATGATGTCGTCCATAGCAGTAAAAACACTGTTCTGGAACCTAGTGTCCAAGTCACTTATGATGTCGTCCATAGCAGTAAAAACACTGTTCTGGAACCTAGTGTCCAAGTCACTTATGATGTCGTCCATAGCAGTAAAAACACTGTTCTGGAACCTAGTGTCCAAGTCACTTATGACTTAAAAACACTGTTCTGATGTCCAAGTCCTTATGAGTCCAGTAAAAACACTGTTCTGGAACCTAGTGTCCAAGTCACTTATGATGTCGTCCATAGCAGTAAAAACACTGTTCTGGAACCTAGTGTCCAAGTCACTTATGATGTCGTCCATAGCAGTAAAAACACTGTTCTGGAACCTAGTGTCCAAGTCACTTATGATGTCGTCCATAGCAGTAAAAACACTGTTCTGGAACCTAGTGTCCAAGTCACTTATGATGTCGTCCATAGCAGTAAAAACACTGTTCTGGAACCTAGTGTCCAAGTCACTTATGATGTCGTCCATAGCAGTAAAAACACTGTTCTGGAACCTAGTGTCCAAGTCACTTATGATGTCGTCCATAGCAGTAAAAACACTGTTCTGGAACCTAGTGTCCAAGTCACTTATGATGTCGTCCATAGCAGTAAAAACACTGTTCTGGAACCTAGTGTCCAAGTCACTTATGATGTCGTCCATAGCAGTAAAACACTGTGTTCTGGAACCTAGTGTCCAAGTCACTTATGATGTCGTCCATAGCAGTAAAAACACTGTTCTGGAACCTAGTGTCCAAGTCACTTATGATGTCGTCCATAGCAGTAAAAACACTGTTCTGGAACCTAGTGTCCAAGTCACTTATGATGTCGTCCATAGCAGTAAAAACACTGTTCTGGAACCTAGTGTCCAAGTCACTTATGATGTCGTCCATAGCAGTAAAAACACTGTGTTCTGGAACCTAGTGTCCAAGTCACTTATGATGTCGTCCATAGCAGTAAAAACACTGTGTTCTGGAACACCGTTGCTGCACTGTCCTGAGCCGTCTCCTCTTCAGAGGTTTCATAAAAATAGGAAAATTGGACATGTCGATAACTTCGAAATTGAATTAAAAGTTTAATAGTCAAATATAGAATATATTATAATTATTATTATTACTAGGTTATAGCAAATTCCCCAGAACTTACATGCTGTGTATCCTACTACAGGTGTTGTTGCCTAGCTATAACTACATGCTGTGTATCCTACTACAGGTGTTGTTGCCTAGCTATAACTACATGCTGTGTATCCTACTACAGGTGTTGTTGCCTAGCTATAACTACATGCTGTGTGTCCTACTACAGGTGTTGTTGCCTAGCTATAACTACTCTCTACATTCCATTCCACATGAACAACAGAGTAGTGCACTACACAAGCCCTGGTGAAAAGTAGCACTTCTTGTTCAAAAAGTAGGGAACTATATAGGGAATAGCCTAGGGTGCTGTTTGGGATGTGGCCTATCAACCACCAACCTAATCCTCAAGTCCATTCATTTCAATGTGAGGTAATCCCCACCGCTGGGACTCTGCCGGGACTAGATTGCAGTGTGTCGCACGCTTGTGCTTTGCTTTACCGTGCGGAATGACAAACAGAAGTAGACAAACTACCACAGAAGGTGCTGATGTGGGGAGGCAGGTAGCCTATTGGTTAGAGTGTAGAGGAGGCAGGTAGCCTATTGGTTAGAGTGTAGAGGAGGCAGGTAGCCTATTGGTCAGAGTGTAGAGGAGGCAGGTAGCCTATTGGTCAGAGTGTAGAGGACTCAGGTAGCCTATTGGTTAGAGTGTAGAGGAGGCAGGTAGCCTATTGGTTAGAGTGTAGAGGAGGCAGGTAGCCTATTGGTTAGAGTGTAGAGGAGGCAGGTAGCCTATTGGTTAGAGTGTAGAGGAGGCAGGTAGCCTATTGGTCAGAGTGTAGAGGAGGCAGGTAGCCTATTGGTCAGAGTGTAGAGGAGGCAGGTAGCCTATTGGTTAGAGTGTAGAGGAGGCAGGTAGCCTATTGGTCAGAGTGTAGAGGAGGCAGGTACCCTATTGGTTAGAGTGTAGAGGAGGCAGGTAGCCTATTGGTTAGAGTGTAGAGGAGGCAGGTAGCCTATTGTTGGTTAGAGTGTAGAGGAGGCAGGTAGCCTATTGGTTAGAGTGTAGAGGAGGCAGGTAGCCTATTGTTGGTTAGAGTGTAGAGGAGGCAGGTAGCCTATTGGTTAGAGTGTAGAGGAGGCAGGTAGCCTATTGGTTAGAGTGTAGAGGAGGCAGGTAGCCTATTGGTTAGAGTGTAGAGGAGGCAGGTAGCCTATTGGTTAGAGTGTAGAGGAGGCAGGTAGCCTATTGGTTAGAGTGTAGAGGAGGCAGGTAGCCTATTGGTTAGAGTGTAGAGGAGGCAGGTAGCCTATTGGTTAGAGCGTAGAGGAGGCAGGTAGACTATTGGTTAGAGTGTAGAGGAGGCAGGTAGCCTATTGGTTAGAGCGTAGAGGCGGCAGGTAGCCTATTGGTTAGAGTGTAGAGGCGGCAGGTAGCCTAGTGGTTAGAGCGTTGGGCCAGTAACCGAAAAGGTTGCTCGATCGAATTCCTGAGCTGACAAGGTAAAAATCTGTCTTTCTATCACTGAGCAAGGCAGTGAACCCACTGTTTCCCTGAACCCACTGTTTCCCTGAACCCACTGTTTCCCTGAACCCACTGTTTCACTGAACCCACTGTTCCCTGGGCGCCGAAGACGTGGATGTCGATTATGGCAGCCCCCCCGCACCTCTCTGATTCAGAGGGGTTGGGTTAAATGTTGAAGACACATTTCAGTTGAATGCATTCAGTTGTACAACTAATGTTGTAGCCAAGGGAGATCCTGGCGACTGTCAGCACCGTTAATGGGAGCGTGAGAACAGGGCGGTGTCTTGGGGGGGCGGGGGCAGATAGAGCACTCTGGCGCCTTCGGTCCCTCCGATGTAATGAATACCGGTGATCCCCGGAAACCCAGGAGCCGCTGTTTGGCCTCAGAGATCATTCCACACCGATTCCCCCCAAATCCTCTACCGGCCGAAACAAAACAACTGACATTATGGGAAGGGTTAAGTGGAGGAACAACAGACATTTTGGGGAGGGTTAAGTGGGGGAACAACAGACATATTGGGGAGGGTTAAGTGGGGGAACAACAGACATATTGGGGAGGGTTAAGTGGGGAACAACAGACATATTGGGGAGGGTTAAGTGGGGGAACAACAGACATATGGGGGGGGTGAAGTGGGGAACAACAGACATATTGGGGAGGGTTAAGTGGGGGAACAACAGACATATTGGGGAGGGTGGGGGAACAACAGACATTGGGGGAACAACATACATATTGGGGAGGGTTAAGTGGGGGAACAACAGACATATTGGGGAGGGTTAAGTGGGGGAACAACAGACATATTGGGGAGGGTTTAGTGGGGGAACAACAGACATATTGGGGAGGGTTAAGTGGGGGAAGAACAGACATATTGGGGAGGGTTAAGTAGAGGAACAACAGACATATGGACTAGGGTCCATAACCACCCCATTTATGTCTGTCCCTGTGTGTGTGGAGAGAGGGGCTCAAAAAAGGTTAAAGCTGGAATCATTAAGGGTGTAACAGCCAGGTCCGTTTGCAAAACTACAACAACAAACAACAACATCATTTCACTCACATAGAACCAGACAGACCAGACAGACAGACAGACAGACAGACAGGCAGGCAGGCAGGCAGGCAGGCAGGCAGGCAGGCAGACAGACAGACAGCAGACACATTGCTGGGCTTTCCCCTCACCTGGGCCCTTAATAGTGTCACATCGCTGGGCGTTCCCCTCACCTGGCCTGGGCCCTTAATAGTGTCACATCGCTGGGCGTTCCCCTCACCTGGCCTGGGCCCTTTATAGTGTCACATCGCTGGGAGTTCCCCTGATCTGGCCTGGGCCCTTAATAGTGTCACATTGCTGGGCGTTCCCCTCACCTGGGCCCTTTATAGTGTCACATCGCTGGGCGTTCCCCTCACCTGGGCCCATTATAGTGTCACACAGCGCTGGGCGTTCCCCTCACCTGGGCCCTTTATAGTGTCACATCGCTGAGCGTTCCCCTCACCTGGGCCCTTTATAGTGTTACATCGCTGGGCGTTCCCCTCACCTGGGCCCATTATAGTGTCACATCGCTGGGCGTTCCCCTCACCTGGGCCCTTTATAGTGTCACATTGCTGGGCGTTCCCCTCACCTGGGCCCTTTATAGTGTTACATCGCTGGGCGTTCCCCTCACCTGGGCCCTTTATAGTGTCACACAGCGCTGGGCGTTCCCCTCACCTGGGCCCTTTATAGTGTCACATCGCTGGGCGTTCCCCTCACCTGGGCCCTTTATAGGGTCACATCGCTGGGCATTCCCCTCACCTGGGCCCATTATAGTGTCACATCGCTGGGCGTTCCCCTCACCTGGGCCCTTAATAGTGTCACAGCGCTGGGCGTTCCCCTCACCTGGGCCCTTTATAGTGTCACATCGCTGGGCGTTCCCCTCACCTGGGCCCTTTATAGTGTCACACAGCGCTGGGCGTTCCCCTCACCTGGAAAACGCTCTCTCCCGACCCTCTCTCGGGGTTCTAGAAAATGTTTAACCCACTTAATCCCAAAATATCTCCCAAGTTTCACCGTCACTGTAAAGCCATAGTTATTTTGTTGCTTTGACAAAAAGTAATTTCTGAAAATGGTTATTTATTTAATGTGTTAAGTTATTCATTTACGTCCGTCCCTCATTTCAAGGTCAACCCTGTTAACTCAACTCTCATTTTAATATGCTGAAACTATTCCTTTTCAAATATTTTTTTTTTCAAATCATGGAATAGTTATAGTTAATTGATAGAGTTAAAGCAGGTGAGGTGGTTCTACTCTGTTTGGCCATTTCCTGGTGTTTTGTGGTCGACAACTGAGCATGTTGAGCATAACACTTCAACCCTGCTACCCAGATAGATGGTTACCTGTTACCTGTTACCTGTTACCTGTTACCTGTTACCTGTTACCCAGATAGATGGTTACCTGTTACCTGTTACCTGTTACCCAGATAGATGGTTACCTGTTACCTGTTACCCGTTACCCAGATAGATTGTTACCTGTTACCCAGATAGATGGTTACCTGTTACCTGTTACCCAGATAGATGGTTACCTGTTACCTGTTACCTGTTACCCAGATAGATGGTTACCTGTTACCTGTTACCTGTTACCCAGATAGATGGTTACCTGTTACCTGTTACCTGTTACCCAGATAGATGGTTACCTGTTACCTGTTACCCGTTACCCAGATAGATAGTTACCTGTTACCCAGATAGATAGTTACCTGTTACCCAGATAGATAGTTACCTGTTACCAGTTACCTGTTACCCAGATAGATAGTTACCTGTTACCCAGATAGATAGTTACCTGTTACCCAGATAGATAGTTACCTGTTACCCATAGATAGACAGTTACCTGTTACCCAGATAGATAGTTACCTGTTACCCATAGATAGATAGGCTAGAAGTGTTTTAATTAAAGGACAAATGCCTGGTGCATGTAGGGGTAAAGTGACTAGACAACCAGGATAGATAATAGACATTAACAGCAGTGTTGGTAGTAGGGTAGGTAATATAATGTAGGTAGGGGTAAAGGATAGATAATAGACAGTAACAGCAGTGTTGGTAGTAGGGTAGGTAATATGTACATGTAGGTAGGGGTAAAGGATAGATAATAGACAGTAACAGCAGTGTTGGTAGTAGGGTAGGTAATATGTACATGTAGGTAGGGGTAAAGGATAGATAATAGACAGAGTAACAACAACCTATTTGAAGAGCATGAAAGAGTGTGTGTGTGTGTGTGTGTGTGTGGCGTCAATATGCATTTGTGTGTTTTTTTGTGTGTGTGAGCGTCTAGTGAGTGCGTAGAGCCAGTGGGTAGAGACAGTGGGTAGAGACAGTGGGTAGAGACAGTGGGTAGAGCCAGTGGGTAGAGACAGTGGGTAGAGACAGTGAGTAGAGACAGTGCGTAGAGCCAGTGAGTAGAGACAGTACGTAGAGACAGTGGGTAGAGACAGTGGGTAGAGACAGTGGGTAGAGACAGTGAGTAGAGACAGTACGTAGAGACAGTGGGTAGAGACAGTACGTAGAGACAGTGGGTAGAGACAGTGGGTAGAGACAGTACATAGAGACAGTGAGTAGAGACAGTACGTAGAGACAGTACGTAGAGACAGTACGTAGAGACAGTGGGTAGAGACAGTGGGTAGAGACAGTGAGTAGAGACAGTGAGTAGAGACAGTGGGTAGAGACAGTGGGTAGAGACAGTGGGTAGAGACAGTACGTAGAGACAGTGGGTAGAGACAGTGGGTAGAGACAGTGGGTAGAGACAGTACGTAGAGACAGTGAGTAGAGACAGTGGGTAGAGACAGTACGTAGAGACAGTGGGTAGAGACAGTACGTAGAGACAGTGGGTAGAGACAGTACGTAGAGACAGTGGGTAGAGACAGTGGGTAGAGACAGTGGGTAGAGACAGTACGTAGAGACAGTACGTAGAGACAGTGGGTAGAGACAGTGGGTAGAGACAGTACGTAGAGACAGTGAGTAGAGACAGTGGGTAGAGACAGTACGTAGAGACAGTGAGTAGAGACAGTGCGTAGAGACAGTACGTAGAGACGGTGAGTGGAGACAGTGTGTAGAGACAGTAGGTGGAGACAGTACGTAGAGACAGTAGGTAGAGACAGTGTGTAGAGACAGTGAGTAGAGACAGTGGGTAGAGACAGTGGGTAGAGACAGTACGTAGAGACAGTGGGTAGAGACAGTACGTAGAGACAGTGGGTAGAGACAGTACGTAGAGACAGTGGGTAGAGACAATGGGTAGAGACAGTGAGTAGAGACAGTGGGTAGAGACAGTACGTAGAGACAGTACATAGAGACAGTGCGTAGGGACAGTACGTAGACAGTACGTAGAGACAGTGCATAAAGCCAGTGCGTAGAGACAGTGGGTAGAGACAGTACGTAGAGACAGTGGGTAGAGACAGTACGTAGAGACAGTGGGTAGAGACAATAGGTAGAGACAGTGAGTAGAGACAGTGGGTAGAGACAGTACGTAGACAGTGCATAGAGACAGTGCGTAGACAGTACGTAGAGACAGTGCATAAAGCCAGTACGTAGAGACAGTGCATAAAGCCAGTGCATAGAGACAGTGGGTAGAGACAGTACGTAGAGACAGTACATAGAGACAGTGCGTAGGGACAATACGTAGACAGTACGTAGAGACAGTGCATAAAGCCAGTGCGTAGAGACAGTGGGTAGAGACAGTGCATAAACAGTACGTAGAGACAGTGCATAAAGCCAGTGCGTAGAGACAGTGGGTAGAGACAGTGCATAAAGCCAGTGCATAAAGCCAGTACGTAGAGACAGTGCATAAAGCCAGTGCGTAGAGACAGTACGTAGAGACAGTGGGTAGAGACAGTACGTAGAGACAGTACGTAGAGACAGTGGGTAGAGACATTGCGTAGAACCACATCGGCACATCAAGAGTAAATGTCAGTTGACTTTCGAGCAGAGGTTGGTACACGTGTGGTAGAGGGAGCGAGTCGAACCAGCAGGTCCGGGACGAGGTAGCCGGTGAAGAGATCAGGGTTCCACAGCCTCAGACAGAGCAGCAGCATGACCAGGTGGACAGCCAATCCCGGTCCTCTGGAACAATTAGAGCCAGCGTACCTATTTTATTTTACGTGGCAAGTCAGTTAAGAGCAAATTCTCATTTAAAATGACGGCCTACTCCGGCCGAACCCGGACGACGCTGGGACAATTGTGCGCCTCCCTTTGGGACTCCCAATCACACCCGGATGTGATGCAGTCTGGATTCGAACCAGTGACGCCTCTTACACTGAGATGCAGTGCCTTAGACCGCTGCGCCGCTCGGTAGCCCACTAAGATCACAGAAGAATTAAGACAGGAAATGACACAATATATGACAGACTGACCCTAGCCCCCCGGAACACAGACGATTGCAGCATAGATACTGGAGGGTGAGACAGGGGCGGTCGGGGAACACTGTGGACCTGTGCAAAGTTACCCCCGGACAGGTGCAACCAGGCAGGATATAACCCCACCCACTTTGCCAAAGCACAGCCCCCACACCACTAGAGGGATATCAACAGACCACCAACTTACTACCCTGAGACAAGGCCGAGTATAGCCCACGAAGATCTCCTTCACCGCACGAGGCCAAGTATACCCCACGAAGATCTCCCTCACCGCACGAGGCCGAGTATAGCCCACGAAGATCTCCCACACCGCACGAGGCCGAGTATAGCTCACGAAGATCTCCTTCACCTCACAAGGCCAAGTATAGCCCACGAAGATCTCCTTCACCGCACGAGGCCGAGTATAGCCCACAAAGATCTCCCACACCGCACGAGGCCTAGTATAGCCCACGAAGATCTCCTTCACCGCACAAGGCCGAGTATAGCCCACAAAGATCTCCCACACCGCACGAGGCCGAGTATAGCTCTCGAAGATCTCCTTCACCGCACGAGGCCGAGTATAGCTCACGAAGATCTCCTTCACCGCACGAGGCCGAGTATAGCCCACGAAGATCTCCTTCACCGCACGAGGCCGAGGACAGGAAGAAATATCATGTCAGTGACTCAACCCACTCAAGTTGAGTATAATGAGAATAGCCTGGCACGACGTAATATTCACCCCTCGGGGATGGCATGGGAGAGCACTAGTAAAGCCAGTGACTCAGCCCACTCCTACAGTGCCTTGCGAAAGTATTTGGCCCCCTTGAACTTTGTGACCTTTTGCCACATTTCAGGCTTCAAACATAAAGATATAAAACTGTATTTTTTTGTGAAGAATCAACAACAAGTGGGACACAATCATGAAGTGGAACGACATTTATTGGATATTTCAAACCTTTTTAACAAATCAAAAACTGAAAAATTGGGCGTGCAAAATTATTCAGCCCCTTTACTTTCAGTGCAGCAAACTCTCTCCAGAAGTTCAGTGAGGATCCCTGAATGATCCAATGTTGACCTAAATGACTAATGATGATAAATACAATCCACCTGTGTGTAATCAAGTCTCCGTATAAATGCACCTGCACTGTGATAGTCTCAGAGGTCCGTTAAAAGCGCAGAGAGCATCATGAAGAACAAGGAACACACCAGGCAGGTCCGAGATACTGTTGTGAAGAAGTTTAAAGCCGGATTTGGATACAAAAAGATTTCCCAAGCTTTAAACATCCCAAGGAGCACTGTGCAAGCGATAATATTGAAATGGAAGGAGTATCAGACCACTGCAAATCTACCAAGACCTGGCCGTCCCTCTAAACTTTCAGCTCATACAAGGAGAAGACTGATCAGAGATGCAGCCAAGAGGCCCATGATCACTCTGGATGAACTGCAGAGATCTACAGCTGAGGTGGGAGACTCTGTCCATAGGACAACAATCAGTCGTATATTGCACAAATCTGGCCTTTATGGAAGAGTGGCAAGAAGAAAGCCATTTCTTAAAGATATCCATAAAAAGTGTTGTTTAAAGTTTGCCACAAGCCACCTGGGAGACACACCAAACATGTGGAAGAAGGTGCTCTGGTCAGATGAAACCAAAATTGAACTTTTTGGCAACAATGCAAAACGTTATGTTTGGCGTAAAAGCAACACAGCTCATCACCCTGAACACACCATCCCCACTGTCGAACATGGTGGTGGCAGCATCATTGTTTGGGCCAGTTTTTCTTCAGCAGGGACAGGGAAGATGGTTAAAATTGATGGGAAGATGGATGGAGCCAAATACAGGACCATTCTGGAAGACAACCTGATGGAGTCTGCAAAAGACCTGAGACTGGGACGGAGATTTGTCTTCCAACAAGACAATGATCCAAAACTTAAAGCAAAATCTACAATGGAATGGTTCAAAAATAAACATATCCAGGTGTTAGAATGGCCAAGTCAAAGTCCAGACCTGAATCCAATCGAGAATCTGTGGAAAGAACTGAAAACTGCTGTTCACAAATGCTCTCCATCCAACCTCACTGAGCTCGAGCTGTTTTGCAAGGAGGAATGGGAAAAAATGTCAGTCTCTCGATGTGCAAAACTGATAGAGACATACCCCAAGCAACTTACAGCTGTAATCGCAGCAAAAGGTGGCGCTACAAAGTATTAACTTAAGGGGGCTGAATAATTTTGCACGCCCAATTTGTCCGTTTTTGATTTGTTAAAAAAGTTTGAAATATCCAATAAATGTTGTTCCACTTCATGATTGTGTCCCACTTGTTGTTTATTCTTCACAAAAAAATACAATTTTATATCTTTATGTTTGAAGCCTGAAATGTGGCAAAAGGTCGCAAAGTTCAAGGGGGCCGAATACTTTCGCAAGGCACTGTAGGGATGGCCAGGGAGAGCACTAGTAAAGCCAGTGACTCAGCCCACTCCTAGGGATGGCCAGGGAGAGCACTAGTAAGCCAGTGACTCAGCCCACTCCTAGGGATGGCATGGGAGAGCACTAGTAAGCCAGTGACTCAGCCCACTCCTAGGGATGGCATGGGAGAGCACTAGTAAGCCAGTGACTCAGCCCACTCCTAGGGATGGCATGGGAGAGCACTAGTAAAGCCAGTGACTCAGCCCACTCCTAGGGACGGCATGGAAGAGCACTAGTAAAGCCAGTGACTCAGCCCACTCCTAGGGATGGCATGGAAGAGCCCTAGTAAGCCAGTGACTCAGCCCCTGTAATAGGGTTAGAGGCAGAGAATCCCAGTGGAAAGAGGGGAACTGGCCAGGCAGAGACAGCAAGGGCAGTTCGTTGCTCCAGAACCTTTCTGTTCACCTTCCCACTCCTGGGCCAGACTACACTCAATTATATGACCCACTGAAGAGATGAGTCTTCAGTAAAGACTTAAAGGTTGAGAACGAGTCTGCGTCTCTCACATGGGTAGGCAGACCATTCTATAAAAATGGAGCTCTATAGGAGAAAGCCCTACTTCTAGGTTTGCTTAGAAATTCTAGGGACAATAAAGAGGCCTGCGTCTTGTGACCGTAGCGTATGTGTAGGTATGTTCGGCAGAACCAAATCGTCAAAATAGGTAGAAGCAAGTTAATTTAATGCTTTGTAGGTTAGCAGTTAAACCTTTTGTAGGCTAACAGTGAAACCTTTTGTAGGTTAACAGTGAACACAATGAAACCTTTTGTAGGTTAACAGTGAACACAATGAAACCTTTTGTAGGTTAACAGTGAACACAATGAAACCTTTTGTAGGTTAACAATGAACACAATGAAACCTTTTGTAGGTTAACAGTGAACACAGTGAAACCTTTTGTAGGTTAACAGTGAAACCTTTTGTAGGTTAACAGTGAAACCTTTTGTAGGTTAACAGTGAACACAATGAAACCTTTTGTAGGTTAACAGTGAACACAATGAAACCTTTTGTAGGTTAACAGTGAACACAATGAAACCTTTTGTAGGTTAACAGTGAACACAATGAAACCTTTTGTAGGTTAACAGTGAACACAATGAAACCTTTTGTAGGTTAACAGTGAACACAATGAAACCTTTTGTAGGTTAACAGTGAACACAATGAAACCTTTTGTAGGTTAACAGTGAACACAATGAAACCTTTTGTAGGTTAACAGTGAACACAATGAAACCTTTTGTAGGTTAACAGTGAACACAGTGAAACCTTTTGTAGGTTAACAGTGAAACCTTTTGTAGGTTAACAGTGAAACCTTTTGTAGGTTAACAGTGAAACCTTTTGTAGGTTAACAGTGAAACCTTTTGTAGGTTAACAGTGAACACAGTGAAACCTTTTGTAGGTTAACAGTGAACACAATGAAACATTTTGTAGGTTAACAGTGAACACAATGAAACCTTTTGTAGGTTAACAGTGAACACAATGAAACATTTTGTAGGTTAACAGTGAACACAGTGAAACCTTTTGTAGGTTAACAGTGAAACCTTTTGTAGGTTAACAGTGAAACCTTTTGTAGGTTAACAGTGAACACAGTGAAACCTTTTGTAGGTTAACAGTGAATCCTTTTGTTGGTTAACAGTGAAACCTTGAAATCAGCCCTAGCCCTAACAGAGATTAGCACTGGAGTAATTCTGACAGATGTATTTAGCACTAGCTAATGGTGTGTGTGTGTGTATGTTTAAAATGTCCAATCATAAGTGTGTGTGTGTGTCCCTTGTGACACTCCTCTCCTTTTCCCAGGTCCCCAGTAGTCATAACAACCTGTCAGTCATGCACTCTGATTGGACAGGCTGTCAGTTCTCTACTCTGATTGGTCCCTAAGGTGATGGAGGACCAGGACAGCCAGCCAATTCCCAGGGACCATTTACACAGCTCAGCACATTCCACAATGTGCATACATATACACATACACACACACACACACACACACACACACACACACACACACACACACACACACACACACACACACACACACACACACACACACATCTAGCACATAATGTTCTGACAACCATATGTTTCTTAAAGCTTGGTGGGAGTGTGGTTGTCCGATGGTTATTTATCATACAATCTTTCCACAACGTTCTGGTAACGGGGCAGGACAGTTGCTTAGCTTTGGAACGTCCTCAGCACATTTAAAGAACTTGACAACAAACAAAAATCGAACCTAATTCCTGTCCGAGTGTGGAAATGCTCATTTAGTTCCACCCTCCGAATACTGATGTATGATGGCACCTTATAAATATTGATTAATCGGGAATGTACATCTCTACCTTCCTCCGCGTGCACAGCCCATACGGTCTCTGGCACAGCCCATACGATCTCTGGCACAGCCCATACGGTCTCTGGCACAGCCCATACGGTCTCTGGCACAGCCCATACGATCTCTGGCACAGCCCATACGGTCTCTGGCACAGCCCATACGATCTCTGGCACAGCCCATACGGTCTCTGGCACAGCCCATACGATCTCTGGCACAGCCCATACGATCTCTGGCACAGCCCATACGGTCTCTGGCACAGCCCATACGATCTCTGGCACAGCCCATACGGTCTCTGGCACAGCCCATACGATCTCTGGCACAGGCCATACGGTCTATGGCACAGCCCATACGATCTCTGGCACAGCCCATACGGTCTCTGGCACAGCCCATACGGTCTCTGGCACAGCCCATACGGTCTCTGGCACAGCCCATACGGTCTCTGGCACAGCCCATACGGTCTCTGGCGCAGCCCATACGATCTCTGGCGCAGCCCATACGGTCTCTGGCACAGCCCATACGGTCTCTGGCACAGCCCATACGGTCTCTGGCACAGCCCATACGGTCTCTGGCACAGCCCATACGATCTCTGGCACAGCCCATACGGTCTCTGGCACAGCCCATACGGTCTCTGGCACAGCCCATACGGTCTCTGGCACAGCCCATACGGTCTCTGGCACAGCCCATACGATCTCTGGCACAGCCCATACGGTGTCTGGCACAGCGCATACGGTCTCTGGCACAGCCCATACGGTCTCTGGCACAGCCCATACGGTCTCTGGCACAGCCCATACGGTCTCTGGCACAGCCCATACGGTCTCTGGCACAGCCCATACGATCTCTGGCACAGCCCGCACTCCACGATTTGTAAACAAACCAAACAGCCAGGTTCAGGGTCGTTTAGCCTCTACGGGACCTGTGTCCCTAAACCGGGACAGTTGTTGCTCAATATGCGATAATGTGACTAGAAAACGTTGTAAACAACGGCCAACTTTCCGGGACATAGACATGTCTTACATGGGCAGAAAGCTTGTTAATCCAACTGCAGTGTCCAATTTACAGTAGCTATTATATTGGAAAAATACCAGGCTATTGTTTGAGGAGACAACGACAAAACACTTCTATCATGGCAAGTGGGGCAAAAAAGTATTTAGTCAGCCACCAATTGTGCAAGTTCTCCCACTTCAAAAGATGAGAGAGGCCTGTAATTTTCATCATAGGTACACTTCAACTATGACAGACAAAATGAGAAAAAAAATCCAGAAAAACACATTGTAGGATTTTTTATGAATTTATTTGCAAATTATGGTGGAAAATAAGTATTTGTACTGTACATTCACCTCTGAAGGTAAATAATGTACTTACATTCAGGTATCTGGCTCTGATTTGTTATCCTGAGGGTCCCAGAGATAAAATGTAGTGTAGTTTTGTTTAGAAAAATCTATTTTTATATTCAAATGTAGGAACTGGGTTCTACAGATTGACCCCGCTTCTGTCTCTGTCTCCACTCCCACTCCGCCCGGCCATCTAGATGTGTGAGGGTGTCTTTTCTGTAGGGGAGCTAATGATCCGTCATGTAGGACATTCCTGGGAGCAGAGCCGGTCCTGACCTCCCTGGGGCCCTAAGCAGAATTCTTCTAAAGGGGCCCTCCTACCTGACCCGGGAGCCATGTAAACCATTTACCATTGTCACACCTGACACCCCAGTGCTCCCACTACAATCCTCCCTCCTTTAAAACAGTTTGCTCCATCTGTCGGTCTAAGAATAAGTTGACCTATGTAGAACAAAATGAAGTATAAACAACAAATATTTATTGAATAGAATATTTTCTATAGAATCTTAAGATAAGTGAACATTAACATAAATAAGAAATAGTAGAAAATGTCAAATGTAGAAAATAATAAAATATAACATTGCCTGGTAATTAGTCCAGTCCACACAACATTATACAATTAGATTAGTCTATACAATGTAAACATAAGCCTGTAGGCTGTGGCTGCAGCTGTATGTCTCAAAATAGTCAAATAAACCCTATAGAGCTGTGTGATTAGATTTGGTTCTCTCTACAGCGTGGGCATTTTCAGCATCAGCATGGACACCAGTCTGTCTGGACAACAGTCTGCCTGGGCCCCAGTCTGTCTGGGCACCGGTCTGTCTGGGCACCGGTCTGTCTGGGCACCGGTCTGTCTGGGCACCAGTCTATCTGGGCCCACCACTCAAACGCTCCTGATGGCCAGACCACTCAAACGCTCCTGATGGCCAGACCACTCAAATGTTCCTGTGACATGGAAGACCTCAGGTAGCTTTTGATGAGCTTTCATTTTTTGAAAAGCTCCTCTCTGCCAATGCTACTGTTACTGGAAGGGTGACTGCAATTCTCAGGGCCGTCCAAAGGTTAGGATAGAGTTCCTCCAGGTCTCTCTCACAGAGAAAGGAAAGCAGCTCAAAGGCAGTCATCTTATCTGATGGCAGATCAGGTACATTCTGAATCTCCTGTGCCAGATCCATTCCACCGATGTCACAGTGTTTGTGTTCGTCTCTGAAGGATAAGAGTGTTTTAAACTTCCATGCATGTGAGCCGTTAAAGATTCCCTGGACATCTGAGAGGCAGTGCTGAAGTTCAGCAGCACTCCATATTAGGTTTTCACCTGGTTGAGTGTTTCAAATCTCTCATCCATGGATATCAACAGCAGAGTCGACCACAATGTTGAAGTAGTTGACTTCAAGGTGTTTCAGCGTGTCAGTCACCTGTTCGTCAGGAAACTCATAGCTGAAATGCCTCTTGCTGTTTCTCAGTCTCTTCTCTTTCAGAACAGCCTCTACATTCATTTCTTCACAAATGCTTTTGGCTGTAGTCTGGGCCTCAGAGAATCCAGGTTCCCGGTATGTGGCGAGGGAGGCCTTTGCATTTGAGACTAAATTCCATGCGATATCAAACTGCATTGAGGCGGATTGGAGGAGCTTGTTCACCTTGTTTGTCATTGTCAGTATCTCACCCCATACGACACAGCAAATCAAGTAGCGGTAGGATCCAACTTCCTCTGCAAGTGCTTGTGCCTCCACTTTGGCCATCGATCGTTGATCGTCTGTCAGGCTTCCAGTAATGCCTCCTGAACGTCAGAAGCCTGATACCTGATTGCGTGAACACCTTGGAGCCTACTCTCCCATCTTTTGTCACTCCATGACTTTGCGGTTATGTTCACGTGTTTCTTCAAAACACTCTGTCTTTGTGTGCCAGTTGAAAAGAAGGTGAAGAGCTTTTGCACATGCCCAAAAAAACCAACTGCATCTTTAAAAAAAAAGATTTGGCAGCATCTGCAATGACAAGGTTTAGAGGATGTGCTCCACATGGGGCGAACGCGGCTCTGGGATGTTTTTCAGCACTCTGGCTTGTAGTCCTTGGTGTTTTCCCTTCATGTTGGCCCCATTATCATAAGCTTGCGCTCTGTAATCTTCAAATGTAATCTTCAGCTCGTTCAGCACTGAAACATGCATGAGAGCACCAGCTGTTTCGGACGACTGCGCGATCACGCTCTCCGTAGCTGATGTGACCTTTAAACAGGTTAACATTCACAAGGCCACAGGGCCAGACAGATTACCAGGACGCATACTCAGAGCATGTGCTGACCAGCTTTCAACCTGTCCTTGACCCAGTCTGTAATACCTACATCTTTCATGCAGACCACCATAGTCCCTGTACCCAAGAATGCCTAGGTAACCTGTCTAAATGTCTATCGCTCTAAAGCACTCACATCTGTAGCCATGAATTGCTTTGAAAGGCTGGTCATGACTCACATCAACACCATCATCCCGGACACCCTGGACCCACTCTAATTAGCATACCGCCCAAACAGATCCACAGATGACGTAATCTCTATGGCACTCTGCACTGCCCTTTCCCACCTGGACAAATGGAACACCTATGGGGTGGTAGGTAGCCTAGTGGTTAGAGTGTAGAGGCGGCTGGTAGTCTAGTGGTTAGAGTGTAGAGGCGGCAAGTAGCCTAGTGGTTAGAGGAGGCAAGTAGCCTAGTGGTCAGACGAGGCAAGTAGCCTAGTGGTTAGAGGAGGCAAGTAGCCTAGTGGTTAGAGGAGGCAAGTAGCCTAGTGGTTAGAGGAGGCAAGTAGCCTAGTGGTTAGAGGAGGCAAGTAGCTTAGTGGTTAGAGGAGGCAAGTAGCCTAGTGGTTAGAGTGTAGAGGCGGCTGGTAGTCTAGTGGTTAGAGTGTAGAGGCGGCTGGTAGTCTAGTGGTTAGAGTATAGGGGTGGCAAGTAGCCTAGTGGTTAGAGTGTAGAGGCGGCTGGTAGTCTAGTGGTTAGAGTATAGGGGTGGCAAGTAGCCTAGTGGTTAGAGCGTTGGACTAGTAACCGAAAGGTTGCAAGATCGAATCCCTGAGCTCACAAGGTAAAAATCTGTCATTCTGCCCCTGAACAAGGCAGTTAACCCACTGTTCCTAAAATAAGAATTTGTTCTTAACTGACTTGCCTAGTTAAATAAAGATACAATTATGTTAAAATTATGAGTTCAGCACTATATTGGCCTCCAAGTTGGAGGGTGGAAAGGGTTCATATCAGGACTGACCAGGGTCAACACCACCCACTGGGTGAAAAGGGTCCATAACAGGACTGACCAGGGTCAGTTACACCACCCACTGGGTGTAAAGTGTCCATAACAGGACTGACCAGGGTCAGTTACACCACCCACTGGGTGTAAAGGGTCCATATCAGGACTGACCAGGGTCAGTTACACCACCCACTGGGTGTAAAGTATCCATATCAGGACTGACCAGGGTCAACACCACCCACTGGGTGAAAAGGGTCCATAACAGGACTGACCAGGGTCAGTTACACCACCCACTGGGTGTAAAGTGTCCATAACAGGACTGACCAGGGTCAGTTACACCACCCACTGGGTGTAAAGGGTCCATATCAGGACTGACCAGGGTCAGTTACACCACCCACTGGGTGTAAAGGGTCCATAACAGGACTGACCAGGGTCAGTTACACCACCCACTGGGTGTAAAGGGTCCATAACAGGACTGACCAGGGTTAACACCATCCACTGGGTGTAAAGGGTCCATATCAGGACTGACCAGGGTCAGTTACACCACCCACTGGGTGTAAAGGGTCCATAACAGGACCGACCAGGGTCAGTTACACCACCCACCCCTTAACATGTATTTTTAACCTCACGCTTGATGTTATGGAAAACCCCATGTTATGGAAATCTGCTTTTGTACTGCCTCTCCTGAAAGGTGGAGATCCCTCGCTACTTGACAACTATCGACCCATATCAAAATTGTCTGTACTGTCAAAGGTACTGGAGTCCTTAGTTAGTAGGCAGCTAAAGGTTTACTTCCAAGAAAAGAACATCTTAGATGGAATGCAATCAGGTTTTTAGGTCTGGCCACAGCACTGTTTCAGCAACATTGAAGGTTTTAAATGACATCCACTGTGCTCTTGATAAGAAGTTACATTGTGTGTCTGTTTTTATTGATTTGTCGAAGGCTTTTGACACCATGGACCATGCTGTGCTAGTGCAAAGGTTAAAATGTTGTGGAATAACTGGTCATGCTCTAGATTGGTTTATAAATAACCTATCAATTCGTACACAATGTGTAATGGCGGATGGTTGTAAATCTGAGTCCATAGAGGTGTGCTCAGGTGTTCCGCAAGGTTCTATTTTGGGCACAGTGTTGTTCATTTTGTATATCAACAACATTGGGGATCTTATTGAAACAGCGGATGTTCATTTTTATGCAGATGATACTGTTCTTTATTCAAGTGGTAGTAGTTTATCTTTAGCTTTTGAAAATGCCCAAAGAGCATTTAACATCATTCAACAGAGTCTGTATGATTTAAAGCTGGTTCTAAATTCGGGTAAATCAAAATGCATGGTATTTTCAAATGCCAGGTATGTTACTAATCATGTCATTGCTACATTGGCTGATATACTATAGAGCAAGTTAAAGTTTACAAATATTTGGGTGTGTGGGTTGATGATAAGCTGAGCTTCACTGCATGTAGAGAACTTGATAAGGAAGCTCAAGCTGAAAATAGGATTTGATTACCGGCATCAGGCTTGTTTTTCTCTGGAGGCCAGGAAGGAGCTGGTACGATGTACATTACTGTCGGTTTTAGATTTTAGTGATGTTATATATATGCAGGCCTCAGCCACTACCCTGAGAGCACTTGATTCAGTGTATCATGCAGCCCTCAGGTTCATTACAAATTAGAAACGTCTAACACATCATTGTGATCTCTACAGCGCTGTTGGCTGGTCGTCATTAACCTTGCGTAGGCTTAAACACTGGTTTACACTGATTTATAAGGTCATACTGGGTAAAATGCCATTTTATCTCTGTTCTTTTTAGTCAGATTGATAAATAAATATCAATTACGGTCCCGTTCTCATTTGCTTCTAACAGTACCAAAAATGAGAACAGGTCATAGTAGAAATTGTTTTAGTTACTTAGCTCCGTGGTCCTGGAATTCTCTCCTGAACATTTTAAAGTTTGATGATCTAGTTTCGTTGGTGGAGTTTAAACACCCACTGGGTGTAAAGGGTCCATAACAGGACTGACCAGGGTCAGTTACACCACCCACTGGGTGTAAAGGGTCCATAACAGGACTGACCAGGGTCAGTTACACCACCCACTGGGTGTAAAGGGTCCATAACAGGACTGACCAGGGTCAGTTACACCACCCACTGGGTGTAAAGGGTCCATAACAGGACTGACCAGGGTCAGTTACACCACCAACTGGGTGTAAAGGGTCCATATCAGGACTGACCAGGGTCAACACCACCCACTGGGTGTAAAGGGTCCATATCAGGACTGACCAGGGTCAACACCACCCACTGGGTATAAAGGGTCCATAACAGGACTGACCAGGGTCAACACCATCCACTGGGTGTAAAGGGTCCATATCAGGACTGACCAGGGTCAGTTACACCACCCACTGGGTGTAAAGGGTCCATAACAGGACTGACCAGGGTCAGTTACACCACCCACTGGGTGTAAAGGGTCCATAACAGGACTGACCAGGGTCAGTTACACCACCAACTGGGTGTAAAGGGTCCATATCAGGACTGACCAGGGTCAACACCACCCACTGGGTGTAAAGGGTCCATATCAG
Organism: Oncorhynchus tshawytscha; assembly: GCF_018296145.1. Classification (NCBI taxonomy): domain Eukaryota; kingdom Metazoa; phylum Chordata; class Actinopteri; order Salmoniformes; family Salmonidae; genus Oncorhynchus; species Oncorhynchus tshawytscha. Next base: position 3,588,022 of record NC_056433.1, on the reverse strand, counting down.
GACTGACCAGGGTCAACACCACCCACTGGGTATAAAGGGTCCATAACAGGACTGACCAGGGTCAACACCATCCACTGGGTGTAAAGGGTCCATATCAGGACTGACCAGGGTCAGTTACACCACCCACTGGGTGTAAAGGGTCCATAACAGGACTGACCAGGGTCAGTTACACCACCCACTGGGTGTAAAGGGTCCATATCAGGACTGAACAGGGTCAGGTACACCACCCACTGGGTGAAAAGGGTCCATATCATGACTGACCAGGGTCAGTTACACCACCCACTGGGTGTAAAGGGTCAATATCAGGACTGACCAGGGTCAGTTACACCACCCACTGGGTGAAAAGGGTCCATATCAGGACTGACCAGGGTCAGTTACACCACCCACTGGGTGTAAAGGGTCCATATCAGGACTGACCAGGGTTAACTCCACCCACTGGGTGTAAAGGGTCCATAACAGGACTGACCAGGGTCAGTTACACCACCCACTGGGTGAAAAGGGTCTATAACAGGACTGACCAGGGTCAGTTACACCACCCACTGGGTGTAAAGGTCCATATCAGGACTGACCAGGGTCAGTTACACCACCCACTGGGTGTAAAGGGTCCATAACAGGACTGACCAGGGTCAGTTACACCACCCGCTGGGTGTAAAGGTCCATATCAGGACTGACCAGGGTCACACCACCCACTGGGTGTCAAGGGTCCATATCCGGACTGACCAGGGTCAACACCACCCACTGGGTGTAAAGGGTCCATAACAGGACTGACCAGGGTCAGTTACACCACCCACTGGGTGAAAAGGGTCCATATCATGACTGACCAGGGTTTGTTACACCACCCACTGGGTGTAAATGGTCAATATCAGGACTGACCAGGGTCACACCACCCACTGGGTGTAAAGGGTCCATAACAGGACTGACCAGGGTCAGTTACACCACCCACTGGGTGTAAAGGGTCCATATCAGGACTGACCAGGGTCAGTTACACCACCCACTGGGTGTAAAGGGTCCATAACAGGACTAACCAGGGTCAGTTACACCACCCACTGGGTGTAAAGGTCCATATCAGGACTGACCAGGGTCAGCTACACCACCCACTGGGTGTAAAGGGTCAATATCAGGACTGACCAGGGTCAGTTACACCACCCACTGGGTGAAAAGGGTCTATAACAGGACTGACCAGGGTCAGTTACACCACCCACTGGGTGAAAAGGGTCTATAACAGGACTGACCAGGGTCAGTTACACCACCCACTGGGTGTAAATGGTCCATATCAGGACTGACCAGGGTCAGTTACACCACCCACTGGGTGTAAAGGGTCCATAACAGGACTGACCAGGGTCAGTTACACCACCCACTGGGTGTAAAGGTCCATATCAGGACTGACCAGGGTCAGTTACACCACCCACTGGGTGAAAAGGGTCCATAACAGGACTGACCAGGGTCAGTTACACCACCCACTGGGTGTAAAGGGTCCATATCAGGACTGACCAGGGTCAGTGACACCACCCACTGGGTGAAAAGGTCCATATCAGGACTGACCAGGGTCAACACCACCCACTGGGTGTAAAGGGTCCATAACAGGACTGACCAGGGTCAACACCATCCACTGGGTGAAAAGGGTCCATATCATGACTGACCAGGGTCAGTTACACCACCCACTGGGTGTAAATGGTCCATATCAGGACTGACCAGGGTCAGTTACACCACCCACTGGGTGAAAAGGGTCCATAACAGGACTGACCAGGGTCAACACCACCCACTGGGTGTAAAGGGTCCATAACAGGACTGAACAGGGTCAGTTACACCACCCACTGGGTGAAAAGGGTCCATAACAGGACTGACCAGGGTTAACTCCACCCACTGGGTGTAAAGGGTCCATAACAGGACTGACCAGGGTCAGTTACACCACCCACTGGGTGTAAAGGTCCATATCAGGACTGACCAGGGTCAGCTACACCACCCACTGGGTGTAAAGGGTCAATATCAGGACTGACCAGGGTCAGTTACACCACCCACTGGGTGAAAAGGGTCTATAACAGGACTGACCAGGGTCAGTTACACCACCCACTGGGTGAAAAGGGTCCATATCAGGACTGACCAGGGTCAGTTACACCACCCACTGGGTGTAAAGGGTCCATATCAGGACTGACCAGGGTCAGTTACACCACCCACTGGGTGTAAAGGTCCATAACAGGACTGACCAGGGTCAGTTACACCACCCACTGGGTGTAAAGGTCCATATCAGGACTGACCAGGGTCAGTTACACCACCCACTGGGTGAAAAGGGTCCATATCAGGACTGACAGGGTTAACTCCACCCACTGGGTGTAAAGGGTCCATAACAGGACTGACCAGGGTCAGTTACACCACCCACTGGGTGAAAAGGGTCCATAACAGGACTGACCAGGGTCAGTTACACCACCCACTGGGTGTAAAGGTCCATATCAGGACTGACCAGGGTCAGTTACACCACCCACTGGGTGTAAAGGGTCCATAACAGGACTGACCAGGGTCAGTTACACCACCCACTGGGTGTAAAGGGTCCATAACAGGACTGACCAGGGTTAACACCATCCACTGGGTGTAAAGGGTCCATATCAGGACTGACCAGGGTCAGTTACACCACCCACTGGGTGTAAAGGGTCCATAACAGGACCGACCAGGGTCAGTTACACCACCCACTGGGTGAAAAGGGTCCATAACAGGACCGACCAGGGTCAGTTACACCACCCACCCCTTAACATGTATTTTTAACCTCACGCTTGATGTCATGGAAAACCCCATGTTATGGAAACCTGCTTTTGTACTGCCTCTCCTGAAAGGTGGAGATCCCTCGCTACTTGACAACTATCGACCCATATCAAAATTGTCTGTACTGTCAAAGGTACTGGAGTCCTTAGTTAGTAGGCAGCTAAAGGTTTACTTCCAAGAAAAGAACATCTTAGATGGAATGCAATCAGGTTTTTAGGTCTGGCCACAGCACTGTTTCAGCAACATTGAAGGTTTTAAATGACATCCACTGTGCTCTTGATAAGAAGTTACATTGTGTGTCTGTTTTTATTGATTTGTCGAAGGCTTTTGACACCATGGACCATGCTGTGCTAGTGCAAAGGTTAAAATGTTGTGGAATAACTGGTCATGCTCTAGATTGGTTTATAAATAACCTATCAATTCGTACACAATGTGTAATGGCGGATGGTTGTAAATCTGAGTCCATAGAGGTGTGCTCAGGTGTTCCGCAAGGTTCTATTTTGGGCACAGTGTTGTTCATTTTGTATATCAACAACATTGGGGATCTTATTGAAACAGCGGATGTTCATTTTTATGCAGATGATACTGTTCTTTATTCAAGTGGTAGTAGTTTATCTTTAGCTTTTGAAAATGCCCAAAGAGCATTTAACATCATTCAACAGAGTCTGTATGATTTAAAGCTGGTTCTAAATTCGGGTAAATCAAAATGCATGGTATTTTCAAATGCCAGGCATGTTACTAATCATGTCATTGCTACATTGGCTGATATACTATAGAGCAAGTTAAAGTTTACAAATATTTGGGTGTGTGGGTTGATGATAAGCTGAGCTTCACTGCATGTAGAGAACTTGATAAGGAAGCTCAAGCTGAAAATAGGATTTGATTACCGGCATCAGGCTTGTTTTTCTCTGGAGGCCAGGAAGGAGCTGGTACGATGTACATTACTGTCAGTTTTAGATTTTAGTGATGTTATATATATGCAGGCCTCAGCCACTACCCTGAGAGCACTTGATTCAGTGTATCATGCAGCCCTCAGGTTCATTACAAATTAGAAACGTCTAACACATCATTGTGATCTCTACAGCGCTGTTGGCTGGTCGTCATTAACCTTGCGTAGGCTTAAACACTGGTTTACACTGATTTATAAGGTCATACTGGGTAAAATGCCATTTTATCTCTGTTCTTTTTTAGTCAGATTGATAAATAAATATCAATTACGGTCCCGTTCTCATTTGCTTCTAACAGTACCAAAAATGAGAACAGGTCATAGTAGAAATTGTTTTAGTTACTTAGCTCCGTGGTCCTGGAATTCTCTCCTGAACATTTTAAAGTTTGATGATCTAGTTTCGTTGGTGGAGTTTAAACACCCACTGGGTGTAAAGGGTCCATAACAGGACTGACCACGGTCAGTTACACCACCCACTGGGTGTAAAGGGTCCATAACAGGACTGACCAGGGTCAACACCACCCACTGGGTGTAAAGGGTCCATCTCAGGACTGACCAGCGTCAACACCACCCACTGGGTGTAAAGGGTCCATATCAGGACTGACCAGCGTCAGTTACACCACCCACTGGGTGTAAAGGGTCCATATCAGGACTGACCAGGGTCAACACCACCCACTGGGTGTAAAGGGTCCATAACAGGACTGACCAGGGTCAACACCATCCACTGGGTGTAAAGGGTCCATATCAGGACTGACCAGGGTCAGTTACACCACCCACTGGGTGTAAAGTGTCCATAACAGGACTGACCAGGGTCAACACCACCCACTGGGTGTAAAGGGTCCATAACAGGACTGACCAGGGTCAGTTACACCACCCACTGGGTGTAAAGGGTCCATATCAGGACTGACCAGGGTCAACACCACCCACTGGGTGTAAAGGGTCCATATCAGGACTGACCAGGGTCAACACCACCCACTGGGTGTAAAGGGTCCATAACAGGACTGACCAGGGTCAACACCATCCACTGGGTGTAAAGGGTCCATATCAGGACTGACCAGGGTCAGTTACACCACCCACTGGGTGTAAAGGGTCCATAACAGGACTGACCAGGGTCAGTTACACCACCCACTGGGTGTAAAGGGTCCATAACAGGACTGACCAGGGTCAGTTACACCACCCACTGGGTGAAAAGGGTCCATATCATGACTGACCAGGGTCAGTTACACCACCCACTGGGTGTAAATGGTCAATATCAGGACTGACCAGGGTCAGTTACACCACCCACTGGGTGAAAAGGGTCCATATCAGGACTGACCAGGGTCAGTTACACCACCCACTGGGTGAAAAGGGTCCATATCAGGACTGACCAGGGTCAGTTACACCACCCACTGGGTGTAAAGGTCCATATCAGGACTGACCAGGGTCAGCTACACCACCCACTGGGTGTAAAGGGTCAATATCAGGACTGACCAGGGTCAGTTACACCACCCACTGGGTGAAAAGGGTCTATAACAGGACTGACCAGGGTCAGTTACACCACCCACTGGGTGAAAAGGGTCCATATCAGGACTGACCAGGGTCAGTTACACCACCCACTGGGTGTAAAGGGTCCATATCAGGACTGACCAGGGTCAGTTACACCACCCACTGGGTGTAAAGGTCCATAACAGGACTGACCAGGGTCAGTTACACCACCCACTGGGTGTAAAGGTCCATATCAGGACTGACCAGGGTCAGTTACACCACCCACTGGGTGAAAAGGGTCCATAACAGGACTGACCAGGGTCAGTTACACCACCCACTGGGTGTAAAGGGTCCATACCAGGACTGACCAGGGTCAGTGACACCACCCACTGGGTGAAAAGGTCCATATCAGGACTGACCAGGGTCAACACCACCCACTGGGTGTAAAGGGTCCATAACAGGACTGACCAGGGTCAACACCATCCACTGGGTGAAAAGGGTCCATATCATGACTGACCAGGGTCAGTTACACCACCCACTGGATGTAAATGGTCCATATCAGGACTGACCAGGGTCAGTTACACCACCCACTGGGTGTAAAGGGTCCATAACAGGACTGACCAGGGTCAACACCACCCACTGGGTGTAAAGGTTCCATAACAGGACTGACCAGGGTAAGTTACACCACCCACTGGGTGAAAAGGGTCCATAACAGGACTGACCAGGGTCAACACCACCCACTGGGTGAAAAGGGTCTATAACAGGACTGACCAGGGTCAGTTACACCACCCACTGGGTGTAAAGGTCCATTTCAGGACTGACCAGGGTCAGTTACACCACCCACTGGTTGTAAAGGTCCATTTCAGGACTGACCAGGGTCAGTTACACCAACCACTGGGTGTAAAGGGTCCATAACAGGACTGACCAGGGTCAGTTACACCACCCACTGGGTGAAAAGGGTCCATATCAGGACTGACCAGGGTCAGTTACACCACCCACTGGGTGTAAAGGTCCATATCAGGACTGACCAGGGTCAGTTACACCACCCACTGGGTGTAAAGGGTCCATAACAGGACTGACCAGGGTCAGTTACACCACCCACTGGGTGTAAAGGTCCATATCAGGACTGACCAGGGTCAGTTACACCACCCACTGGGTGAAAAGGGTCCATAACAGGACTGACCAGGGTCAACACCACCCACTGGGTGTAAAGGGTCCATAACAGGACTGACCAGGGTCAGTTACACCACCCACTGGGTGTAAAGGGTCCATAACAGGACTGACCAGGGTCAGTTACACCACCCACTGGGTGAAAAGGGTCCATATCATGACTGACCAGGGTCAGTTACACCACCCACTGGGTGTAAAGGGTCCATAACAGGACTGACCAGGGTCAGTTACACCACCCACTGGGTGTAAAGGGTCCATAACAGGACTGACCAGGGTTAACACCATCCACTGGGTGTAAAGGGTCCATATCAGGACTGACCAGGGTCAGTTACACCACCCACTGGGTGTAAAGGGTCCATAACAGGACCGACCAGGGTCAGTTACACCACCCACTGGGTGAAAAGGGTCCATAACAGGACCGACCAGGGTCAGTTACACCACCCACCCCTTAACATGTATTTTTAACCTCACGCTTGATGTCATGGAAAACCCCATGTTATGGAAACCTGCTTTTGTACTGCCTCTCCTGAAAGGTGGAGATCCCTCGCTACTTGACAACTATCGACCCATATCAAAATTGTCTGTACTGTCAAAGGTACTGGAGTCCTTAGTTAGTAGGCAGCTAAAGGTTTACTTCCAAGAAAAGAACATCTTAGATGGAATGCAATCAGGTTTTTAGGTCTGGCCACAGCACTGTTTCAGCAACATTGAAGGTTTTAAATGACATCCACTGTGCTCTTGATAAGAAGTTACATTGTGTGTCTGTTTTTATTGATTTGTCGAAGGCTTTTGACACCATGGACCATGCTGTGCTAGTGCAAAGGTTAAAATGTTGTGGAATAACTGGTCATGCTCTAGATTGGTTTATAAATAACCTATCAATTGTACACAATGTGTAATGGCGGATGGTTGTAAATCTGAGTCCATAGAGGTGTGCTCAGGTGTTCCGCAAGGTTCTATTTTGGGCACAGTGTTGTTCATTTTGTATATCAACAACATTGGGGATCTTATTGAAACAGCGGATGTTCATTTTTATGCAGATGATACTGTTCTTTATTCAAGTGGTAGTAGTTTATCTTTAGCTTTTGAAAATGCCCAAAGAGCATTTAACATCATTCAACAGAGTCTGTATGATTTAAAGCTGGTTCTAAATTGTAAATCAAAATGCATGGTATTTTCAAATGCCAGGCATGTTACTAATCATGTCATTGCTACATTGGCTGATATACTATAGAGCAAGTTAAAGTTTACAAATATTTGGGTGTGTGGGTTGATGATAAGCTGAGCTTCACTGCATGTAGAGAACTTGATAAGGAAGCTCAAGCTGAAAATAGGATTTGATTACCGGCATCAGGCTTGTTTTTCTCTGGAGGCCAGGAAGGAGCTGGTACGATGTACATTACTGTCGGTTTTAGATTTTAGTGATGTTATATATATGCAGGCCTCAGCCACTACCCTGAGAGCACTTGATTCAGTGTATCATGCAGCCCTCAGGTTCATTACAAATTAGAAACGTCTAACACATCATTGTGATCTCTACAGCGCTGTTGGCTGGTCGTCATTAACCTTGCGTAGGCTTAAACACTGGTTTACACTGATTTATAAGGTCATACTGGGTAAAATGCCATTTTATCTCTGTTCTTTTTAGTCAGATTGATAAATAAATATCAATTACGGTCCCGTTCTCATTTGCTTCTAACAGTACCAAAAATGAGAACAGGTCATAGTAGAAATTGTTTTAGTTACTTAGCTCCGTGGTCCTGGAATTCTCTCCTGAACATTTTAAAGTTTGATGATCTAGTTTCGTTGGTGGAGTTTAAACACCCACTGGGTGTAAAGGGTCCATAACAGGACTGACCACGGTCAGTTACACCACCCACTGGGTGTAAAGGGTCCATAACAGGACTGACCAGGGTCAGTTACACCACCCACTGGGTGTAAAGGGTCCATAACAGGACTGACCAGGGTCAGTTACACCACCCACTGGGTGTAAAGGGTCCATAACAGGACTGACCAGGGTCAGTTACACCACCAACTGGGTGTAAAGGGTCCATATCAGGACTGACCAGGGTCAACACCACCCACTGGGTGTAAAGGGTCCATATCAGGACTGACCAGGGTCAACACCACCCACTGGGTATAAAGGGTCCATAACAGGACTGACCAGGGTCAACACCATCCACTGGGTGTAAAGGGTCCATATCAGGACTGACCAGGGTCAGTTACACCACCCACTGGGTGTAAAGGGTCCATAACAGGACTGACCAGGGTCAGTTACACCACCCACTGGGTGTAAAGGGTCCATAACAGGACTGACCAGGGTCAGTTACACCACCAACTGGGTGTAAAGGGTCCATATCAGGACTGACCAGGGTCAACACCACCCACTGGGTGTAAAGGGTCCATATCAGGACTGACCAGGGTCAACACCACCCACTGGGTATAAAGGGTCCATAACAGGACTGACCAGGGTCAACACCATCCACTGGGTGTAAAGGGTCCATATCAGGACTGACCAGGGTCAGTTACACCACCCACTGGGTGTAAAGGGTCCATAACAGGACTGACCAGGGTCAGTTACACCACCCACTGGGTGTAAAGGGTCCATAACAGGACTGACCAGGGTCAGTTACACCACCCACTGGGTGAAAAGGGTCCATATCATGACTGACCAGGGTCAGTTACACCACCCACTGGGTGTAAAGGGTCAATATCAGGACTGACCAGGGTCAGTTACACCACCCACTGGGTGAAAAGGGTCCATATCAGGACTGACCAGGGTCAGTTACACCACCCACTGGGTGTAAAGGGTCCATATCAGGACTGACCAGGGTTAACTCCACCCACTGGGTGTAAAGGGTCCATAACAGGACTGACCAGGGTCAGTTACACCACCCACTGGGTGTAAAGGTCCATATCAGGACTGACCAGGGTCAGTTACACCACCCACTGGGTGAAAAGGGTCCATAACAGGACTGACCAGGGTCAGTTACACCACCCACTGGGTGTAAAGGGTCCATATCAGGACTGACCAGGGTCAGTGACACCACCCACTGGGTGTAAAGGGTCCATATCAGGACTGACCAGGGTCACACCACCCACTGGGTGTCAAGGGTCCATATCCGGACTGACCAGGGTCAACACCACCCACTGGGTGTAAAGGGTCCATAACAGGACTGACCAGGGTCAGTTACACCACCCACTGGGTGAAAAGGGTCCATATCATGACTGACCAGGGTTTGTTACACCACCCACTGGGTGTAAATGGTCAATATCAGGACTGACCAGGGTCACACCACCCACTGGTTCAAAAGGGTCCATATCAGGACTGACCAGGGTCAGTTACACCACCCACTGGGTGTAAAGGGTCCATATCAGGACTGACCAGGGTTAACTCCACCCACTGGGTGTAAAGGGTCCATAACAGGACTAACCAGGGTCAGTTACACCACCCACTGGGTGTAAAGGTCCATATCAGGACTGACCAGGGTCAGCTACACCACCCACTGGGTGTAAAGGGTCAATATCAGGACTGACCAGGGTCAGTTACACCACCCACTGGGTGAAAAGGGTCTATAACAGGACTGACCAGGGTCAGTTACACCACCCACTGGGTGAAAAGGGTCCATATCAGGACTGACCAGGGTCAGTTACACCACCCACTGGGTGTAAAGGGTCCATATCAGGACTGACCAGGGTCAGTTACACCACCCACTGGGTGTAAAGTGTCCATAACAGGACTGACCAGGGTCAGTTACACCACCCACTGGGTGTAAAGGTCCATATCAGGACTGACCAGGGTCAGTTACACCACCCACTGGGTGAAAAGGGTCCATAACAGGACTGACCAGGGTCAGTTACACCACCCACTGGGTGTAAAGGTCCATACCAGGACTGACCAGGGTCAGTGACACCACCCACTGGGTGAAAAGGTCCATATCAGGACTGACCAGGGTCAACACCACCCACTGGGTGTAAAGGGTCCATAACAGGACTGACCAGGGTCAACACCATCCACTGGGTGAAAAGGGTCCATATCATGACTGACCAGGGTCAGTTACACCACCCACTGGGTGTAAATGGTCCATATCAGGACTGACCAGGGTCAGTTACACCACCCACTGGGTGAAAAGGGTCCATAACAGGACTGACCAGGGTCAACACCACCCACTGGGTGTAAAGGGTCCATAACAGGACTGAACAGGGTCAGTTACACTACCCACTGGGTGTAAAGGGTCCATATCAGGACTGACCAGGGTTAACTCCACCCACTGGGTGTAAAGGGTCCATAACAGGACTGACCAGGGTCAGTTACACCACCCACTGGGTGTAAAGGTCCATATCAGGACTGACCAGGGTCAGTTACACCACCCACCGGGTGTAAAGGTCCATATCAGGACTGACCAGGGTCAACACCACCGACTGGGTGTAAAGGGTCCATAACAGGACTGACCAGGGTCAGTTACACCACCCACTGGGTGTAAAGGGTCCATGTCAGGACTGACCAGGGTCAGTTAAATCAAATCAAATCAAATCAAATCAAATCAAATTTTATTTGTCACATGCACATGGTTAGCAGATGTTAATGCGGTCCGAAATGCTTGTGCTTCTAGTTCCGACAATGGTAATAACGAACAAGTCTAACTAACAATTCCCAAAATTACTGTCTTATACACAGTGTAAGGGGATAAAGAATATGTACATAAGGATATATGAATGAGTGATGGTACACAGCAGCATAGGCAAGATACAGTAGATGATATCGAGTACAGTATATACATATGAGATGATTATGTAAACCAAGTGGCATAGTTAAAGTGGCTAGTGATACATGTATTACATAAGGATGCAGTCGATGATATAGAGTACAGTATCTACGTATGCATATGAGATGAATAATGTAGGGTAAGTAACATTATATAAGGTAGCATTGTTTAAAGTGGCTAGTGATATATTTACATCATTTCCCATGGTCTGTTACACCATCCACTGGGTGTAAAGGGTCCATATCAGGACTGACCAGGGTCAGTTACACCACCCACTGGGTGTAAAGTGTCCATAACAGGACTGACCAGGGTCAACACCACCCACTGGGTGTAAAGGGTCCATAACAGGACTGACCAGGGTCAACACCACCCACTGGGTGTAAAGGTTCCATAACAGGACTGACCAGGGTAAGTTACACCACCCACTGGGTGAAAAGGGTCCATATCATGACTGACCAGGGTCAGTTACACCACCCACTGGGTGTAAATGGTCAATATCAGGACTGACCAGGGTCACACCACCCACTGGGTGAAAAGGGTCCATATCAGGACTGACCAGGGTCAGTTACACCACCCACTGGGTGTAAAGGGTCCATATCAGGACTGACCAGGGTTAACTCCACCCACTGGGTGTAAAGGGTCCATAACAGGACTGACCAGGGTCAGTTACACCACCCACTGGGTGTAAAGGGTCCATATCAGGACTGACCAGGGTCAGTTACACCACCCACTGGGTGTAAAGGGTCCATATCAGGACTGACCAGGGTCAGTTACACCACCCACTGGGTGAAAAGGGTCCATAACAGGACTGACCAGGGTCAGTTACACCACCCACTGGGTGTAAAGGGTCCATATCAGGACTGACCAGGGTCAGTGACACCACCCACTGGGTGAAAAGGGTCCATATCAGGACTGACCAGGGTCAGTTACACCACCCACTGGGTGTAAAGGGTCCATATCAGGACTGACCAGGGTTAACTCCACCCACTGGGTGTAAAGGGTCCATAACAGGACTGACCAGGGTCAGTTACACCACCCACTGGGTGTAAAGGTCCATATCAGGACTGACCAGGGTCAGTTACACCACCCACTGGGTGTAAAGGGTCCATATCAGGACTGACCAGGGTCAACACCACCCACTGGGTGTAAAGGGTCCATATCAGGACTGACCAGGGTCAGTTACACCACCCACTGGGTGTAAAGGGTCCATAACAGGACTGACCAGGGTCAGTTACACCACCCACTGGGTGTAAAGGGTCCATATCAGGACTGACCAGGGTTAACACCACCCACTGGGTGTAAAGGGTCCATAACAGGACTGACCAGGGTCAGTTACACCACCCACTGGGTGTAAAGGTCCATATCAGGACTGACCAGGGTCAGTTACACCACCCACTGGGTGAAAAGGGTCCATAACAGGACTGACCAGGGTCAGTTACACCACCCACTGGGTGTAAAGGGTCCATATCAGGACTGACCAGGGTCAGTTACACCACCCACTGGGTGTAAAGGGTCCATATCAGGACTGACCAGGGTCAACACCACCCACTGGGTGTAAAGGGTCCATATCAGGACTGACCAGGGTCACACCACCCACTGGGTGTAAAGGGTCCATAACAGGACTGACCAGGGTCAACACCACCCACTGGGTGTAAAGGGTCCATGTCAGGACTGACCAGGGTCAGTTACACCACCCACGGGTGTAAAGGGTCCATTTCAGGACTGACCAGGGTCAGTTACACCACCCACTGGGTGTAAAGGGTCCATATCAGGACTGACCAGGGTCAGTTACACCACCCACTGGGTGAAAAGGGTCCATATCATGACTGACCAGGGTCAGTTACACCACCCACTGGGTGTAAAGGTCCATATCAGGACTGACCAGGGTCAACACCACTGACTGGGTGTAAAGGGTCCATAACAGGACTGACCAGGGTCAGTTACACCACCCACTGGGTGTAAAGGGTCCATAACAGGACTGACCAGGGTCAGTTACACCACCCACTGGGTGTAAAGGGTCCATAACAGGACTGACCAGGGTCAGTTACACCACCGACTGGGTGTAAAGGGTCCATAACAGGACTGACCAGGGTCAGTTACACCCACACTGGGTGTAAAGGGTCCATAACAGGACTGACCAGGGTCAGTTACACCACCCACTGGGTGTAAAGGGTCCATAACAGGACTGACCAGGGTCAGTTACACCACCCACTGGGTGTAAAGGGTCCATAACAGGACTGACCAGGGTCAGTTACACCACCCACTGGGTGTAAAGGGTCCATATCAGGACTGACCAGGTCAACACCACCCACTGGGTGTAAAGGGTCCATATCAGGACTGACCAGCGTCAGTTACACCACCCACTGGGTGTAAAGGTCCATAACATGACTGACCAGGGTCAGTTACACCACCCACTGGGTGTAAAGGGTCCATATCAGGACTGACCAGGGTCAACACCACCCACTGGGTGTAAAGGGTCCATAACAGGACTGACCAGGTCAGTTACACCACCCACTGGGTGTAAAGGGTCCATATCAGGACTGACCAGGGTCAACACCACCCACTGGGTGTAAAGGGTCCATAACAGGACTGACCAGGGTCAGTTACACCACCCACTGGGTGTAAAGGGTCCATAACAGGACTGACCAGAGTCAGTTACACCACCAACTGGGTGTAAAGGGTCCATATCAGGACTGACCAGGGTCAACACCACCCACTGGGTGTAAAGGGTCCATATCAGGACTGACCAGGCTCACACCACCCACTGGGTGTAAAGGGTCCATAACAGGACTGACCAGGGTCAACACCACCCACTGGGTGTAAAGGGTCCATGTCAGGACTGACCAGGGTCAGTTACACCACCCACCGGGTGTAAAGGGTCCATATCAGGACTGACCAGGGTCAACACCACCCACTGGGTGTAAAGGGTCCATATCAGGACTGACCAGGGTCAGTTACACCACCCACTGGGTGTAAAGGGTCCATATCAGGACTGACCAGGGTCAACACCACCCACTGGGTGTAAAGGGTCCATGTCAGGACTGACCAGGGTCAGTTACACCACCCACTGGGTGTAAAGGGTCCATAACAGGACTGACCAGGGTCAGTTACACCACCCACTGGGTGTAAAGGTCCATATCAGGACTGACCAGGGTCAACACCACCACTGGGTGTAAAGGGTCCATAACAGGACTGACCAGGGTCAGTTACACCACCCACTGGGTGTAAAGGGTCCATAACAGGACTGACCAGGGTCAGTTACACCACCCACTGGGTGTAAAGGGTCCATAACAGGACTGACCAGGGTCAGTTACACCACCCACTGGGTGTAAAGGGTCCATAACAGGACTGACCAGGGTCAGTTACACCACCCACTGGGTGTAAAGGGTCCATATCAGGACTGACCAGCGTCAACACCACCCACTGGGTGTAAAGGGTCCATATCAGGACTGACCAGGGTCAGTTACACCACCCACTGGGTGTAAAGGGTCCATTTCAGGACTGACCAGGGTCAGTTACACCACCCACTGGGTGTAAAGGGTCCATATCAGGACTGACCAGGGTCAGTTACACCACCCACTGGGTGAAAAGGGTCCATATCATGACTGACCAGGGTCAGTTACACCACCCACTGGGTGTAAAGGGTCCATAACAGGACTGACCAGGGTCAACACCACCCACTGGGTGTAAAGGTTCCATAACAGGACTGACCAGGGTCAGTTACACCACCCACTGGGTGTAAAGGGTCCATAACAGGACTGACCAGGGTCAGTTACACCACCCACTGGGTGTAAAGGGTCCATAACAGGACTGACCAGGGTCAGTTACACCACCAACTGGGTGTAAAGGGTCCATATCAGGACTGACCAGGGTCAACACCACCCACTGGGTGTAAAGGGTCCATGTCAGGACTGACCAGGGTCAGTTACACCACCCACCGGGTGTAAAGGGTCCATATCAGGACTGACCAGGGTCAGTTACACCACCCACTGGGTGAAAAGGGTCCATATCATGACTGACCAGGGTCAGTTACACCACCCACTGGGTGTAAAGGGTCCATAACAGGACTGACCAGGGTCAGTTACACCACCCACTGGGTGTAAAGGGTCCATAACAGGACTGACCAGGGTCAACACCACCCACTGGGTGTAAAGGGTCCATGTCAGGACTGACCAGGGTCAGTTACACCACCCACCAGGGGTAAAGGGTCCATATCAGGACTGACCAGGGTTAACTCCACCCACTGGGTGTAAAGGGTCCATAACAGGACTGACCAGGGTCAGTTACACCACCCACTGGGTGTAAAGGGTCCATAACAGGACTGACCAGGGTCAGTTACACCACCCACTGGGTGTAAAGGGTCCATATCAGGACTGACCAGGGTCAGTTACACCACCCACTGGGTGTAAAGGGTCCATAACAGGACTGACCGGGGTCAACACCACCCACTGGGTGTAAAGGGTCCATAACAGGACTGACCAGGGTCTGTTACACCACCCACTGGGTGTAAAGGGTCCATAACAGGACTGACCAGGGTCAGTTACACCACCCACTAAAGGGTCCATATCAGGACTGACCAGGGTCACACCACCCACTGGGTGTAAAGGGTCCATAACAGGACTGACCAGGGTCAACACCACCCACTGGGTGTAAAGGGTCCATGTCAGGACTGACCAGGGTCAGTTACACCACCCACTGGGTGTAAAGGGTCCATATCAGGACTGACCAGGGTTAACTCCACCCACTGGGTGTAAAGGGTCCATAACAGGACTGACCAGGGTCAGTTACACCACCCACTGGGTGTAAAGGGTCCATATCAGGACTGACCAGGGTTAACTCCACCCACTGGGTGTAAAGGGTCCATAACAGGACTGACCAGGGTCAATACCATCGACTGGGTGTAAAGGGTCCATAACAGGACTGACCAGGGTCAGTTACACCACCCACTGGGTGTAAAGGGTCCATATCAGGACTGACCAGGGTCACACCACCCACTGGGTGTAAAGGGTCCATAACAGGACTGACCAGGGTCAACACCACCCACTGGGTGTAAAGGGTCCATGTCAGGACTGACCAGGGTCAGTTACACCACCCACTGGGTGAAAAGGGTCCATATCAGGACTGACCAGGGTCAGTTACACCACCCACTGGGTGTAAAGGGTCCATATCAGGACTGACCAGGGTTAACTCCACCCACTGGGTGTAAAGGGTCCATAACAGGACTGACCAGGGTCAGTTACACCACCCACTGGGTGTAAAGGGTCCATAACAGGACTGACCAGGGTCAGTTACACCACCCACTGGGTGTAAAGGGTCCATAACAGGACTGACCAGGGTCAGTTACACCACCGACTGGGTTTAAAGGGTCCATAACAGGACTGACCAGGGTGTTACACCACCCACTGGGTGTAAAGGGTCCATATCAGGACTGACCAGGGTCAACACCACCCACTGGGTGTAAAGGGTCCATATCAGGACTGACCAGGGTCAGTTACACCACCCACCGGGTGTAAAGGGTCCATTTCAGGACTGACCAGGGTCAGTT
The DNA here is from genome assembly GCF_018296145.1 of Oncorhynchus tshawytscha. NCBI lineage: Eukaryota > Metazoa > Chordata > Actinopteri > Salmoniformes > Salmonidae > Oncorhynchus > Oncorhynchus tshawytscha. The sequence goes on along the minus strand of NC_056433.1, from coordinate 3,571,377 downwards.
ACACCACCCACTGGGTGTAAAGGGTCCATATCAGGACTGACCAGGGTCAGTTACACCACCCACTGGGTGAAAAGGGTCCATATCATGACTGACCAGGGTCAGTTACACCACCCACTGGGTGTAAAGGTCCATATCAGGACTGACCAGGGTCAACACCACTGACTGGGTGTAAAGGGTCCATAACAGGACTGACCAGGGTCAGTTACACCACCCACTGGGTGTAAAGGGTCCATAACAGGACTGACAGGGTCAGTTACACCACCCACTGGGTGTAAAGGGTCCATAACAGGACTGACCAGGGTCAGTTACACCACCCACTGGGTGTAAAGGGTCCATAACAGGACTGACCAGGGTCAACACCACCCACTGGGTGTAAAGGGTCCATAACAGGACTGACCAGGGTCAACACCACCCACTGGGTGTAAAGGGTCCATAACAGGACTGACCAGGGTCAGTTACACCACCCACTGGGTGTAAAGGGTCCATATCAGGACTGACCAGGGTCAACACCACCCACTGGGTGTAAAGGGTCCATAACAGGACTGACCAGGGTCAACACCACCCACTGGGTGTAAAGGGTCCATATCAGGACTGACCAGGGTCAGTTACACCACCCACTGGGTGTAAAGGGTCCATATCAGGACTGACCAGGGTCAACACCACCCACTGGGTATAAATGGTCCATAACAGGACTGACCAGGGTCAACACCACCCACTGGGTGTAAAGGGTCCATAACAGGACTGACCAGGGTCAGTTACACCACCCACTGGGTGTAAAGGGTCCATAACAGGACTGACCAGGGTCAGTTACACCACCAACTGGGTGTAAAGGGTCCATATCAGGACTGACCAGGGTCAACACCACCCACTGGGTGTAAAGGGTCCATATCAGGACTGACCAGGGTCAACACCACCCACTGGGTGTAAAGGGTCCATATCAGGACTGACCAGCGTCAGTTACACCACCCACTGGGTGTAAAGGGTCCATAACAGGACTGACCAGGGTCAGTTACACCACCCACTGGGTGTAAAGGGTCCATATCAGGACTGACCAGGGTTAACTCCACCCACTGGGTGTAAAGGGTCCATAACAGGACTGACCAGGGTCAGTTACACCACCCACTGGGTGTAAAGGTCCATATCAGGACTGACCAGGGTCAGTTACACCACCCACTGGGTGAAAAGGGTCCATAACAGGACTGACCAGGGTCAGTTACACCACCCACTGGGTGTAAAGGGTCCATATCAGGACTGACCAGGGTCAGTTACACCACCAACTGGGTGTAAAGGGTCCATAACAGGACTGACCAGGGTCAACACCATCCACTGGGTGTAAAGGGTCCATATCAGGACTGACCAGGGTCACACCACCCACTGGGTGTAAAGGGTCCATAACAGGACTGACCAGGGTCAACACCACCCACTGGGTGTAAAGGGTCCATGTCAGGACTGACCAGGGTCAGTTACACCACCCACCGGGTGTAAAGGGTCCATATCAGGACTGACCAGGGTCAGTTACACCACCCACTGGGTGTAAAGGGTCCATATCAGGACTGACCAGGGTCAGTTACACCACCCACTGGGTGAAAAGGGTCCATATCAGGACTGACCAGGGTCAGTTACACCACCCACTGGGTGTAAAGGGTCCATATCAGGACTGACCAGGGTCACACCACCCACTGGGTGTAAAGGGTCCATAACAGGACTGACCAGGGTCAGTTACACCACCCACTGGGTGTAAAGGGTCCATAACAGGACTGACCAGGGTCAGTTACACCACCCACTGGGTGTAAAGGGTCCATAACAGGACTGACCAGGGTCAGTTACACCACCCACTGGGTGTAAAGGGTCCATAACAGGACTGACCAGGGTCAGTTACACCACCCACTGGGTGTAAAGGGTCCATAACAGGACTGACCAGGGTCAGTTACACCACCCACTGGGTGTAAAGGGTCCATAACAGGACTGACCAGGGTCAGTTACACCACCCACTGGGTGTAAAGGGTCCATAACAGGACTGACCAGGGTCAGTTACACCACCCACTGGGTGTAAAGGGTCCATATCAGGACTGACCAGGGTCACACCACCCACTGGGTGTAAAGGGTCCATATCAGGACTGACCAGGGTCAGTTACACCACCCACTGGGTGTAAAGGGTCCATAACAGGACTGACCAGGGTCAGTTACACCACCCACTGGGTGTAAAGGGTCCATATCAGGACTGACCAGGGTCAACACCACCCACTGGGTGTAAAGGGTCCATAACAGGACTGACCAGGGTCAGTTACACCACCCACTGGGTGTAAAGGGTCCATATCAGGACTGACCAGGGTCAACACCACCCACTGGGTGTAAAGGGTCCATAACAGGACTGACCAGGGTCAGTTACACCACCCACTGGGTGTAAAGGGTCCATAACAGGACTGACCAGGGTCAGTTACACCACCCACTGGGTAAAGGGTCCATATCAGGACTGACCAGGGTCAACACCACCCACAGGGTCCATATCAGGACTGACCAGGGTCAACACCACCCACTGGGTGTAAAGGGTCCATAACAGGACTGACCAGGGTCAACACCACCCACTGGGTGTAAAGGGTCCATGTCAGGGACCAGGGTCAGTTACACCACCCACTGGGTGTAAAGGGTCCATAACAGGACTGACCAGGGTCAACACCACCCACTGGGTGTAAAGGGTCCATGTCAGGACTGACCAGGGTCAGTTACACCACCCACTGGGTGTAAAGGGTCCATAACAGGACTGACCAGGGTCAACACCACCCACTGGGTGTAAAGGGTCCATAACAGGACTGACCAGGGTCAGTTACACCACCCACTGGGTGTAAAGGGTCCATAACAGGACTGACCAGGGTCAGTTACACCACCCACTGGGTGTAAAGGGTCCATATCAGGACTGACCAGGGTGACTGGGTGTAAAGGGTCCATAACAGGACTGACCAGGGTCAGTTACACCACCCACTGGGTGTAAAGGGTCCATAACAGGACTGACCAGGGTCAGTTACACCACCCACTGGGTGTAAAGGGTCCATAACAGGACTGACCAGGGTCAGTTACACCACCCACTGGGTGTAAAGGGTCCATAACAGGACTGACCAGGGTCAGTTACACCACCCACTGGGTGTAAAGGGTCCATATCAGGACTGACCAGGGTCAACACCACCCACCAGGTGTAAAGGGTCCATATCAGGACTGACCAGGGTCAGTTACACCACCCACTGGGTGTAAAGGGTCCATGTCAGGACTGACCAGGGTCAGTTACACCACCCACTGGGTGTAAAGGGTCCATATCAGGACTGACCAGGGTCAGTTACACCACCCACTGGGTGAAAAGGGTCCATATCAGGACTGACCAGGGTCAGTTACACCACCCACTGGGTGTAAAGGGTCCATAACAGGACTGACCAGGGTCAACACCACCCACTGGGTGTTAAGGGTCCATAACAGGACTGACCAGGGTCAGTTATACCACCCACTGGGTGTAAAGGTCCATATCAGGACTGACCAGGGTCAGTTACACCACCCACTGGGTGTAAAGGGTCCATAACAGGACTGACCAGGGTCAGTTACACCACCAACTGGGTGTAAAGGGTCCATATCAGGACTGACCAGGGTCAACACCACCCACTGGGTGTAAAGGGTCCATTCAGGACTGACCAGGGTCAGTTACACCACCCACTGGGTGTAAAGGGTCCATATCAGGACTGACCAGGGTCAGTTACACCACCCACTGGGTGAAAAGGGTCCATATCAGGACTGACCAGGGTCAGTTACACCACCCACTGGGTGTAAAGGGTCCATAACAGGACTGACCAGGGCTCACACCACCCACTGGGTGTAAAGGGTCCATAACAGGACTGACCAGGGTCAACACCACCCACTGGGTGTAAAGGGTCCATATCAGGACTGACCAGGGTCAGTTACACCACCCACTGGGTGTAAAGGGTCCATATCAGGTGACCAGGGTTAACTCCACCCACTGGGTGTAAAGGGTCCATAACAGGACTGACCAGGGTCAGTTACACCACCCACTGGGTGTAAAGGGTCCATAACAGGACTGACCAGGGTCAGTTACACCACCCACTGGGTGAAAAGGGTCCATATCAGGACTGACCAGGGTCAGTTACACCACCCACTGGGTGTAAAGGGTCCATATCAGGACTGACCAGGGTTAACTCCACCCACTGGGTGTAAAGGGTCCATAACAGGACTGACCAGGGTCAGTTACACCACCCACTGGGTGTAAAGGGTCCATATCAGGACTGACCAGGGTTAACTCCACCCACTGGGTGTAAAGGGTCCATAACAGGACTGACCAGGGTCAGTTACACCACCCACTGTGTGTAAAGGTCCATATCAGGACTGACCAGGGTCAGTTACACCACCCACTGGGTGTAAAGGGTCCATAACAGGACTGACCAGGGTCAACACCACCCACTGGGTGTAAAGGGTCCATAACAGGACTGACCAGGGTCAGTTACACCACCCACTGGGTGTAAAGGGTCCATATCAGGACTGACCAGGGTCAGTTACACCACCCACTAAAGGGTCCATAACAGGACTGACCAGGGTCAACACCACCCACTGGGTGTAAAGGGTCCATGTCAGGACTGACCAGGGTCAGTTACACCACCCACTGGGTGTAAAGGGTCCATAACAGGACTGACCAGGGTCAGTTACACCACCCACTGGGTGTAAAGGTCCATATCAGGACTGACCAGGGTCAACACCACCCACTGGGTGTAAAGGGTCCATAACAGGACTGACCAGGGTCAGTTACACCACCCACTGGGTGTAAAGGGTCCATAACAGGACTGACCAGGGTCAGTTACACCACCCACTGGGTGTAAAGGGTCCATAACAGGACTGACCAGGGTCAGTTACACCACCCACTGGGTTTAAAGGGTCCATAACAGGACTGACCAGGGTCAGTTACACCACCCACTGGGTGTAAAGGGTCCATATCAGGACTGACCAGGGTCAACACCACCCACTGGGTGTAAAGGGTCCATATCAGGACTGACCAGGGTCAGTTACACCACCCACTGGGTGTAAAGGGTCCATTTCAGGACTGACCAGGGTCAGTTACACCACCCACTGGGTGTAAAGGGTCCATATCAGGACTGACCAGGGTCAGTTACACCACCCACTGGGTGAAAAGGGTCCATATCATGACTGACCAGGGTCAGTTACACCACCCACTGGGTGTAAAGGTCCATATCAGGACTGACCAGGGTCAACACCACCGACTGGGTGTAAAGGGTCCATAACAGGACTGACCAGGGTCAGTTACACCACCCACTGGGTGTAAAGGGTCCATAACAGGACTGACCAGGGTCAGTTACACCACCCACTGGGTGTAAAGGGTCCATAACAGGACTGACCAGTGTCAGTTACACCACCCACTGGGTGTAAAGGGTCCATATCAGGACTGACCAGGGTCACACCACCCACTGGGTGTAAAGGGTCCATAACAGGACTGACCAGGGTCAACACCACCCACTGGGTGTAAAAGGTCCATAACATGACTGACCAGGGTCAGTTACACCACCCACTGGGTGTAAAGGGTCCATATCAGGACTGACCAGGGTCAACACCACCCACTGGGTGTAAAGGGTCCATAACAGGACTGACCAGGGTCAACACCACCCACTGGGTGTAAAGGGTCCATAACAGGACTGACCAGGGTCAGTTACACCACCCACTGGCTGTAAAGGGTCCATATCAGGACTGACCAGGGTCAACACCACCCACTGGGTATAAAGGGTCCATAACAGGACTGACCAGGGTCAACACCACCCACTGGGTGTAAAGGGTCCATATCAGGACTGACCAGGGTCAGTTACACCACCCACTGGGTGTAAAGGTCCATATCAGGACTGACCAGGGTCCACTGGGTGTAAAGGGTCCATAACAGGACTGACCAGGGTCAGTTACACCACCCACTGGGTGTAAAGGGTCCATAACAGGACTGACCAGGGTCAGTTACACCACCCACTGGGTGTAAAGGGTCCATAACAGGACTGACCAGGGTCAGTTACACCACCCACTGGGTGTAAAGGGTCCATATCAGGACTGACCAGGGTCAACACCACCCACTGGGTGTAAAGGGTCCATATCAGGACTGACCAGGGTCAGTTACACCACCCACTGGGTGTAAAGGGTCCATATCAGGACTGACCAGGGTCACACCACCCACTGGGTGTAAAGGGTCCATAACAGGACTGACCAGGGTCAACACCACCCACTGGGTGTAAAAGGTCCATAACATGACTGACCAGGGTCAGTTACACCACCCACTAAAGGGTCCATATCAGGACTGACCAGGGTCAACACCACCCACTGGGTGTAAAGGGTCCATAACAGGACTGACCAGGGTCAACACCACCCACTGGGTGTAAAGGGTCCATAACAGGACTGACCAGGGTCAGTTACACCACCCACTGGGTGTAAAGGGTCCATAACAGGACTGACCAGGGTCAGTTACACCACCCACTGGGTGTAAAGGGTCCATAACAGGACTGACCAGGGTCAGTTACACCACCCACTGGGTGTAAAGGGTCCATAACAGGACTGACCAGGGTCAACACCACCCACTGGGTGTAAAGGGTCCATAACAGGACTGACCAGGGTCAGTTACACCACCCACTGGGTGTAAAGGGTCCATAACAGGACTGACCAGGGTCAGTTCACCACCCACTGGGTGTAAAGGGTCCATAACAGGACTGACCAGGGTCAACACCACCCACTGGGTGTAAAGGGTCCATAACAGGACTGACCAGGGTCAGTTACACCACCCACTGGGTGTAAAGGGTCCATGTCAGGACTGACCAGGGTCAGTTACACCACCCACCGGGTGTAAAGGGTCCATATCAGGACTGACCAGGGTCAGTTACACCACCCACTGGGTGTAAAGGGTCCATATCAGGACTGACCAGGGTCAGTTACACCACCCACTGGGTGTAAAGGGTCCATAACAGGACTGACCAGGGTCAGTTACACCACCCACTGGGTGTAAAGGGTCCATATCAGGACTGACCAGGGTCAGTTACACCACCCACTGGGTGTAAAGGGTCCATAACAGGACTGACCAGGGTCAGTTACACCACCCACTGGGTGTAAAGGGTCCATAACAGGACTGACCAGGGTCAACACCACCCACTGGGTGTAAATGGTCCATATCAGGACTGACCAGCGTCAACACCACCCACTGGGTGTAAAGGGTCCATATCAGGACTGACCAGCGTCAGTTACACCACCCACTGGGTGTAAAGGGTCCATATCAGGACTGACCAGGGTCAACACCACCCACTGGGTGTAAAGGGTCCATATCAGGACTGACCAGGGTCAGTTACACCACCCACTGGGTGTAAAGGGTCCATACCAGGACTGACCAGGGTCAGTTACACCACCCACTGGGTGAAAAGGGTCCATATCAGAACTGACCAGGGTCAGTTACACCACCCACTGGGTGTAAAGGGTCCATATCAGGACTGACAGGGTTAACTCCACCCACTGGGCGTAAAGGGTCCATAACAGGACTGACCAGGGTCAGTTACACCACCCACTGGGTGTAAAGGGTCCATAACAGGACTGACCAGGGTCAGTTACACCACCCACTGGGTGTAAAGGGTCCATATCAGGACTGACCAGGGTCAACACCACCCACTGGGTGTAAAGGGTCCATAACAGGACTGACCAGGGTCAGTTACACCACCCACTGGGTGTAAAGGGTCCATATCAGGACTGACCAGTGTCAGTTACACCACCCACTGGGTGTAAAGGGTCCATAACAGGACTGACCAGGGTCAACACCACCCACTGGGTGTAAAGGGTCCATGTCAGGACTGACCAGGGTCAGTTACACCACCCACTGGGTGTAAAGGGTCCATAACAGGACTGACCAGGGTCAGTTACACCACCCACTGGGTGTAAAGGGTCCATATCAGGACTGACCAGGGTCAACACCACCCACTGGGTGTAAAGGGTCCATATCAGGACTGACCAGGGTCAGTTACACCACCCACTGGGTGTAAAGTGTCCATAACAGGACTGACCAGGGTCAGTTACACCACCCACTGGGTGTAAAGGGTCCATAACAGGACTGACCAGGGTCAGTTACACCACCCACTGGGTGTAAAGGGTCCATAACAGGACTGACCAGGGTCAGTTACACCACCAACTGGGTGTAAAGGGTCCATATCAGGACTGACCAGGGTCAACACCACCCACTGGGTGTAAAGGGTCCATATCAGGACTGACCAGCGTCAGTTACACCACCCACTGGGTGTAAAGGGTCCATATCAGGACTGACCAGGGTCAACACCACCCACTGGGTGTAAAGGGTCCATAACAGGACTGACCAGGGTCAGTTACACCACCCACTGGGTGTAAAGGTCCATATCAGGACTGACCAGGGTCAGTTACACCACCCACCGGGTGTAAAGGTCCATATCAGGACTGACCAGGGTCAACACCACCGACTGGGTGTAAAGGGTCCATAACAGGACTGACCAGGGTCAGTTACACCACCCACTGGGTGTAAAGGGTCCATAACAGGACTGACCAGGGTCAGTTACACCACCCACTGGGTGTAAAGGGTCCATAACAGGACTGACCAGGGTCAGTTACACCACCCACTGGGTGTAAAGGGTCCATAACAGGACTGACCAGGGTCAGTTACACCACCCACTGGGTGTAAAGGGTCCATAACAGGACTGACCAGGGTCAGTTACACCACCCACTGGGTGTAAAGGGTCCATATCAGGACTGACCAGGGTCAACACCACCCACTGGGTGTAAAGGGTCCATAACAGGACTGACCAGGGTCAACACCACCCACTGGGTGTAAAGGGTCCATGTCAGGACTGACCAGGGTCAGTTACACCACCCACTGGGTGTAAAGGGTCCATATCAGGACTGACCAGGGTCAACACCACCCACTGGGTGTAAAGGGTCCATATCAGGACTGACCAGCGTCAACACCACCCACTGGGTGTAAAGGGTCCATATCAGGACTGACCAGCGTCAGTTACACCACCCACTGGGTGTAAAGGGTCCATATCAGGACTGACCAGGGTCAACACCACCCACTGGGTGTAAAGGGTCCATAACAGGACTGACCAGGGTCAGTTACACCATCCACTGGGTGTAAAGGGTCCATATCAGGACTGACCAGTGTCAGTTACACCACCCACTGGGTGTAAAGGGTCCATATCAGGACTGACCAGGGTCACACCACCCACTGGGTGTAAAGGGTCCATAACAGGACTGACCAGGGTCAGTTACACCACCCACTGGGTGTAAAGGGTCCATAACAGGACTGACCAGGGTCAGTTACACCACCCACTGGGTGTAAAGGGTCCATAACAGGACTGACCAGGGTCAGTTACACCACCCACTGGGTGTAAAGGGTCCCAGGACTGGGTGTACACCACCCACTGGGTGTAAAGGGTCCATATCAGGACTGACCAGGGTTACACCACCCACTGGGTTAAAGGGTCCATCAGGACTGACCAGGGTCACACCACCCACTGGGTGTAAAGGGTCCATAACAGGACTGACCAGGGTCAGTTACACCACCCACTGGGTGTAAAGGGTCCATAACAGGACTGACCAGGGTCAGTTACACCACCCACTGGGTGTAAAGGGTCCATATCAGGACTGACCAGGGTCAACACCACCCACTGGGTGTAAAGGGTCCATAACAGGACTGACCAGGGTCAACACCACCCACTGGGTGTAAAGGGTCCATAACAGGACTGACCAGGGTCAGTTACACCACCCACTGGGTGTAAAGGGTCCATAACAGGACTGACCAGGGTCAGTTACACCACCCACTGGGTGTAAAGGGTCCATAACAGGACTGACCAGGGTCAGTTACACCACCCACTGGGTGTAAAGGGTCCATAACAGGACTGACCAGGGTCAACACCACCCACTGGGTGAAAAGGGTCTATAACAGGACTGACCAGGGTCAGTTACACCACCCACTGGGTGTAAAGGTCCATATCAGGACTGACCAGGGTCAGTTACACCACCCACTGGGTGTAAAGGGTCCATATCAGGACTGACCAGGGTCAGTTACACCACCAACTGGGTGTAAAGGGTCCATAACAGGACTGACCAGGGTCAGTTACACCACCCACTGGGTGTAAAGGGTCCATATCAGGACTGACCAGGGGTTCAGGACTGACCAGGGTACACCACCCACTGGGTGTAAAGGGTCCATAACAGGACTGACCAGGGTCAGTTACACCACCCACTGGGTGTAAAGGGTCCATAACAGGACTGACCAGGGTCAACACCACCCACTGGGTGTAAAGGGTCCATAACAGGACTGACCAGGGTCAGTTACACCACCCACTGGGTGTAAAGGGTCCATAACAGGACTGACCAGGGTCAGTTACACCACCCACTGGGTGTAAAGGGTCCATAACAGGACTGACCAGGGTCAGTTACACCACCCACTGGGTGTAAAGGGTCCATAACAGGACTGACCAGGGTCAGTTACACCACCCACTGGGTGTAAAGGGTCCATATCAGGACTGACCAGGGTCAGTTACACCACCCACTGGGTGTAAAGGGTCCATAACAGGACTGACCAGGGTCAACCCACCACTGGGTGTAAAGGGTCCATAACAGGACTGACCAGGGTCAGTTACACCACCCACTGGGTGTAAAGGGTCCATAACAGGACTGACCAGGGTCAACACCACCCACTGGGTGTAAAGGGTCCATAACAGGACTGACCAGGGTCAGTTACACCACCCACTGGGTGTAAAGGGTCCATATCAGGACTGACCAGGGTCAGTTACACCACCCACTGGGTGTAAAGGGTCCATAACAGGACTGACCAGGGTCAACACCACCCACTGGGTGTAAAGGGTCCATGTCAGGACTGACCAGGGTCAGTTACACCACCCACTGGGTGTAAAGGGTCCATAACAGGACTGACCAGGGTCAGTTACACCACCCACTGGGTGTAAAGGTCCATATCAGGACTGACCAGGGTCAACACCACCCACTGGGTGTAAAGGGTCCATAACAGGACTGACCAGGGTCAGTTACACCACCCACTGGGTGTAAAGGGTCCATAACAGGACTGACCAGGGTCAGTTACACCACCCACTGGGTGTAAAGGGTCCATAACAGGACTGACCAGGGGTACACCACCCACTGGGTGTAAAGGGTCCATAACAGGACTGACCAGGGTCAGTTACACCACCCACTGGGTGTAAAGGGTCCATAACAGGACTGACCAGGGTCAGTTACACCACCCACTGGGTGTAAAGGGTCCATATCAGGACTGACCAGGGTCAACACCACCCACTGGGTGTAAAGGGTCCATATCAGGACTGACCAGGGTCAGTTACACCACCCACTGGGTGTAAAGGGTCCATTTCAGGACTGACCAGGGTCAGTTACACCACCCACTGGGTGTAAAGGGTCCATATCAGGACTGACCAGGGTCAGTTACACCACCCACTGGGTGAAAAGGGTCCATATCATGACTGACCAGGGTCAGTTACACCACCCACTGGGTGTAAAGGTCCATATCAGGACTGACCAGGGTCAACACCACCACTGGGTGTAAAGGGTCCATAACAGGACTGACCAGGGTCAGTTACACCACCCACTGGGTGTAAAGGGTCCATAACAGGACTGACCAGGGTCAGTTACACCACCCACTGGGTGTAAAGGGTCCATAACAGGACTGACCAGGGTCAGTTACACCACCCACTGGGTGTAAAGGGTCCATAACAGGACTGACCAGGGTCAGTTACACCACCCACTGGGTGTAAAGGGTCCATAACAGGACTGACCAGGGTCAGTTACACCACCCACTGGGTGTAAAGGGTCCATATCAGGACTCAGGACTGACCAGGGACCAGGGTCAACACCACCCACTGGGTGTAAAGGGTCCATATCAGGACTGACCAGGGTCAGTTACACCACCCACTGGGTGTAAAGGGTCCATAACAGGACTGACCAGGGTCAGTTACACCACCCACTGGGTGTAAAGGGTCCATAACAGGACTGACCAGGGTCAGTTACACCACCCACTGGGTGTAAAGGGTCCATATCAGGACTGTATAAAGGGTCCATAACAGGACTGACCAGGGTCAACACCACCCACTGGGTGTAAAGGGTCCATATCAGGACTGACCAGGGTCAGTTACACCACCCACTGGGTGTAAAGGGTCCATATCAGGACTGACCAGGGTCAGTTACACCACCCACTGGGTGTAAAGGGTCCATCAGGACTGACCAGGACTGGGTGTAAAGGGTCCCAGGACTGACCAGGGTCAACACCACCCACTGGGTGTAAAGGGTCCATATCAGGACTGACCAGGGTCAGTTACACCACCCACTGGGTGTAAAGGTCCATAACAGGACTGACCAGGGTCAACACCACCCACTGGGTGTAAAGGGTCCATAACAGGACTGACCAGGGTCAACACCACCCACTGGGTGTAAAGGGTCCATAACAGGACTGACCAGGGTCAGTTACACCACCCACTGGGTGTAAAGGGTCCATATCAGGACTGACCAGGGTCAGTTACACCACCCACTGGGTGTAAAGGGTCCATAACAGGACTGACCAGGGTCCATAACAGGACTGACCAGGGTCAACACCACCCACTGGGTGTAAAGGGTCCATATCAGGACTGACAGGACTGACCAGGGTCAGTTACACCACCCACTGGGTGTAAAGGGTCCATATCAGGACTGACCAGGGTCAGTTACACCACCCACTGGGTGTAAAGGGTCCATAACAGGACTGACCAGGGTCAACACCACCCACTGGGTGTAAAGGGTCCATATCAGGACTGACCAGGGTCAGTTACACCACCCACTGGGTGTAAAGGGTCCATATCAGGACTGACCAGGGTCAGTTACACCACCCACTGGGTGAAAAGGGTCCATATCAGGACTGACCAGGGTCAGTTACACCACCCACTGAAAAGGGTCCATATCAGGACTGACCAGGGGTACACCACCCACTGGGTGAAAAGGGTCCATATCAGGACTGACCAGGGTCAGTTACACCACCCACTGGGTGTAAAGGGTCCATAACAGGACTGACCAGGGTCAGTTACACCACCCACTGGGTGTAAAGGTCCATAACAGGACTGACCAGGGTCAGTTACACCACCCACTGGGTGTAAAGGGTCCATAACAGGACTGACCAGGGTCAGTTACACCACCCACTGGGTGTAAAGGGTCCATATCAGGACTGACCAGGGTCAGTTACACCACCCACTGGGTGTAAAGGGTCCATAACAGGACTGACCAGGGTCAACACCACCCACTGGGTGTAAAAGGTCCATAACATGACTGACCAGGGTCAGTTACACCACCCACTGGGTGTAAAGGGTCCATAACAGGACTGACCAGGGTCAACACCACCCACTGGGTGTAAAGGGTCCATAACAGGACTGACAGGGGTTACACCACCCACTGGGTGTAAAGGGTCCATTCAGGACTGACCAGGGTCAGTTACACCACCCACTGGGTGTAAAGGGTCCATAACAGGACTGACCAGGGTCAACACCACCCACTGGGTGTAAAGGGTCCATATCAGGACTGACCAGGGTCAGTTACACCACCCACTGGGTGTAAAGGGTCCATAACAGGACTGACCAGGGTCAGTTACACCACCCACTGGGTGTAAAGGGTCCATATCAGGACTGACCAGGGTCAACACCACCCACTGGGTGTAAAGGGTCCATAACAGGACTGACCAGGGTCAGTTACACCACCCACTGGGTGTAAAGGGTCCATATCAGGACTGACCAGGGTCAGTTACACCACCCACTGGGTGTAAAGGGTCCATAACAGGACTGACCAGGGGTTACACCACCCACTGGGTGTAAAGGGTCCATAACAGGACTGACCAGGGTCAGTTACACCACCCACTGGGTGTAAAGGGTCCATAACAGGACTGACCAGGGTCAGTTACACCACCCACTGGGTGTAAAGGGTCCATCAGGACTGACCAGGGTCAACACCACCCACTGGGTGTAAAGGGTCCATATCAGGACTGACCAGGGTCAGTTACACCACCCACTGGGTGTAAAGGGTCCATTTCAGGACTGACCAGGGTCAGTTACACCACCCACTGGGTGTAAAGGGTCCATATCAGGACTGACCAGGGTCAGTTACACCACCCACTGGGTGAAAAGGGTCCATATCATGACTGACCAGGGTCAGTGTAAAGGTCCATATCAGGACTGACCAGGGTCAACACCACACTGGGTGTAAAGGGTCCATAACAGGACTGACCAGGGTCAGTTACACCACCCACTGGGTGTAAAGGGTCCATAACAGGACTGACCAGGGTCAGTTACACCACCCACTGGGTGTAAAGGGTCCATAACAGGACTGACCAGGGTCAGTTACACCACCCACTGGGTGTAAAGGGTCCATAACAGGACTGACAGGGTCAGTTACACCACCCACTGGGTGTAAAGGGTCCATAACAGGACTGACCAGGGTCAGTTACACCACCCACTGGGTGTAAAGGGTCCATAACAGGACTGACCAGGGTCAACACCACCCACTGGGTGTAAAGGGTCCATAACAGGACTGACCCAACACCACCCACTGGGTGTAAAGGGTCCCAGGATGACCAGGGTCAGTTACACCACCCACTGGGTGTAAAGGGTCCATAACAGGACTGACCAGGGTCAGTTACACCACCCACTGGGTGTAAAGGGTCCATAACAGGACTGACCAGGGTCAGTTACACCACCCACTGGGTGTAAAGGGTCCATATCAGGACTGACCAGGGTCAACACCACCCACTGGGTGTAAAGGGTCCATATCAGGACTGACCAGGGTCAACACCACCCACTGGGTGTAAAGGGTCCATAACAGGACTGACCAGGGTCAGTTACACCACCCACTGGGTGTAAAGGGTCCATATCAGGACTGACCAGGGTCAGTTACACCACCCACTGGGTGTAAAGGGTCCATATCAGGACTGACCAGGGTCACACCACCCACTGGGTGTAAAGGGTCCATAACAGGACTGACCAGGGTCAACACCACCCACTGGGTGTAAAGGGTCCATAACATGACTGACCAGGGTCAGTTACACCACCCACTGGGTGTAAAGGGTCCATATCAGGACTGACCAGGGTCAGTTACACCACCCACTGGGTGTAAAGGGTCCATAACAGGACTGACTGACCAGGGTCCATCAGGACTTCAACACCACCCACTGGGTGTAAAGGGTCCATAACAGGACTGACCAGGGTCAGTTACACCACCCACTGGGTGTAAAGGGTCCATATCAGGACTGACCAGGGTCAGTTACACCACCCACTGGGTGTAAAGGGTCCATAACAGGACTGACCAGGGTCAGTTACACCACCCACTGGGTGTAAAGGGTCCATAACAGGACTGACCAGGGACACCACCCACTGGGTGTAAAGGGTCCATATCAGGACTGACCAGGGTCAACACCACCCACTGGGTGTAAAGGGTCCATATCAGGACTGACCAGGGTCAGTTACACCACCCACTGGGTGTAAAGGGTCCATATCAGGACTGACCAGGGTCACACCACCCACTGGGTGTAAAGGGTCCATAACAGGACTGACCAGGGTCAACACCACCCACTGGGTGTAAAGGGTCCATGTCAGGACTGACCAGGGTCAGTTACACCACCCACCGGGTGTAAAGGGTCCATATCAGGACTGACCAGGGTCAGTTACACCACCCACTGGGTGTAAAGGGTCCATAACAGGACTGACCAGGGTCAACACCACCCCAGGGTCCATAACAGGACTGACCAGGGTCAGTTACACCACCCACTGGGTGAAAAGGGTCCATAACAGGACTGACCAGGGTCAGTTACACCACCCACTGGGTGAAAAGGGTCCATCATGACTGACCAGGGTCAGTTACACCACCCACTGTAAAGGGTCCCAGGACTGACCAGGGTTAACACCACCCACTGGGTGTAAAGGGTCCATAACAGGACTGACCAGGGTCAGTTACACCACCCACTGGGTGTAAAGGGTCCATAACAGGACTGACCAGGGTCAACACTACCCACTGGGTGTAAAGGGTCCATAACAGGACTGACCAGGGTCAGTTACACCACCCACTGGGTGAAAAGGGTCCATATCATGACTGACCAGGGTTTGTTACACCACCCACTGGGTGTAAATGGTCAATATCAGGACTGACCAGGGTCACACCACCCACTGGGTGTAAATGGTCCCAGGGACCAGGGTCAGTTACACCACCCACTGGGTGTAAAGGGTCCATAACAGGACTGACCAGGGTCAGTTACACCACCCACTGGGTGTAAAGGGTCCATATCAGGACTGACCAGGGTCAGTTACACCACCCACTGGGTGTAAAGGGTCCATATCAGGACTGACCAGGGTCACACCACCCACTGGGTGTAAAGGGTCCATATCAGGACTGACCAGGGTCAACACCACCCACTGGGTGTAAATGGTCCATATCAGGACTGACCAGGGTCAGTTACACCACCCACTGGGTGTAAAGGGTCCATATCAGGACTGACCAGGGTCAGTTACACCACCCACTGGGTGTAAAGGGTCCATATCAGGACTCCATACACCACCCACTGGGTGTAAAGGGTCCATAACAGGACTGACCAGGGTCAGTTACACCACCCACTGGGTGTCCATAACAGGAAAGGGTCAACACCACCCATAAATCAGGACTGACCAGGGTCAGTTACACCACCCACTGGGTGTAAAGGGTCCATATCAGGACTGACCAGGGTCAGTTACACCACCCACTGGGTGTAAAGGGTCCATATCAGGACTGACCAGGGTCAGTTACACCACCCACTGGGTGAAAAGGGTCCATATCAGGACTGACCAGGGTCAACACCACCCACTGGGTGTAAAGGGTCCATAACAGGACTGACCAGGGTCAACACCACCCACTAAAGGGTCCATAACAGGACTGACCAGGGTCAACACCACCCACTGGGTGAAAAGGGTCCATAACAGGACTGACCAGGGTCAGTTACACCACCCACTGGGTGTAAAGGGTCCACATCAGGACTGACCAGGGTCAGTTACACCACCCACTGGGTGAAAAGGGTCCATATCAGGACTGACCAGGGTCAGTTACACCACCCACTGGGTGAAAAGGGTCCATAACAGGACTGACCAGGGTCAACACCACCCACTGGGTGTAAAGGGTCCATAACAGGACTGACCAGGGTCAACACCACCCACTGGGTGTAAAGGGTCCATAACAGGACTGACCAGGGTCAGTTACACCACCCACTGGGTGAAAAGGGTCCATATCATGACTGACCAGGGTCAGTTACACCACCCACTGGGTGTAAAGGGTCAGGACTGACCATACCACCCAGGACATAACAGGACTGACCAGGGTCAGTTACACCACCCACTGGGTGTAAAGGGTCCATAACAGGACTGACCAGGGTCAGTTACACCACCCACTGGGTGTAAAGGGTCCATAACAGGACTGACCAGGGGGTAAAGGGTCCATAACAGGACTGACCAGGGTCAGTTACACCACCCACTGGGTGTAAAGGGTCCATATCAGGACTGACCAGGGTCAGTTACACCACCCACTGGGTGAAAAGGGTCCATATCAGGACTGACCAGGGTCAGTTACACCACCCACTGGGTGTAAAGGGTCCATAACAGGACTGACCAGGGTCGTTACACCACCCACTGGGTGTAAAGGGTCCATATCAGGACTGACCAGGGTCACACCACCCACTGGGTGTAAATGGTCAATATCAGGACTGACCAGGGTCAGTTACACCACCCACTGTGTGAAAAGGGTCCATAACAGGACTGACCAGGGTCAGTTACACAACCCACTGGGTGTAAAGGTCCATATCATGACTGACCAGGGTCAGTTACACCACCCACTGGGTGTAAAGGGTCCATAACAGGACTGACCAGGGTCAGTTACACCACCCACTGGGTGTAAAGGGTCCATAACAGGACTGACCAGGGTCAGTTACACCACCCACTGGGTGTAAAGGGTCCATAACAGGACTGACCAGGGTCAACACCACCCACTGGGTGTAAAGGGTCCATAACAGGACTGACCAGGGTCAGTTACACCACCCACTGGGTGTAAAGGGTCCATATCAGGACTGACCAGGGTCAGTTACACCACCCACTGGGTGAAAAGGGTCCATATCAGGACTGACCAGGGTCAGTTACACCACCCACTGGGTGTAAAGGGTCCATATCAGGACTGACCAGGGTCAGTTACACCACCCACTGGGTGTAAAGGGTCCATATCAGGACTGAAGGGTCACACCACCCATAAATGGTCCATAACAGGACTGACCAGGGTCAGTTACACCACCCACTGGGTGAAAAGGGTCCATAACAGGACTGACCAGGGTCAGTTACACCACCCACTGGGTGTAAAGGGTCCATAACAGGACTGACCAGGGTCAGTTACACCACCCACTGGGTGTAAAGGGTCCATAACAGGACTGACCAGGGTCAGTTACACCACCCACTGGGTGTAAAGGTCCATATCAGGACTGACCAGGGTCAGTTACACCACCCACTGGGTGAAAAGGGTCCATATCAGGACTGACCAGGGTCAGGTACACCACCCACTGGGTGAAAAGGGTCCATATCAGACTGACCAGGGTCAGTTACACCACCCACTGGGTGAAAAGGGTCCATATCAGGACTGACCAGGGTTAACTCCACCCACTGGGTGTAAAGGGTCCATATCAGGACTGACCAGGGTCACACCACCCACTGGGTGTAAATGGTCCATATCAGGACTGACCAGGGTCAGTTACACCACCCACTGGGTGTAAAGGGTCCATAACAGGACTGACCAGGGTCAGTTACACCACCCACTGGGTGTAAAGGGTCCATATCAGGACTGACCAGGGTCAACACCACCCACTGGGTGTAAAGGGTCCATATCAGGACTGACCAGGGTCAGTTACACCACCCACTGGGTGTAAAGGGTCCATGTCAGGACTGACCAGGGTCAGTTACACACCCACCCACTGGACTGACCAGGGTCAGTTACACCACCCACTGGGTGTAAAGGGTCCATAACAGGACTGACCAGGGTCACACCACCCACTGGGTGTAAAGGGTCCATATCATGACTGACCAGGGTCAGTTACACCACCCACTGGGTGAAAAGGGTCCATAACAGGACTGACCAGGGTCAGTTACACCACCCACTGGGTGTAAAGGGTCCATAACAGGACTGACCAGGGTCAACACCACCCACTGGGTGTAAAGGGTCCATGTCAGGACTGACCAGGGTCAGTTACACCACCCACCGGGTGTAAAGGGTCCATATCAGGACTGACCAGGGTCAGTTACACCACCCACTGGGTGTAAAGGGTCCATAACAGGACTGACCAGGGTCAACACCACCCACTGGGTGTAAAGGGTCCATAACAGGACTGACCAGGGTCACACCACCCACTGGGTGTAAAGGGTCCATAACAGGACTGACCAGGGTCAGTTACACCACCCACTGGGTGTAAAGGGTCCATATCAGGACTGACCAGGGGTACACCACCCACTGGGTGAAAAGGGTCCATATCAGGACTGACCAGGGTCAACACCACCCACTGGGTGTAAAGGGTCCATAACAGGACTGACCAGGGTCAGTTACACCACCCACTGGGTGTAAAGGGTCCATATCAGGACTGACCAGGGTTAACTCCACCCACTGGGTGTAAAGGGTCCATAACAGGACTGACCAGGGTCAGTTACACCACCCACTGGGTGTAAAGGTCCATATCAGGACTGACCAGGGTCAGTTACACCACCCACTGGGTGAAAAGGGTCCATAACAGGACTGACCAGGGTCAGTTACACCACCCACTGGGTGTAAAGGGTCCATAACAGGACTGACCAGGGTCAGTTACACCACCCACTGGGTGTAAAGGGTCCATATCAGGACTGACCAGGGTCAACACCACCCACTGGGTGTAAAGGGTCCATATCAGGACTGACCAGGGTCAGTTACACCACCCACTGGGTGAAAAGGGTCCATAACAGGACTGACCAGGGTCAGTTACACCACCCACTGGGTGTAAAGGTCCATATCAGGACTGACCAGGGTCAGTTACACCACCCACTGGGTGAAAAGGGTCCATAACAGGACTGACCAGGGTCAGTTACACCACCCACTGGGTGAAAAGGGTCCATATCAGGACTGACCAGGGTCAGTTACACCACCCACTGGGTGAAAAGGGTCCATATCAGGACTGACCAGGGTTAACACCACCCACTGGGTGTAAAGGGTCCATAGGACTGACCAGGGGACTGACCAGGACTGACCAGGGTTACACCACCCACTGGGTGTAAAGGGTCCATAACAGGACTGACCAGGGTCAGTTACACCACCCACTGGGTGTAAAGGGTCCATAACAGGACTGACCAGGGTCAGTTACACCACCCACTGGGTGTAAAGGTCCATATCAGGACTGACCAGGGTCAGTTACACCACCCACTGGGTGAAAAGGGTCCATATCAGGACTGACCAGGGTCAGTTACACCACCCACTGGGTGAAAAGGGTCCATATCAGGACTGACCAGGGTCAGTTACACCACCCACTGGGTGTAAAGGGTCCATAACAGGACTGACCAGGGTCAACACCACCCACTGGGTGTAAAGGGTCCATAACAGGACTGACCAGGGTCAACACCACCCACTGGGTGTAAAGGGTCCATAACAGGACTGACCAGGGTCAGTTACACCACCCACTGGGTGAAAAGGGTCCATATCATGACTGACCAGGGTTAACTCCACCCACTGGGTGTAAAGGGTCCATGTCAGGACTGACCAGGGTCAGTTACACCACCCACTGGGTGTAAAGGGTCCATATCAGGACTGACCAGGGTCAGTTACACCACCCACTGGGTGTAAAGGGTCCATAACAGGACTGACCAGGGTCAACACCACCCACTGGGTGTAAAGGGTCCCACTGACCAGGGTCAACACCACCCACTGGGTGTAAAGTGTCCATAACAGGACTGACCAGGGGTTACACCACCCACTGGGTGAAAAGGGTCCATATCATGACTGACCAGGGTCAGTTACACCACCCACTGGGTGTAAAGGGTCCATAACAGGACTGACCAGGGTCAGTTATACCACCCACTGGGTGTAAAGGTCCATATCAGGACTGACCAGGGTCAGTTACACCACCCACTGGGTGAAAAGGGTCCATAACAGGACTGACCAGGGTAAGTTACACCACCCACTGGGTGAAAAGGGTCCATATCATGACTGACCAGGGTCAGTTACACCACCCACTGGGTGTAAAGGGTCCATAACAGGACTGACCAGGGTCAACACCACCGACTGGGTGTAAATGGTCCATAACAGGACTGACCAGGGTCAGTTACACCACCCACTGGGTAACAGGACTGACCAGGGTCAACACCACCCACTGGGTGTAAAGGGTCCATATCAGGACTGACCAGGGTCAGTTACACCACCCACTGGGTGAAAAGGGTCCATATCAGGACTGACCAGGGTCAGTTACACCACCCACTGGGTGTAAAGGGTCCATAACAGGACTGACCAGGGTCAACACCACCCACTGGGTGTAAAGGGTCCATAACAGGACTGACCAGGGTCAACACCACCCACTGGGTGTAAAGGGTCCATAGGACTGACCAGGGTCAGTTACACCACCCACTGGGTGAAAAGGGTCCATATCATGACTGACCAGGGTTAACTCCACCCACTGGGTGTAAAGGGTCCATAACAGGACTGACCAGGGTCAGTTACACCACCCACTGGGTGTAAAGGGTCCATATCAGGACTGACCAGGGTCAGTTACACCACCCACTGGGTGAAAAGGGTCCATAACAGGACTGACCAGGGTCAGTTACACCACCCACTGGGTGAAAAGGGTCCATATCAGGACTGACCAGGGTCAGTTACACCACCCACTGAAAAGGGGACTGACCAGGGTAATTCCACCCACTGGGTGTAAAGGGTCCATAACAGGACTGACCAGGGTCAGTTACACCACCCACTGGGTGAAAAGGGTCCATATCAGGACTGACCAGGGTCAGTTACACCACCCACTGGGTGAAAAGGGTCCATATCAGGACTGACCAGGGTTAACTCCACCCACTGGGTGTAAAGGGTCCATAACAGGACTGACCAGGGTCAGTTACACCACCCACTGGGTGTCCATAACAGGAAAGGGTCAACACCACCCACTGGGTGTAAAGGGTCCATAACAGGACTGACCAGGGTCAACACCACCCACTGGGTGTAAAGGGTCCATAACAGGACTGACCAGGGTCAACACCACCCACTGGGTGTAAAGGGTCCATAACAGGACTGACCAGGGGTTACACCACCCACTGGGTGAAAAGGGTCCATATTGACTGACCAGGGTTAACCACCCACTGGGTGTAAAGGGTCCATAACAGGACTGACCAGGGTCAGTTACACCACCCACTGGGTGTAAAGGGTCCATATCAGGACTGACCAGGGTCAGTTACACCACCCACTGGGTGAAAAGGGTCCATAACAGGACTGACCAGGGTCAGTTACACCACCCACTGGGTGAAAAGGGTCCATATCATGACTGACCAGGGTCAGTTACACCACCCACTGGGTGAAAAGGGTCCATATCAGGACTGACCAGGGTCCACCCACTGGGTGTAAAGGGTCCATATCAGGACTGACCAGGGTCAGTTACACCACCCACTGGGTGTAAAGTGTCCATAACAGGACTGACCAGGGTCAACACCACCCACTGGGTGAAAAGGGTCCATAACAGGACTGACCAGGGTCAGTTACACCACCCACTGGGTGTAAAGGGTCCATATCAGGACTGACCAGGGTCAGTGACACCACCCACTGGATGAAAAGGGTCCATATCAGGACTGACCAGGGTCAGTTACACTTCCCACTGGGTGTAAAGGGTCCATAACAGGACTGACCCACAGGGTCAGGACTGACCAGGGTCACACCACCCACTGGGTGTAAAGGGTCCATATCAGGACTGACCAGGGTCAGTTACACCACCCACTGGGTGAAAAGGGTCCATAACAGGACTGACCAGGGTCAACACTGGGGGTGTCCATAACAGGACTGACCAGGGTCAACACCACCCACTGGGTGTAAAGGGTCCATAACAGGACTGACCAGGGTCAGTTACACCACCCACTGGGTGTAAAGGGTCCATATCAGGACTGACCAGGGTCAGTTACACCACCCACTGGGTGAAAAGGGTCCATAACAGGACTGACCAGGGTCAGTTACACCACCCACTGGGTGTAAAGGTCCATATCAGGACTGACCAGGGTCAGTTACACCACCCACTGGGTGAAAAGGGTCCATATCAGGACTGACCAGGGTCAGTTACACCACCCACTGGGTGTAAAGGGTCCATAACAGGACTGACCAGGGTCAGTTACACCACCCACTGGGTGAAAAGGGTCCATAACAGGACTGACCAGGGTCAGTTACACCACCCACTGGGTGTAAAGGGTCCATAACAGGACTGACCAGGGTCAGTTACACCACCCACTGGGTGTAAAGGGTCCATAACAGGACTGACCAGGGTCAACACCACCCACTGGGTGTAAAGGGTCCATAACAGGACTGACCAGGGTCAGTTACACCACCCACTGGGTGAAAAGGGTCCATATCATGACTGACCAGGGTCAGTTACACCACCCACTGGGTGTAAAGGGTCCATAACAGGACTGACCAGGGTCAGTTACACCACCCACTGGGTGTAAAGGGTCCATAACAGGACTGACCAGGGTCAGTTACACCACCCACTGGGTGTAAAGGGTCCATAACAGGACTGACCAGGGTCAGTTACACCACCCACTGGGTGTCAAGGGTCCATATCCGGACTGACCAGGGTCAACACCACCCACTGGGTGTAAAGGGTCCATAACAGGACTGACCAGGGTCAGTTACACCACCCACTGGGTGAAAAGGGTCCATATCATGACTGACCAGGGTTAACCACCCACTGGGTGTAAAGGGTCCATAACAGGACTGACCAGGGTCAGTTACACCACCCACTGGGTGTAAAGGGTCCATATCAGGACTGACCAGGGTCAGTTACACCACCCACTGGGTGAAAAGGGTCCATAACAGGACTGACCAGGGTCAGTTACACCACCCACTGGGTGTAAAGGGTCCATATCAGGACTGACCAGGGTCAGTTACACCACCCACTGGGTGTAAAGGGTCCATATCAGGACTGACCAGGGGTTACACCACCCACTGGGTGTAAAGGGTCCATAACAGGACTGACCAGGGTCAGTTACACCACCCACTGGGTCCATAACAAGGGTACACCACCCACTGGGTGTAAAGGGTCCATAACAGGACTGACCAGGGTCAGTTACACCACCCACTGGGTGAAAAGGGTCCATATCAGGACTGACCAGGGTCAGTTACACCACCCACTGGGTGTAAAGGGTCCATAACAGGACTGACCAGGGTCAACACCACCCACTGGGTGGGTCCATAACAGGACTGACCAGGGTCAACACCACCCACTGGGTGTAAAGGGTCCATAACAGGACCTGACCAGGGTCAGGGTTGACCACCACCCACTGGGTGTAAAGGGTCCATAACAGGACTGACCAGGGTCAGTTACACCACCCACTGGGTGTAAAGGGTCCATAACAGGACTGACCAGGGTCAGTTACACCACCCACTGGGTGAAAAGGGTCCATAACAGGACTGACCAGGGTCAGTTACACCACCCACTGGGTGAAAAGGGTCCATATCAGGACTGACCAGGGTCAGTTACACCACCCACTGGGTGAAAAGGGTCCATATCATGACTGACCAGGGTTACACCACCCACTGGGTGTAAAGGGTCCATAACAGGACTGACCAGGGTCAGTTACACCACCCACTGGGTGAAAAGGGTCCATATCAGGACTGACCAGGGTCAGTTACACCACCCACTGGGTGAAAAGGGTCCATATCAGGACTGACCAGGGTTAACACCACCCACTGGGTGTAAAGGGTCCATAACAGGACTGACCCAGTTACACCACCCACTGGGGTAAAGGGTCCATAACAGGACTGACCAGGGTCAACACCACCCACTGGGTGTAAAGGGTCCATAACAGGACTGACCAGGGTCAACACCACCCACTGGGTGTAAAGGGTCCATGACCAGGGTCAACACCACCCACAGGACTGACCAGGGTCAGTTACACCACCCACTGGGTGAAAAGGGTCCATATCAGGACTGACCAGGGTCAGTTACACCACCCACTGGGTGTAAAGGGTCCATAACAGGACTGACCAGGGTCAGTTACACCACCCACTGGGTGTAAAGGGTCCATATCAGGACTGACCAGGGTCAGTTACACCACCCACTGGGTGAAAAGGGTCCATAACAGGACTGACCAGGGTCAGTTACACCACCCACTGGGTGAAAAGGGTCCATATCAGGACTGACCAGGGTCAGTTACACCCCCACTGGGTGAAAAGGGTCCATATCAGGACTGACCAGGGGGTTAACACCACCCACTGGGTGTAAAGGGTCCATAACAGGACTGACCAGGGTCAGTTACACCACCCACACCCACTGGGGTCAACACCACCCACTGGGTGTAAAGGGTCCATAACAGGACTGACCAGGGTCAGTTACACCACCCACTGGGTGTAAAGGGTCCATATCAGGACTGACCAGGGTCAGTTACACCACCCACTGGGTGAAAAGGGTCCCAGGACTGGGTGTTACACCACCCACTGGGTGTAAAGGGTCCATAACAGGACTGACCAGGGTGTTACACCACCCACTGGGTGTAAAGGGTCAGGACTGACCAGGGTCACACCACCCACTGGGTGTAAAGGGTCCATATCAGGACTGACCAGGGTCAACACCACCCACTGGGTGTAAAGTGTCCATAACAGGACTGACCAGGGTCAACACCACCCACTGGGTGTAAAGGGTCCATAACAGGACTGACCAGGGTCAACACCACCCACTGGGTGTAAAGGGTCGTTAACAGGACTGACCAGGGTAAGTTACACCACCCACTGGGTGAAAAGGGTCCAATATCATGACTGACCAGGGTCAGTTACACCACCCACTGGGTGAAAAGGGTCCATAACAGGACTGACCAGGGTCAGTTACACCACCCACTGGGTGAAAAGGGTCCCAGGACTGACCAGGGGTTACACCACCCACTGGGTGAGGGTCCCAGGGACCAGGGTCAACACCACCCACTGGGTGTAAAGGGTCCATACCAGGACTGACCAGGGTCAGTTACACCACCCACTGGGTGTAAAGGGTCCATAACAGGACTGACCAGGGTCAGTTACACCACCCACTGGGTGTAAAGGGTCCATATCAGGACTGACCAGGGTCAACACCACCCACTGGGTGTAAAGGGTCCATAACAGGACTGACCAGGGTCAGTTACACCACCCACTGGGTGTAAAGGGTCCATATCAGGACTGACCAGGGTCAGTTACACCACCCACTGGGTCCATAACAGGACTGACCAGGGTCCACCACCCACTGGGTATCAGGTCCATAACAGGACTGACCAGGGTCAGTTACACCACCCACTGGGTGTAAAGGGTCCATAACAGGACTGACCAGGGTCAGTTACACCACCCACTGGGTGTAAAGGTCCATATCAGGACTGACCAGGGTCAGTTACACCACCCACTGGGTGTAAAGGGTCCATATCAGGACTGACCAGGGTCAGTTACACCACCCACTGGGTGTAAAGGGTCCATATCAGGACTGACCAGGGTCAGTTACACCACCCACTGGGTGTAAAGGGTCCATAACAGGACTGACCAGGGTCAACACCACCCACTGGGTGTAAAGGGTCCATAACAGGACTGACCAGGGTCAGTTACACCACCCACTGGGTGTAAAGGGTCCATATCAGGACTGACCAGGGTCAGTTACACCACCCACTGGGTGTAAAGGGTCCATAACAGGACTGACCAGGGTCAACACCACCCACTGGGTGTAAAGTGTCCATAACAGGACTGACCAGGGTCAGTTACACCCCACCCACTGGGTGTAAAGGGTCCATAACAGGACTGACCAGGGTCAGTTACACCACCCACTGGGTGTAAAGGGTCCATAACAGGACTGACCAGGGTCAGTTACACCACCCACTGGGTGAAAAGGGTCCATAACAGGACTGACCAGGGTCAGTTACACCACCCACTGGGTGTAAAGGGTCCATATCAGGACTGACCAGGGTCAGTTACACCACCCACTGGGTGTAAAGGGTCCATATCAGGACTGACCAGGGTCAACACCACCCACTGGGTGTAAAGGGTCCATACAGGACTGACCAGGGTCAGTTACACCACCCACTGGGTGAAAAGGGTCCATAACAGGACTGACCAGGGTCAGTTACACAACCCACTGGGTGTAAAGGTCCATATCAGGACTGACCAGGGTCAGTTACACCACCCACTGGGTGAAAAGGGTCCATAACAGGACTGACCAGGGTCAGTTACACCAAACACTGGGTGTAAAGGGTCCACATCAGGACTGACCAGGGTCAGTTACACCACCCACTGGGTGAAAAGGGTCCATATCAGGACTGACCAGGGTCAGTTACACCACCCACTGGGTGAAAAGGGTCCATAACAGGACTGACCAGGGTCAGTTACACCACCCACTGGGTGAAAAGGGTCCATAACAGGACTGACCAGGGTCAACACCACCCACTGGGTGTAAAGGGTCCATAACAGGACTGACCAGGGTCAACACCACCCACTGGGTGTAAAGGGTCCATAACAGGACTGACCAGGGTCAGTTACTACACCCACTGGGTGTAAAGGTCCATATCAGGACTGACCAGGGTCAGTTACACCACCCACTGGGTGAAAAGGTCCATATCAGGACTGACCAGGGTCAGTTACACCACCCACCGGGTGTAAAGGGTCCATATCAGGACTGACCAGGGTACACCACCCACTGGGTGTAAAGGGTCCATAACAGGACTGACCAGGGTCAACACCACCCACTGGGTGTAAAGGGTCCATAACAGGACTGACCAGGGTCAACACCACCCACTGGGTGTAAAGGTTCCATAACAGGACTGACCAGGGTAAGTTACACCACCCACTGGGTGAAAAGGGTCCATATCATGACTGACCAGGGTCAACACCACCCACTGGGTGTAAAGGGTCCATATCAGGACTGACCAGCGTCAACACCACCCACTGGGTGTAAAGGGTCCATATCAGGACTGACCAGCGTCAGTTACACACCCACTGGGTGTAAAGGGTCCATAACAGGACTGACCAGGGTCAACACCACCCTGTAAAGGGACCCACTGGGTGTAAAGTGTCCATAACAGGACTGACCAGGGTCAGTTACACCACCCACTGGGTGAAAAGGGTCCATATCAGGACTGACCAGGGTCAACACCACCCACTGGGTGTAAAGGGTCCATAACAGGACTGACCAGGGTCAGTTACACCACCCACTGGGTGTAAAGGGTCCATATCAGGACTGACCAGGGTCAGTTACACCACCCACTGGGTGAAAAGGGTCCATAACAGGACTGACCAGGGTCAGTTACACCACCCACTGGGTGAAAAGGGTCCATATCATGACTGACCAGGGTCAGTTACACCACCCACTGGGTGAAAAGGGTCCATATCAGGACTGACCAGGGTTAACACCACCCACTGGGTGTAAAGGGTCCATAACAGGACTGACCAGGGTTACACCACCCACTGGGTGTAAAGGGTCCATAACAGGACTGACCAGGGTCAACACCACCCACTGGGTGTAAAGGGTCCATATCAGGACTGACCAGGGTCAGTTACACCACCCACTGGGTGAAAAGGGTCCATATCAGGACTGACCAGGGTCAGTTTAAAGGGTCCATAACAGGACTGACCAGGGTCAACACCACCCACTGGGTGTAAAGGGTCCATAACAGGACTGACCAGGGTCAACACCACCCACTGGGTGGTCCATAACAGGACTGACCAGGGTCAGTTACACCACCCACTGGGTGTAAAGGGTCCATAACAGGACTGACCAGGGTCAACACCACCCACTGGGTGTAAAGGGTCCATAACAGGACTGACCAGGGTCAGTTATACCACCCACTGGGTGTAAAGGTCCATATCAGGACTGACCAGGGTCAGTTACACCACCCACTGGGTGAAAAGGGTCCATAACAGGACTGACCAGGGTCAGTTACACCACCCACTGGGTGAAAAGGGTCCATATCATGACTGACCAGGGTCAGTTACACCACCCACTGGGTGAAAAGGGTCCATGACTGACCAGGACTGTAAAGGGTCCATAACAGGACTGACCAGGGTCAGTTACACCACCCACTGGGTGAAAAGGGTCCATATCAGGACTGACCAGGGTCAGTTACACCACCCACTGGGTGAAAAGGGTCCATATCAGGACTGACCAGGGTCAACACCACCCACTGGGTGTAAAGGGTCCATAACAGGACTGACCAGGGTCAGTTACACCACCCACTGGGTGTAAAGGGTCCATAACAGGACTGACCAGGGTCAACACCACCCACTGGGTGTAAAGGGTCCATAACAGGACTGACCAGGGTCAACACCACCCACTGGGTGTAAAGGGTCCATAACAGGACTGGGGTCAACACCACCCACTGGGTGTAAAGGTCCATAACAGGACTGACCAGGGTCAGTTACACCACCCACTGGGTGAAAAGGGTCCATATCATGACTGACCAGGGTTAACCACCCACTGGGTGTAAAGGGTCCATAACAGGACTGACCAGGGTCAGTTACACCACCCACTGGGTGTAAAGGTCCATATCAGGACTGACCAGGGTCAGTTACACCACCCACTGGGTGAAAAGGGTCCATAACAGGACTGACCAGGGTCAGTTACACCACCCACTGGGTGAAAAGGGTCCATATCAGGACTGACCAGGGTCAGGGTTACACCACCCACTGGGTGTAAAGGGTCCATAACAGGACTGACCAGGGTCAGTTACACCACCCACTGGGTGTAAAGGGTCCATAACAGGACTGACCAGGGTCAGTTACACCACCCACTGGGTGTAAAGGGTCCATATCAGGACTGACCAGGGTCAGTTACACCACCCACTGGGTGAAAAGGGTCCATATCAGGACTGACCAGGGTCAGTTACACCACCCACTGGGGTAAAGGGTCCATAACAGGACTGACCAGGGTCAACACCACCCACTGGGTGTAAAGGGTCCATAACAGGACTGACCAGGGTCAGTTACACCACCCACTGGGTGTAAAGGGTCCATAACAGGACTGACCAGGGTCAGTTACACCACCCACTGGGTGTAAAGGGTCCATATCAGGACTGACCAGGGGTTACACCACCCACTGGGTGTAAAGGGTCCATAACAGGACTGACCAGGGTCAGTTACACCACCCACTGGGTGTAAAGGGTCCATATCAGGACTGACCAGGGTCAGTTACACCACCCACTGGGTGAAAAGGGTCCATAACAGGACTGACCAGGGTCAGTTACACCACCCACTGGGTGAAAAGGGTCCATATCAGGACTGACCAGGGTCAGTTACACCACCCACTGGGTGAAAAGGGTCCATATCATGACTGACCAGGGTTAACTCCACCCACTGGGTGTAAAGGGTCCATAACAGGACTGACCAGGGTCAGTTACACCACCCACTGGGTGAAAAGGGTCCATATCACTGACTGACCCCAGGGGGTCAGTTACACCACCCACTGGGTGTAAAGGGTCCATAACAGGACTGACCAGGGTCAGTTACACCACCCACTGGGTGTAAAGGGTCCATAACAGGACTGACCAGGGTCAACACCACCCACTGGGTGTAAAGGGTCCATAACAGGACTGACCAGGGTCAACACCACCCACTGGGTGTAAAGGGTCCATAACAGGACTGACCAGGGTCAGTTACACCACCCACTGGGTGTAAAGGGTCCATATCAGGACTGACCAGGGTCAGTTACACCACCCACTGGGTGAAAAGGGTCCATATCAGGACTGACCAGGGTCAACACCACCCACTGGGTGTAAAGGGTCCATAACAGGACTGACCAGGGTCAGTTACACCACCCACTGGGTGAAAAGGGTGACTGACCAGGGTCCACCCACTGGGTGTAAAGGGTCCATCAGGACTGACCAGGGGTTACACCACCCACTGGGTGTAAAGGGTCCACAGGACTGACCAGGGTCAGTTACACCACCCACTGGGTGTAAAGGGTCCATAACAGGACTGACCAGGGTCAGTTACACCACCCACTGGGTGTAAAGGGTCCATAACAGGACTGACCAGGGTCAACACCACCCACTGGGTGTAAAGGGTCCATAACAGGACTGACCAGGGTCAGTTACACCACCCACTGGGTGAAAAGGGTCCCATGACTGACCAGGGTTAACTCCACCCACTGGGTGTAAAGGGTCCATAACAGGACTGACCAGGGTCAGTTACACCACCCACTGGGTGTAAAGGGTCCATATCAGGACTGACCAGGGTCAGTTACACCACCCACTGGGTGTAAAGGGTCCATAACAGGACTGACCAGGGTCAACACCAGGTAACAGGACTGACCAGGGTCAACACCACCCACTGGGTGTAAAGGGTCCATAACAGGACTGACCAGGGTCAGTTACACCACCCACTGGGTGAAAAGGGTCCATATCAGGACTGACCAGGGACCACCCACTGGGTGTAAAGGGTCCATAACAGGACTGACCAGGGTCAGTTACACCACCCACTGGGTGTAAAGGGTCCATATCAGGACTGACCAGGGTCAGTTACACCACCCACTGGGTGTAAAGGGTCCATAACAGGACTGACCAGGGTCAGTTACACCACCCACTGGGTGAAAAGGGTCCATATCAGGACCAGGGTGACCCACTGGGTGAAAAGGGTCCATATCAGGACACCACCCACTGGGTGTAAAGGGTCCATAACAGGACTGACCAGGGTCAGTTACACCACCCACTGGGTGAAAAGGGTCCATATCAGGACTGACCAGGGTCAGTTACACCACCCACTGGGTGAAAAGGGTCCATATCAGGACTGACCAGGGTTAACTCCACCCACTGGGTGTAAAGGGTCCATAACAGGACTGACCAGGGTCAACACCACCCACTGGGTGTAAAGGGTCCATAACAGGACTGACCAGGGGTTACACCACCCACTGGGTGTAAAGGGTCCATAACAGGACTGACCAGGGTCAGTTACACCACCCACTGGGTGAAAAGGGTCCATATCAGGACTGACCAGGGTCAGTTACACCACCCACTGGGTGTAAAGGGTCCATAACAGGACTGACCAGGGTCAGTTACACCACCCACTGGGTGTAAGGGTCCATATCAGGACTGACCAGGGTCAGTTACACCACCCACTGAAAAGGGAAAAGGGGTACACCACCCACTGGGTGAAAAGGGTCCATATCATGACTGACCAGGGTCAGTTACACCACCCACTGGGTGAAAAGGGTCCATATCATGACTGCCAGGGTTAACTCCACCCACTGGGTGTAAAGGGTCCATAACAGGACTGACCAGGGTCAGTTACACCACCCACTGGGTGAAAAGGGTCCATACTGACCAGGGGACTGACCAGGGTCAGGGTTACACCACCCACTGGGTGTAAAGGGTCCATAACAGGACTGACCAGGGTCAGTTACACCACCCACTGGGTGTAAAGGGTCCATAACAGGACTGACCAGGGTCAACACCACCCACTGGGTGTAAAGGGTCCCAGGACTGACCAGGGTCAACACCACCCACTGGGTGTAAAGGGTCCCAGGACTGACCAGGGTCAGTTACACCACCCACTGGGTGAAAAGGGTCCATATCAGGACTGACCAGGGTCAGTTACACCACCCACTGGGTGAAAAGGGTCCATATCAGGACTGACCAGGGTCAGTTACACCACCCACTGGGTGAAAAGGGTCCATACAGGACTGACCAGGGTCAGTTACACCACCCACTGGGTGTAAAGGGTCCATAACAGGACTGACCAGGGTCAACACCACCCACTGGGTGTAAAGGGTCCATAACAGGTCCATCAACACCACCCACAGGACTGACCAGGGTCAGTTACACCACCCACTGGGTGAAAAGGGTCCCATGACTGACCAGGACTGACCAGGGTCAGTTACACCACCCACTGGGTGTAAAGGGTCCATAACAGGACTGACCAGGGTCAGTTACACCACCCACTGGGTGTAAAGGGTCCATAACAGGACTGACCAGGGTCAGTAACACCACCCACTGGGTGTAAAGGGTCCATAACAGGACTGACCAGGGTCAGTTACACCACCCACTGGGTGTAAAGGTCCATATCAGGACTGACCAGGGTCAGTTACACCACCCACTTGGTGAAAAGGGTCTATAACAGGACTGACCAGGGTCAGTTACACCACCCACTGGGTGTAAAGGTCCATATCAGGACTGACCAGGGTCAGTTACACCACCCACTGGGTGTAAAGTGTCCATAACAGGACTGACCAGGGTCAGTTACACCACCCACTGGGTGAAAAGGGTCCATATCAGGACTGACCAGGGTCAGTTACACCACCCACTGGGTGTAAAGGGTCCATATCAGGACTGACAGGGTTAACACCACCCACTGGGTGTAAAGGGTCCATAACAGGACTGACCAGGGTCAGTTACACCACCCACTGGGTGTAAAGTGTCCATAACAGGACTGACCAGGGTCAACACCACCCACTGGGTGTAAAGGGTCCATAACAGGACTGACCAGGGTCAACACCACCCACTGGGTGTAAAGGGTCCATATCAGGACTGACCAGGGTCAACACCACCCACTGGGTGTAAAGGGTCCATAACAGGACTGACCGGGGTCAACACCACCCACTGGGTGAAAAGGGTCCATAACAGGACTGACCAGGTTTAACTCCACCCACTGGGTGTAAAGGGTCCATAACAGGACTGACCAGGGTCAGTTACACCACCCACTGGGTGTAAAGGGTCCATGTCAGGACTGACCAGGGTCAGTTACACCACCCACCAGGTGTAAAGGGTCCATATCAGGACTGACCAGGGTCAGTTACACCACCCACTGGGTGTAAAGGGTCCATATCAGGACTGACCAGGGTCAGTTACACCACCCACTGGGTGAAAAGGGGACTGACCAGGGTCAGTTACACCACCCACTGGGTGAAAAGGGTCCATATCAGGACTGACCAGGGTCCACCCACTGGGTGTAAAGGGTCCATAACAGGACTGACCAGGGTCAGTTACACCACCCACTGGGTGTAAAGGGTCCATAACAGGACTGACCAGGGTCAACACCACCCACTGGGTGTAAAGGGTCCATAACAGGACTGACCAGGGTCAACACCACCCACTGGGTGTAAAGGGTCCATAACAGGACTGACCAGGGTCAGTTACACCACCCACTGGGTGAAAAGGGTCCATATAACAGGACTGACCAGGGTCAGTTACACCACCCACTGGGTGTAAAGGGTCCATAACAGGACTGACCAGGGTCAGTTACACCACCCACTGGGTGAAAAGGGTCCATATCAGGACTGACCAGGGTTAACTCCACCCACTGGGTGTAAAGGGTCCATAACAGGACTGACCAGGGTCAGTTACACCACCCACTGGGTGTAAAGGGTCCATATCAGGACTGACCAGGGTCAGTTACACCACCCACTGGGTGAAAAGGGTCCATAACAGGACTGACCAGGGTCAGTTACACCACCCACTGGGTGAAAAGGGTCCATATCATGACTGACCAGGGTCAGTTACACCACCCACTGGGTGAAAAGGGTCCATATCAGGACTGACCAGGGTTAACTCCACCCACTGGGTGTAAAGGGTCCATAACAGGACTGACCAGGGTCAGTTACACCACCCACTGGGTGAAAAGGGTCCATATCATGACTGACCAGGGTCAGTTACACCACCCACTGGGTGAAAAGGGTCCATATCAGGACTGACCAGGGTTAACTCCACCCACTGGGTGTAAAGGGTCCATAACAGGACTGACCAGGGGACTGACCAGGGTCAACACCACCCACTGGGTGTAAAGGGTCCATAACAGGACTGACCAGGGTCAACACCACCCACTGGGTGTAAAGGGTCCATAACAGGACTGACCAGGGTCAACACCACCCACTGGGTGTAAAGGGTCCATAACAGGACTGACCAGGGTCAGTTACACCACCCACTGGGTGAAAAGGGTCCATATCATGACTGACCAGGGTAACCCACCCACTGGGTGTAAAGGGTCCATAACAGGACTGACCAGGGTCAGTTACACCACCCACTGGGTGAAAAGGGTCCATAACAGGACTGACCAGGGTCAGTTACACCACCCACTGGGTGTAAAGGGTCCATATCAGGACTGACCAGGGTCACACCACCCACTGGGTGTAAAGGGTCCATAACAGGACTGACCAGGGTCAGTTACACCACCCACTGTGTGAAAAGGGTCCATAACAGGACTGACCAGGGTCAGTTACACCACCCACTGGGTGTAAAGGGTCCATAACAGGACTGACCAGGGTCAGTTACACCACCTACTGGGTGAAAAGGGTCCATAACAGGACTGACCAGGGTCAGTTACACCACCCACTGGGTGTAAAGGGTCCATATCAGGACTGACCAGGGTCAACACCACCCACTGGGTGTAAAGGGTCCATATCAGGACTGACCAGGGTCAGTTACACCACCCACTGGGTGTAAAGGGTCCATATCAGGACTGACCAGGGTCAGTTACACCACCCACTGGGTGTAAAGGGTCCATATCAGGACTGACCAGGGTCAGTTACACCACCCACTGGGTGAAAAGGGTCCATATCACTGACTGACCAGGGTATCAGGACTGACCAGGGTCCACCCACTGGGTGTAAAGGGTCCATAACAGGACTGACCAGGGTCAGTTACACCACCCACTGGGTGTAAAGGGTCCATAACAGGACTGACCAGGGTCAGTTACACCACCCACTGGGTGTAAAGGGTCCATAACAGGACTGACCAGGGTCAGTTACACCACCCACTGGGTGTAAAGGGTCCATAACAGGACTGACCAGGGTCAGTTACACCACCCACTGGGTGTAAAGGGTCCATAACAGGACTGACCAGGGTCAGTTACACCACCCACTGGGTGTAAAGGGTCCATATCAGGACTGACCAGGTCAACACCACCCTAAAGGGTCAGGACTACACCACCCACTGGGTGTAAAGGGTCCATATCAGGACTGACCAGGGTCAGTTACACCACCCACTGGGTGTAAAGGGTCCATAACAGGACTGACCAGGGTCAGTTACACCACCCACTGGGTGTAAAGGGTCCATAACAGGACTGACCAGGGTCAGTTACACCACCCACTGGGTGTCCAAAGGGTCCATATAACAGGACTGACCAGGGTCAGTTACACCACCCACTGGGTGTAAAGGGTCCATAACAGGACTGACCAGGGTCAGTTACACCACCCACTGGGTGTAAAGGGTCCATATCAGGACTGACCAGGGTCAGTTACACCACCCACTGGGTGTAAAGGGTCCCAGGACTGACCAGGTCACACCACCCACTGGGTGTAAACCAGGGTCAACACCACCCACTGGGTGTAAAGGGTCCATAACAGGACTGACCAGGGTCAGTTACACCACCCACTGGGTGTAAAGGGTCCATATCAGGACTGACCAGGGTCAGTTACACCACCCACTGGGTGTAAAGGGTCCATAACAGGACTGACCAGGGTCAACACCACCCACTGGGTGTAAAGGGTCCATAACAGGACTGACCAGGGTCAACACCACCCACTGGGTGTAAAGGGTCCATAACAGGACTGACCAGGGTCAGTTACACCACCCACTGGGTGTAAAGGTCCATATCAGGACTGACCAGGGTCAGTTACACCACCCACTGGGTGTAAAGGGTCCATAACAGGACTGACCAGGGTCAGTTACACCACCCACTGGGTGTAAAGGGTCCATATCAGGACTGACCAGGGTCAACACCACCCACTGGGTGTAAAGGGTCCATATCAGGACTGACCAGGGTCAGTTACACCACCCACTGGGTGTAAAGGGTCCATATCAGGACTGACCAGGGTCACACCACCCACTGGGTGTAAAGGGTCCATAACAGGACTGACCAGGGTCAGTTACACCACCCACTGTGTGAAAAGGGTCCATAACAGGACTGACCAGGGTCAGTTACACAACCCACTGGGTGTAAAGGTCCATATCATGACTGACCAGGGTCAGTTACACCACCCACTGGGTGTAAAGGGTCCATAACAGGACTGACCAGGGTCAGTTACACCACCCACTGGGTGTAAAGGGTCCATAACAGGACTGACCTGTTACACCACCCACTGGGTGAAAAGGGGGTCAGGACTGACCAGGGTCAGTTACACCACCCACTGGGTGTAAAGGGTCCATATCAGGACTGACCAGGGTCAGTAACACCACCCACTGGGTGTAAAGGGTCCATAACAGGACTGACCAGGGTCAGTTACACCACCCACTGGTGTAAAGGGTCCATAACAGGACTGACCAGGGTCAACACCACCCACTGGGTGTAAAGGGTCCATAACAGGACTGACCAGGGTCAGTTACACCACCCACTGGGTGTAAAGGGTCCATATCAGGACTGACCAGGGTCAGTTACACCACCCACTGGGTGTAAAAAAGGGTCCATATCAGGACTGACCAGGGTCAGTTACACCACCCACTGGGTGTAAAGGGTCCATAACAGGACTGACCAGGGTCAGTTACACCACCCACTGGGTGTAAAGGGTCCATATCAGGACTGACCAGGGTCAGTTACACCACCCACTGGGTGTAAAGGGTCCATATCAGGACTGACCAGGGTCAACACCACCCACTGGGTGTAAAGGGTCCATATCAGGACTGACCAGGGACCAGGGTCAGTTACACCACCCACTGGGTGTAAAGGGTCCATATCAGGACTGACCAGGGTCACACCACCCACTGGGTGTAAAGGGTCCATATCAGGACTGACCAGGGTCAGTTACACCACCCACTGGGTGAAAAGGGTCCATAACAGGACTGACCAGGGTAAGTTACACCACCCACTGGGTGTAAAGGGTCCATAACAGGACTGACCAGGGTCAGTTACACCACCCACTGGGTGTAAAGGGTCCATATCAGGACTGACCAGGGTCAGTTACACCACCCACTGGGTGTAAAGGGTCCATATCAGGACTGACCAGGGTCAGTTACACCACCCACTGGGTGTAAAGGGTCCATAACAGGACTGACCAGGGGTACACCACCCACAGGGTTACCACCACCCACTGGGTGTAAAGGGTCCATAACAGGACTGACCAGGGTCAGTTACACCACCCACTGGGTGTAAAGGGTCCATAACAGGACTGACCAGGGTCAACACCACCCACTGGGTGTAAAGGGTCCATAACAGGACTGACCAGGGTCAGTTACACCACCCACTGGGTGTGGTCCATATCAGGAACCAGGGGTCCATAGGGTCCATCAGGACTGACCAGGGTCAGTTACACCACCCACTGGGTGTAAAGGGTCCATAACAGGACTGACCAGGGTCAGTTACACCACCCACTGGGTGTAAAGGGTCCATAACAGGACTGTCCACCCACTGGGTGTAAAGGGTCCATAACAGGACTGACCAGGGTCAGTTACACCACCCACTGGGTGAAAAGGGTCCATATCAGGACTGACCAGGGTCAGTTACACCACCCACTGGGTGTAAAGGGTCCATAACAGGACTGACCAGGGTCAGTTACACCACCCACTGGGTGAAAAGGGTCTATAACAGGACTGACCAGGGTCAGTTACACCACCCACTGGGTGTAAAGGTCCATATCAGGACTGACCAGGGTCAGTTACACCACCCACTGGGTGTAAAGTGTCCATAACAGGACTGACCAGGTTCAGTTACACCACCCACTGGGTGTAAACTGACCAGGGTCCACCCACTGGGTGTAAAGGGTCCATAACAGGACTGACCAGGGTCAACACCACCCACTGGGTGTAAAGGGTCCATAACAGGACTGACCAGGGTCAGTTACACCACCCACTGGGTGTAAAGGGTCCATATCAGGACTGACCAGGGTCAGTTACACCACCCACTGGGTGAAAAGGGTCCATATCATGACTGACCAGGGTCAGTTACACCACCCACTGGGTGTAAAGGGTCCATAACAGGACTGACCAGGGTCAGTTACACCACCCACTAAAGGGTCCATATCAGGACTGACCAGGGTCACAACCCACTGGGTGTAAATGGTCCATATCAGGACTGACCAGGGTCAGTTACACCACCCACTGGGTGAAAAGGGTCCATAACAGGACTGACCAGGGTCAACACCACCCACTGGGTGTAAAGGGTCCATAACAGGACTGACCAGGGTCAACACCACCCAGTCCATAACAGGACTGACCAGGGTCAGTTACACCACCCACTGGTTGTAAAGGTCCATTTCAGGACTGACCAGGGTCAGTTACACCAACCACTGGGTGTAAAGGGTCCATATCAGGACTGACCAGGGTCAGTGACACCACCCACTGGGTGAAAAGGGTCCATATCAGGACTGACCAGGGTCAGTTACACCACCCACTGGGTGAAAAGGGTCCATATCAGGACTGACCAGGGTCAGTTACACCACCCACTGGGTGAAAAGGGTCCATATCAGGACTGACCAGGGTCAGTTACACCACCCACTGGGTGTAAAGGGTCCATATCAGGACTGACCAGGGTCAGTTACACCACCCACTGGGTGTAAAGGGGGTCCATACCACCCACTGGGTGTAAAGGGTCCATATGACTGACCAGGGTCAGTTACACCACCCACTGGGTGTAAAGGGTCCATATCAGGACTGACCAGGGTCAGTTACACCACCCACTGGGTGTAAAGGGTCCATATCAGGACTGACCAGGGTCAGTTAGGGTTACACCACCCACTGGGTGTAAAGGGTCCATATCAGGACTGACCAGGGTCAGTTACACCACCCACTGGGTGTAAAGGGTCCATAACAGGACTGACCAGGGTCAGTTACACCACCCACTGGGTGTAAAGGGTCCATAACAGGACTGACCAGGGTCAACACCACCCACTGGGTGTAAAGGGTCCATCAGGACTGACCAGGGTCAGTTACACCACCCACTGGGTGTAAAGGGTCCATATCAGGACTGACCAGGGTCAGTTACACCACCCTGGGTGTAAAGGGTCCATAACAGGACTGACCAGGGGACTTCAACACCACCCACTGGGTGTAAAGGGTCCATAACAGGACTGACCAGGGTCAGTTACACCACCCACTGGGTGTAAAGGGTCCATATCAGGACTGACCAGGGTCAGTTACACCACCCACTGGGTGAAAAGGGTCCATATCAGGACTGACCAGGGTCAACACCACCCACTGGGTGTAAAGGGTCCATAACAGGACTGACCAGGGTCAGTTACACCACCCACTGGGTGAAAAGGGTCCATACTGACCAGGGACTGTAAAGGGTCCCAGGACTGACCAGGGTCAGTTACACCACCCACTGGGTGTAAAGGTCCATATCAGGACTGACCAGGGTCAGTTACACCACCCACTGGGTGAAAAGGGTCCATAACAGGACTGACCAGGGTCAGTTACACCACCCACTGGGTGTAAAGGGTCCATATCAGGACAGACCAGGGTCAGTTACACCACCTACTGGGTGAAAAGTGTCCATAACAGGACTGACCAGGGTCAGTTACACCACCCACTGGGTGTAAAGGGTCCATAACAGGACTGACCAGGGTCAGTTACACCACCCACTGGGTGTAAAGGGTCCATATCAGGACTGACCAGGGTCAGTTACACCACCCACTGGGTGAAAAGGGTCCATATCAGGACTGACCAGGGTCAGTTACACCACCCACTGGGTGAAAAGGGTCCATATCAGGACTGACCAGGGTCAGTTACACCACCCACTGGGTGTAAAGGGTCCATATCAGGACTGACCAGGGTTAACTCCACCCACTGGGTGTAAAGGGTCCATAACAGGACTGACCAGGGTCAACACCACCCACTGGGTGTAAAGGGTCCATAACAGGACTGACCAGGGTCAACACCACCCACTGGGTGTAAAGGGTCCATAACAGGACTGACCAGGGTCAACACCACCCACTGGGTGTAAAGGGTCCATAACAGGACTGACCAGGGTCAGTTACACCACCCACTGGGTGTAAATGGTCCAGGACTGACCAGGGTCAGTTACACCACCCACTGGGTGAAAAGGGTCCATATCAGGACTGACCAGGGTCAGTTACACCACCCACTGGGTGTCCATATCAGGAAAGGGTCCATATCAGGACTGACCAGGGTCAGTTACACCACCCACTGGGTGTAAAGGGTCCATAACCCAGGACTGACCAGGGTCAGTTACACCACCCACTGGGTGAAAAGGGTCCATATCAGGACTGACCAGGGTCAACACCACCCACTGGGTGTAAAGGGTCCATGTCAGGACTGACCAGGGTCAGTTACACCACCCACTGGGTGTAAAGGGTCCATATCAGGACTGACCAGGGTCAGTTACACCACCCACTGGGTGTAAAGGGTCCATACTGACCAGGGACTGACCCCAGGGTCCATAACAGGACTGACCAGGGTCAACACCACCCACTGGGTGTAAAGGGTCCATAACAGGACTGACCAGGGTGTTACACCACCCACTGGGTGAAAAGGGTCCATATCATGACTGACCACCACCCACTGGGTGTAAAGGGTCCATAACAGGACTGACCACCCAGGGTCAGGACTGACCAGGGTCAGTTACACCACCCACTGGGTGAAAAGGGTCCATAACAGGACTGACCAGGGTCAGTTACACCACCCACTGGGTGAAAAGGGTCCATATCAGGACTGACCAGGGTCAGTTACACCACCCACTGGGTGAAAAGGGTCCATATCAGGACTGACCAGGGTTAACTCCACCCACTGGGTGTAAAGGGTCCATAACAGGACTGACCAGGGTCAGTTACACCACCCACTGGGTGTAAAGGGTCCATAACAGGACTGACCAGGGTCAACACCACCCACTGGGTGTAAAGGGTCCACCCAGGGTCAGTTACACCACCCACTGGGTGAAAAGGGTCCATATCAGGACTGACCAGGGTCAGTTACACCACCCACTGGGTGTAAAGGGTCCATAACAGGACTGACCAGGGTCAGGGTTGACCACACACCACCCACTGGGTGTAAAGGGTCCATAACAGGACTGACCAGGGTCAGTTACACCACCCACTGGGTGTAAAGGGTCCATATCAGGACTGACCAGGGTCAGTTAAAGGGTCCATAACCACCCACTACCACCCACTGGGTGTAAGGTCCATATCAG
This sequence comes from Oncorhynchus tshawytscha, assembly GCF_018296145.1. Lineage (NCBI taxonomy): Eukaryota > Metazoa > Chordata > Actinopteri > Salmoniformes > Salmonidae > Oncorhynchus > Oncorhynchus tshawytscha. The sequence continues at coordinate 3,529,041 of NC_056433.1, read as the reverse complement.
GACTGACCAGGGTCAGTTACACCACCCACTGGGTGAAAAGGGTCCATAACAGGACTGACCAGGGTCAGTTACACCACCCACTGGGTGAAAAGGGTCCATATCAGGACTGACCAGGGTCAGTTACACCACCCACTGGGTGAAAAGGGTCCATATCATGACTGACCAGGGTTAATTCCACCCACTGGGTGTAAAGGGTCCATAACAGGACTGACCAGGGTCATATACCACCCACTGGGTGAAAAGGGACAGGACTGACCAGGGTCAGTTACACCACCCACTGGGTGAAAAGGGTCCATATCAGGACTGACCAGGGTCAGTTACACCACCCACTGGGTGTAAAGGGTCCATAACAGGACTGACCAGGGTCAGTTACACCACCCACTGGGTGTAAAGGGTCCATAACAGGACTGACCAGGGTCAACACCACCCACTGGGTGTAAAGGGTCCATAACAGGACTGACCAGGGTCAACACCACCCACTGGGTAAAGGGTCCATAAGGACTGACCAGGGTCAACACCACCCACTGGGTGTAAAGGGTCCATAACAGGACTGACCAGGGTCAGTTACACCACCCACTGGGTGTAAAGGGTCCATACTGACCAGGACTGACCAGGGTCAGTTACACCACCCACTGGGTGTAAAGGTCCATATCAGGACTGACCAGGGGTTACACCACCCACTGGGTGAAAAGGGTCCATAACAGGACTGACCAGGGTCAGTTACACCACCCACTGGGTGAAAAGGGTCCATATCAGGACTGACCAGGGTCAGTTACACCACCCACTGGGTGAAAAGGGTCCATATCAGGACTGACCAGGGTCCACCCACTGGGTTAAAGGGTCCACCACCCACTGGGTGTAAAGGGTCCATAACAGGACTGACCAGGGTCAACACCACCCACTGGGTGTAAAGGGTCCATATCAGGACTGACCAGGGTCAGTTACACCACCCACTGGGTGTAAAGGGTCCATATCAGGACTGACCAGGGTCAGTTACACCACCAACTGGGTGTAAAGGGTCCATAACAGGACTGACCAGGGTCAACACCACCCACTGGGTGTAAAGGGTCCATATCAGGACTGACCAGGGTCAACACCACCCACTGGGTGTAAAGGGTCCATAACAGGACTGACCAGGGTCAGTTACACCACCCACTGGGTGAAAAGGGTCCATATCATGACTGACCAGGGTTAACTCCACCCACTGGGTGTTAAGGGTCCATAACAGGACTGACCAGGGTCAGTTATACCACCCACTGGGTGTAAAGGTCCATATCAGGACTGACCAGGGTCAGTTACACCACCCACTGGGTGTAAAGGGTCCATAACAGGACTGACCAGGGTCAGTTACACCACCCACTGGGTGAAAAGGGTCCATATCATGACTGACCAGGGTCAGTTACACCACCCACTGGGTGTAAAGGGTCCATAACAGGACTGACCAGGGTCAGTTACACCACCCACTGGGTGTAAAGGGTCCATAACAGGACTGAAGGGTCAGTTATACCACCCACAGGGTCCATATCAGGACTGACCAGGGTCAGTTACACCACCCACTGGGTGTAAAGGGTCCATAACAGGACTGACCAGGGTCAGTTACACCACCCACTGGGTGTAAAGGGTCCATAACAGGACTGACCAGGGTCAGGGTTACACCACCCACTGGGTGTAAAGGGTCCATAACAGGACTGACCAGGGTCAGTTACACCACCCACTGGGTGTAAAGGGTCCATATCAGGACTGACCAGGGTCAGTTACACCACCCACTGGGTGAAAAGGGTCCATATCAGGACTGACCAGGGTTACACCACCCACTGGGTGTAAAGGTCCATATCAGGACTGACCAGGGTCAGTTACACCACCCACTGGGTGAAAAGGTCCATATCAGGACTGACCAGGGTCAGTTACACCACCCACCGGGTGTAAAGGGTCCATATCAGGACTGACCAGGGTCAGTGACACCACCCACTGGGTGTAAAGGGTCCATATCAGGACTGACCAGGGTCAGTTACACCATCCACTGGGTGTAAAGGGTCCATATCAGGACTGACCAGGGTCAGTTACACCACCCACTGGGTGTAAAGGGTCCATAACAGGACTGACCAGGGTCAGTTACACCACCCACACAGGACTGACCAGGGTTAACCACCCACTGGTGTAAAGGGTCCATAACAGGACTGACCAGGGTCAGTTACACCACCCACTGGGTGTAAAGGTCCATATCAGGACTGACCAGGGTCAGTTACACCACCCACTGGGTGTAAAGGGTCCATAACAGGACTGACCAGGGTCAACACCACCCACTGGGTGTAAAGGGTCCATAACAGGACTGACCAGGGTCAACACCACCCACTGGGTGTAAAGGGTCCATAACAGGACTGACCAGGGTCAGTTACACCACCCACTGGGTGTAAAGGGTCCATATCAGGACTGACCAGGGTCAGTAACACCACCCACTGGGTGACCAGGGTCAGTTACACCACCCAAAGGGTCCATATCAGGACTGACCAGGGTCAGTTACACCACCCACTGGGTGAAAAGGGTCCATAACAGGACTGACCAGGGTCAGTTACACCACCCACTGGGTGAAAAGGGTCCATATCAGGACTGACCAGGGTCAGTTACACCACCCACTGGGTGAAAAGGGTCCATATCATGACTGACCAGGGTTAACTCCACCCACTGGGTGTAAAGGGTCCATAACAGGACTGACCAGGGTCAGTTATACCACCCACTGGGTGAAAAGGGTCCATATCAGGACTGACCAGGGTCAGTTACACCACCCACTGGGTGAAAAGGGTCCATATCAGGACTGACCAGGGTCAACACCACCCACTGGGTGTAAAGGGTCCATAACAGGACTGACCAGGGTACACCACCCACTGGGTGTAAAGGGTCCATAACAGGACTGACCAGGGTCAACACCACCCACTGGGTGGTCCATAACAGACCAGGGTCAGACCCACTGGGTGAAAAGGGGACTGACCAACACCACCCACTGGGTGTAAAGGGTCCATAACAGGACTGACCAGGGTCAGTTACACCACCCACTGGGTGAAAAGGGTCCATATCAGGACTGACCAGGGTCAGTTACACCACCCACTGGGTGAAAAGGGTCCATAACAGGACTGACCAGGGTCAGTTACACCACCCACTGGGTGAAAAGGGTCCATATCAGGACTGACCAGGGGTTACACCACCCACTGAAAAGGGGACTGACCAGGGTTAACACCACCCACTGGGTGTAAAGGGTCCATAACAGGACTGACCAGGGTCAGTTACACCACCCACTGGGTGAAAAGGGTCCATATCAGGACTGACCAGGGTCAGTTACACCACCCACTGGGTGTGACCAAACACCACCCACTGGGTGTAAAGGGTCCATAACAGGACTGACCAGGGTCAGTTACACCACCCACTGGGTGTAAAGGGTCCATAACAGGACTGACCAGGGTCAACACCACCCACTAAAGGGTCCATAACAGGACTGACCAGGGTCAACACCACCCACTGGGTGTAAAGGGTCCATAACAGGACTGACCAGGATCAGTTACACCACCCACTGGGTGAAAAGGGTCCATATCAGGACTGACCAGGGTCAGTTACACCACCCACTGGGTGAAAAGGGTCCATATCAGGACTGACCAGGGTCAGTTACACCACCCACTGGGTGAAAAGGGTCCATATCAGGACTGACCAGGGTCAGTTACACCACCCACTGGGTGTAAAGGGTCCATAACAGGACTGACCAGGGTCAACACCACCGACTGGGTGTAAAGGGTCCATAACAGACTGACCAGGGTCAACACCACCCACTGGGTGTAAAGGGTCCATAACAGGACTGACCAGGGTCTGGGTGAAAAGGGTCCATATTGACACCACCCACTGGGTGTAAAGGGTCCATAACAGGACTGACCAGGGTCAACACCACCCACTGGGTGTAAAGTGTCCATAACAGGACTGACCAGGGTCAGTTACACCACCCACTGGGTGAAAAGGGTGACTGACCAGGGTAACTCCACCCACTGGGTGTAAAGGGTCCATAACAGGACTGACCAGGGTCAGTTATACCACCCACTGGGTGTAAAGGTCCATATCAGGACTGACCAGGGTCAGTTACACCACCCACTGGGTGAAAAGGGTCCATAACAGGACTGACCAGGGTCAGTTACACCACCCACTGGGTGAAAAGGGTCCATATCAGGACTGACCAGGGTCAGTTACACCACCCACTGGGTGAAAAGGGTCCAATCATGACTGACCAGGGTTAACTCCACCCACTGGGTGTAAAGGGTCCATAACAGGACTGACCAGGGTCAGTTACACCACCCACTGGGTGAAAAGGGTCCATATCATGACTGACCAGGGTCAGTTACACCACCCACTGTGAAAAGGGTCCCAGGACTGACCAGGGTTAACACCACCCACTGGGTGTAAAGGGTCCATAACAGGACTGACCAGGGTCAGTTACACCACCCACTGGGTGTAAAGGTCCATAACAGGACTGACCAGGGTCAACACCACCCACTGGGTGTAAAGGGTCCATAACAGGACTGACCAGGGTCAACACCACCCACTGGGTGTAAAGGGTCCATAACAGGACTGACCAGGGTCAACACCACCCACTGGGTGTAAAGGGTCCATAACAGGACTGACCAGGGTCAGTTACACCACCCACTGGGTGAAAAGGGTCCATATCATGACTGACCAGGGTTAACTCCACCCACTGGGTGTAAAGGGTCCATAACAGGACTGACCAGGGTCAGTTATACCACCCACTGGGTGTAAAGGTCCATATCAGGACTGACCAGGGTCAGTTACACCACCCACTAAAGGGTCCATATCAGGACTGACCAGGGTTAACTCCACCCACTGGGTGTAAAGGGTCCATAACAGGACTGACCAGG
>NC_056433.1:3517472-3524034 GCF_018296145.1 Oncorhynchus tshawytscha | reverse complement strand
CCCTCGTATCTAATGACACTAACTCTTTAGACTAATCAAATACGCCTACCTACTTTATATTACCTACCCTACTACCAACACTGCTGTTACTGTCTATTATCTATCCTTTACCCCTACATACATTATATTACCTACCCTACTACCAACACTGCTGTTACTGTCTATTATCTATCCTTCACCCCTACCTACATTATATTACCTACCCTACTACCAACACTGCTGTTACTGTCTATTATATATCCTTTACCCCTACCTACATTATATTACCTATCCTACTACCAACACTGCTGTTACTGTCTATTATCTATCCTGATTGTCTAGTCACTTTACCTCTACCTACATTTACATATCTACGTCAATTATCTTGTACCAATGCACATCGACTCAGTACTGGTGCCCTGTGTATATATCAAGTTATTGTTACTCATTGTGTTGATAAAACGTTCAGGCAACCATAGTAAAACCTTCAGGCAACCATAGTAAAACCTTCAGGCAACCATAGTAAAACCTTCAGGCAACCATAGCAAAACGTTCAGGCAACCATAGTAAAACGTTCAGGCAACCATAGTAAAACATTCAGGCAACCATAGTAAAACCTTCAGGCAACCATAGTAAAACCTTCAGGCAACCATAGTAAAACCTTCAGGCAACCATAGCAAAACCTTCAGGCAACCATAGTAAAACCTTCAGGCAACCATAGCAAAACGTTCTCATAACCTCCCTGCAGCCTAAAAATGCTCCCAGAACAGGCAATGTTCTCAGAACGTGTAAAAAGCGTTTTAACAGTCAGGAAAGCTATGGCTTCGTTCCCCACAGCCAATGTTGATGGCACCTTAATTAGGGAGGAAGGGCTCGTAGTAATGACTGGAGCAGAACAGGTGGAATGGTATCAGATACATTAAACACACGCTTTCCATTGATGCCATTCCATTCGCTCTGTTCCATTGTCATGAGCCTCCCCTCAGCAGCCTCCACTGGCATACAGTACATCACACACACACACACACACACACACACACACACACACACACACACACACACACACACACACACACACACACACACACACACACACACACACACACACACACACACACACACACACACACACACACACACCGTAGGCCTAATGGTAAACGTGCTCATAAGTTACTTCAGGATTCTCTGAGGTTTCTCTGCAGATGATCTAATGTCAGCCTGAAGCTGACTGGACGTGCTACTGTCTCTCATAACGCTGGTTAGCTCGTACCAAGCTGTCAAGACAGTACACACACACACACGCACGCACGCACACACACACACACACACACAGATAGTTTAGAATATTCTGTGGTTTCCCTGGTAATTAGCACATAGTGTAGGGGAGAAAGAGTACTATCGGACCCCAGGAAGCACTGATAGAGGCCAGTCCCTATGGGTCCCTGGTGAGTGTGTGTGTGTGTGTGTGTCTATACATGCACTCCAGGCCGATACACCCACATAGCCTCCTGATATCCCTGGACAAACCCTCCAGACACACTGATAATCAGGGAGGTGATTGTAACTCCCCCAGAAAACTTCTTGCTGGGAGAAGACGTTAGGCATGTCCCTCAGTCTCCCTCCCTTCAGCCTCTAACCCAAAGCCCACAGGGGACCCTCGCCCCCGCTCAGCCTCGAGATGGATGCTCCTTCCAGAATATTCCACTGCTGCACTCCCCCCTCCTCAAGAGAGGAAGACTAGGAGAGGGAGACTAGTCCTGACCTCCTAAAGAGAGGAAGACTAGGAGAGGGAGACTAGTCCTGACCTCCCAAAGAGAGGAAGACTAGGAGAGGGAGACTAGTCCTGACCTCCCAAAGAGAGGAAGACTAGAGGGAGACTAGTCCTGACCTCCCAAAGAGAGGAAGACTAGGAGAGGACTAGTCCTGACCTCCCAAAGAGAGGAAGACTAGGAGAGGGAGACTCCTGACCTCCCAAAGAGAGGAAGACTAGGAGAGGGAGACTAGTCCTGACCTCCCAAAGAGAGGAAGACTAGGAGAGGGAGACTAGTCCTGACCTCCCAAAGAGAGGAAGACTAGGAGAGGGAGACTAGTCCTGACCTCCCAAAGAGAGGAAGACTAGGAGAGGGAGACTAGTCCTGACCTCCCAAAGAGAGGAAGACTAGGAGGGAGACTAGGACCTCCCAAAGAGACTAGGAGAGGGAGACTAGTCCTGACCTCCCAAAGAGAGGAAGACTAGGAGAGGGAGACTAGTCCTGACCTCCCAAAGAGAGGAAGACTAGGAGAGGGAGACTAGTCCTGACCTCCCAAAGAGAGGAAGACTAGGAGAGGGAGACTAGTCCTGACCTCCCAAAGAGAGGAAGACTAGGAGAGGGAGACTAGTCCTGACCTCCCAAAGAGAGGAAGACTAGGAGAGGGAGACTAGTCCTGACCTCCCAAGAGAGGAAGACTAGGAGAGGGAGACTAGTCCTGACCTCCCAAAGAGAGGAAGACTAGGAGAGGGAGACTAGTCCTGACCTCCCAAAGAGAGGAAGACTAGGAGAGGGAGACTAGTCCTGACCTCCCAAAGAGAGGAAGACTAGGAGAGGGAGACTAGTCCTGACCTCCCAAAGAGAGGAAGACTAGGAGAGGGAGACTAGTCCTGACCTCCCAAAGAGAGGAAGACTAGGAGAGGGAGACTAGTCCTGACCTCCCAAAGAGAGGAAGACTAGGAGAGGGAGACTAGTCCTGACCTCCCAAAGAGAGGAAGACTAGGAGAGGGAGACTAGTCCTGACCTCCCAAAGAGAGGAAGACTAGGAGAGGGAGACTAGTCCTGACCTCCCAAAGAGAGGAAGACTAGGAGAGGGAGACTAGTCCTGACCTCCCAAAGAGAGGAAGACTAGGAGAGGGAGACTAGTCCTGACCTCCCAAAGAGAGGAAGACTAGGAGAGGAGACTAGTCCTGACCTCCCAAAGAGAGGAAGACTAGGAGAGGGAGACTAGTCCTGACCTCCCAAAGAGAGGAAGACTAGGAGAGGGAGACTAGTCCTGACCTCCCAAAGAGAGGAAGACTAGGAGAGGGAGACTAGTCCTGACCTCCCAAAGAGAGGAAGACTAGGAGAGGGAGACTAGTCCTGACCTCCCAAAGAGAGGAAGACTAGGAGAGGGAGACTAGTCCTGACCTCCCAAAGAGAGGAAGACTAGGAGAGGGAGACTAGTCCTGACCTCCCAAAGAGAGGAAGACTAGGAGAGGGAGACTAGTCCTGACCTCCCAAAGAGAGGAAGACTAGGAGAGGAGACTAGTCCTGACCTCCCAAAGAGAGGAAGACTAGGAGAGGGAGACTAGTCCTGACCTCCCAAAGAGAGGAAGACTAGGAGAGGGAGACTAGTCCTGACCTCCTAAAGAGAGGAAGACTAGGAGAGGGAGACTAGTCCTGACCTCCCAAAGAGAGGAAGACTAGGAGAGGGAGACTAGTCCTGACCTCCCAAAGAGAGGAAGACTAGGAGAGGAGACTAGTCCTGACCTCCCAAAGAGAGGAAGACTAGGAGAGGGAGACTAGTCCTGACCTCCCAAAGAGAGGAAGACTAGGAGAGGGAGACTAGTCCTGACCTCCCAAAGAGAGGAAGACTAGGAGAGGGAGACTAGTCCTGACCTCCCAAAGAGAGGAAGACTAGGAGAGGGAGACTAGTCCTGACCTCCCAAAGAGAGGAAGACTAGGAGAGGGAGACTAGTCCTGACCTCCCAAAGAGAGGAAGACTAGGAGAGGGAGACTAGTCCTGACCTCCCAAAGAGAGGAAGACTAGGAGAGGGAGACTAGTCCTGACCTCCCAAAGAGAGGAAGACTAGGAGAGGGAGACTAGTCCTGACCTCCCAAAGAGAGGAAGACTAGGAGAGGGAGACTAGTCCTGACCTCCCAAAGAGAGGAAGACTAGGAGAGGGAGACTAAAGAGAGGAAGACTAGTCCTGACCTCCCAAAGAGAGGAAGACTAGGAGAGGGAGACTAGTCCTGACCTCCCAAAGAGAGGAAGACTAGGAGAGGGAGACTAGTCCTGACCTCCCAAAGAGAGGAAGACTAGGAGAGGGAGACTAGTCCTGACCTCCCAAAGAGAGGGAAGACTAGGAGAGGGGAGACTAGTCCTGACCTCCCAAAGAGAGGAAGACTAGGAGAGGGAGACTAGTCCTGACCTCCCAAAGAGAGGAAGACTAGGAGAGGGAGACTAGTCCTGACCTCCCAAAGAGAGGAAGACTAGGAGAGGGAGACTAGTCCTGACCTCCCAAAGAGAGGAAGACTAGGAGAGGGAGACTAGTCCTGACCTCCCAAAGAGAGGAAGACTAGGAGAGGGAGACTAGTCCTGACCTCCCAAAGAGGAAGACTAGGAGAGGGAGACTAGTCCTGACCTCCCAAAGAGAGGAAGACTAGGAGAGGGAGACTAGTCCTGACCTCCCAAAGAGAGGAAGACTAGGAGAGGAGACTAGTCCTGACCTCCCAAAGAGAGGAAGACTAGGAGAGGGAGACTAGTCCTGACCTCCCAAAGAGAGGAAGACTAGGAGAGGGAGACTAGTCCTGACCTCCTAAAGAGAGGAAGACTAGGAGAGGGAGACTAGTCCTGACCTCCCAAAGAGAGGAAGACTAGGAGAGGAGACTAGTCCTGACCTCCCAAAGAGAGGAAGACTAGGAGAGGGAGACTAGTCCTGACCTCCCAAAGAGAGGAAGACTAGGAGAGGGAGACTAGTCCTGACCTCCCAAAGAGAGGAAGACTAGGAGAGGGAGACTAGTCCTGACCTCCCAAAGAGGAAGACTAGGAGAGGGAGACTAGGAGAGGGAAGACTAGGAGAGGAGACTAGTCCTGACCTCCCAAAGAGAGGAAGACTAGGAGAGGGAGACTAGTCCTGACCTCCCAAAGAGAGGAAGACTAGGAGAGGGAGACTAGTCCTGACCTCCCAAAGAGAGGAAGACTAGGAAGACTAGTGAGAGGGAGACTAGTCCAAAGAGGAAGACTGAGAGGGAGACTCCCAAAGAGAGGAAGACTAGGAGAGGGAGACTAGTCCTGACCTCCCAAAGAGAGGAAGACTAGGAGAGGGAGACTAGTCCTGACCTCCCAAAGAGAGGAAGACTAGGAGAGGGAGACTAGTCCTGACCTCCTAAAGAGAGGAAGACTAGGAGAGGGAGACTAGTCCTGACCTCCCAAAGAGAGGAAGACTAGGAGAGGGAGACTAGTCCTGACCTCCTAAAGAGAGGAAGACTAGGAGAGGGTGACTAGTCCTGACCTCCCAAAGAGAGGAAGACTAGGAGAGGAGACTAGTCCTGACCTCCCAAAGAGAGGAAGACTAGTGAGGGAGACTAGTCCTGACCTCCCAAAGAGAGGAAGACTAGGAGAGGGAGACTAGTCCTGACCTCCTAAGAGAGAGAAGACTAGTGAGGGAGACTAGTCCTGACCTCCCAAAGAGAGGAAGACTAGGAGAGGGAGACTAGTCCTGACCTCCCAAAGAGAGGAAGACTAGGAGAGGGAGACTGTCCTGACCTCCCAAAGAGAGGAAGACTAGGAGGGAGACTGTCCTGACCTCCCAAAGAGAGGAAGACTGGAGAGGGAGACTAGTCCTGACCTCCCAAAGAGAGGAAGACTAGGAGAGGGAGACTAGTCCTGACCTCCTAAAGAGAGGAAGACTAGGAGAGGGAGACTAGTCCTGACCTCCCAAAGAGAGGAAGACTAGGAGAGGAGACTAGTCCTGACCTCCTAAAGAGAGGAAGACTAGGAGAGGGAGACTAGTCCTGACCTCCCAAAGAGAGGAAGACTAGGAGAGGGAGACTCCTGACCTCCCAAAGAGAGGAAGACTAGGAGAGGGAGACTGTCCTGACCTCCCAAAGAGAGGAAGACTAGGAGAGGGAGACTAGTCCTGACCTCCCAAAGAGAGGAAGACTAGGAGAGGGAGACTAGTCCTGACCTCCCAAAGAGAGGAAGACTAGGAGAGGGAGACTAGTCCTGACCTCCCAAAGAGAGGAAGACTAGGAGAGGGAGACTAGTCCTGACCTCCCAAAGAGAGGAAGACTAGGAGAGGGAGACTAGTCCTGACCTCCTAAAGAGAGGAAGACTAGGAGAGGGAGACTAGTCCTGACCTCCCAAAGAGAGGAAGACTAGGAGAGGGAGACTAGTCCTGACCTCCCAAAGAGAGGAAGACTAGGAGAGGGAGACTGTCCTGACCTCCCAAAGAGAGGAAGACTAGGAGAGGGAGACTGTCCTGACCTCCCAAAGAGGGAAGACTAGGAGAGGGAGACTAGTCCTGACCTCCCAAAGAGAGGAAGACTAGGAGGGAGACTAGTCCTGACCTCCCAAAGAGAGGAAGACTAGGAGAGGGAGACTAGTCCTGACCTCCCAAAGAGAGGAAGACTAGGAGAGGGAGACTAGTCCTGACCTCCCAAAGAGAGGAAGACTAGGAGAGGGAGACTAGTCCTGACCTCCCAAAGAGAGGAAGACTAGGAGAGGGAGACTAGTCCTGACCTCCCAAAGAGAGGAAGACTAGGAGAGGGAGACTAGTCCTGACCTCCCAAAGAGAGGAAGACTAGGAGAGGGAGACTAGTCCTGACCTCCCAAAGAGAGGAAGACTAGG